>NC_059143.1:11067802-11375402 GCF_020740605.2 Lemur catta | reverse complement strand
ATTGGCCCCCAGATGATATGTCAGAATCAGTGGAAAATTTTAAAATTCTCCATTTCCAAAAAGATTTCTAGAATGACCTTTTCTTCTCTTTGTTTAGTCATAAAACAAGCAGATGCCTGGTGAACAGATGAATATGCCACTTCTTGGTACGGACAGTTTCAAAGTCCTCCTGAAGTCTTTGTTTCTTTAATCTCTAAAATGAGGAAGTTGGATCAGGTTGTGATTTTCATTATCTAGCTTATTTGAGAAAAGCAGGAAACAGACATGACATTTAACTGAAGGAAGAGGTTTTTTTTTTGTGTGTGTGTTTCTTTTAAATATGATGTGTCCACGACAGAATTTAGAAAGAAGGGAGGGGCCCACGGCTTTCAGAGAATTGGATGCTACATTTTTGGCATGGGATGCGAGGAAGGTTTCCTTTGCGGGAGTCATTGTGAGTGGCTTGGCAGGGCCTCAGCATCTGTCACAGGGGGTTGGTAGATTTATGTGCTTCTCCAGGAGGCCCCTGAATTTGCTTTCAGCATGAGATAAATCACTGTCACTTTGCAGACAGGCACAGACAAACGTGGAAGTTACTTTTGCTTCATTAAAACAAAAGAACCAACCAAGTTCCCGCCGATGTGGTCTCTGCCTCTTGGAAATGACAGAGTCAATTAGTGCAGGTTCACCTCGATGGCACAGCATGGGCATGGCTTTTGGGCGGAGGCAATAAAGACCTGTCAACTATGATGATGTTTCTGGAGAATGGTGGGAAAAATATGGCAGCTCATCAGGATATGGAAAATGATATTCCTCAGAAAAGCAGGTGCAGGCATTGTAATAACACACTTGACAAGCACCTTATCTTCTAGCAACTTCGCAAGGCATGATGATAATTACTAATCAAAATTGGCTCAATATAGCATAGCAGTAGTCACCAGAAATCTGCGTAGATGGGGAGGCTATGGAAAGTAGCATTTTTTTCCCTCACAATTTCATACACATTTGTTACTACAGTGGGGTCAGAAAACTCAAAGTGGTTTATAAGAACAAGGGGCTCTGGATTCATAAAGTTGGCTTGAATCCAGAGCTGTCAAAGTTTAGTCTGTGTTGCATGATGCCATTTATCGAAGCAAAGTGATCGTGTATGTGTGTGTGTGTGTGTGTGTGTGTGTGTGTGTGTGTGTGTGTATGAGACAGTGAAAGACTGAGAAAGAGAGAGAAATCTTATTCAAAAACGCTTAGGATATTTACTTAGGAGTCAATGATAATCATTACATAATGTATGGTATCGGACATAGCCATGTTTTTTATGTGAATTAAAATATATTTTCCTAGAAAGTATAACAATCTCAGCATTTTAAAGCCTATTACTCAAGATGAGCTACTGAAATGAAGCACAGTTAAAATAAGCAAATGGGCCATTTATCGTTTTTAACAGCAAAGTAATGTGCTAGTCCCCATCTGCTCCCACCTCCACACGGAGGACACTCCCCCTGTGGCTGGCTGGCGAGAGCCCTACCCCAGGCCGTGTCTAACCTGGCACGTCTCATCCCAGGAGCCCCGTGCTCCAGGCCCACAACTGGCTGGCCCTGGGTGCACACAGGCCTCAGAGCGACAGCCTACTTGTCTTACCCCATACTTAAGACATTATACTGGGACATTCATTCTTGGTGTCAGACTGATCTCCTTGATGGAAACCTTGACCCCTCACTTCCCTCCTCCCAAGCCCTTCCACCTGGAGGCGGCCTGAGCTCTGCGGTTCCACTTGCTGGCTGGCTCAGCGTCCCCTACAGACCAGAAGGAACAGGTGACTCCACTGACCCGACCGTTGCACCACCACCTGCAGCTGCTCTCGCCACACCTCACCATGCAGACTAGATTCCTTGGACACCGGTGTCAGCCCAGATTGAGGCTGTGTTGACTGAACTGCTAGGATAAGGTACTGGGTGCAGCTTATGCACCTCCTAAACCCTTTTCATCCTGCCTGACCCTCAGCCTTGGACACTTGCCCTGCTTCCTGGACAGAGCAGCCTCAGGATGGCTCATGCTGCTGCCATCTGCAAAGCCTGCCTGCTGTGTCTCTTCCTCCACCTGCAGCACCGCCTGTGTCTCAGCCTTCCTTGGGGATGAGGCCTCGGCTTCATCCAGCTCTAGTGAGCCCACCCCTCTGTTGCACAGTTAATACCACATGCAATAAGTTTGAACCAATGGGAGGCAGGAAACTGGGAGGCATAAGCAGATAAATTGCCCTTTCTCTTTCAGGTGGACTACAGTCCGGAATGCAGTGGTTCCATATGGCCTCTCCAGAGACGTCCATGTGATCCAATAACCAGCTGTGTTTTCCTACGAAGCTCTGGCCTGCCTGGTAATGTCCCACTGCATATTTGCCTTGTTTCCTCCCATCCCTCCTCTCCTCTTCCTTGCCTTTCCTCCTTCTGTGTTAGAAGAATATGAAAGCTCTACGTTTGCTACATTACTGGGGAACTAGGTTAAGACAGACAACGTGAACTGGACAGCAAGAAGCCCTTGCAGAAGGAGCATCCGTTACAGGCCAGTCAACCAAGGCTGGACTCTACTCACTCCTAACATCTTCTCCAGTACCCACTCGTCTGCTGTTGAGGCCGAAGCCTATCTCACATCTGTAGCCACAGGGGTTATGTTGAAAATGGGAAGATTCTTCAGTATTTTGGTAATTGTTCTACATGGTGTGAGACAAAGTAGCAAATTAAGAAATCTTGTTTGCTCGTTCTGCTTGCCAGTGTAATTTCACGAAGCCCTGGACTCTGTGCCCATGTGCAGCTCTCCAGAGGGTTGCTTTGGAGACAAAACAGGACAGAGCACACAGCCCCCCACTTCTCTTGCCTGAGTCACTATATTCCTTAAAAATAAATGACCCTAGTCCTCACCGTTTTCTACATACAAGATAACACCTGCCAAGGTTAGCCATTATGCCCCTGCAAAGTATACCCAGACGTACTCTTGCACCCAAGCTTTGCTATGATTTTGCTCATACTGAATCTTCACCACCTGCATATAAACTTGAACTGAAATACGGCATCGAAGCAGTCTCCATGACTGCTCCTGGGCTGTAAGCCTTGGTCTACCGTCCTTAGTAAGACTTCTCAATAAAGTCAACTTTAATTCTTTAAAGGCTTGATATTTTTTTCCTTAGTTGACACTGGTCATGTGTTTTAGGGCTTGGACCCAGGGAGAGAGATTTTGGCTTAATATTTCTAACTTTCACCAGCCCAAAATAGAATAGATTCTTTCAGAAGTGGCGTGTTAGTGGTACCCTCACAGAGGAGTTCAACCCTGGGCTAGGTCACCGAGCTGGAAAGACATTAAGAAGCAACGATGCACAGGCATGATTTTACATGAGGGCCCATTTTGTGGAAAAATGTTTACGGTGCTTATTTTTTAAAAAATAATTATCAGCTCATATTTTTCAAAGTTGCTGTAATTTTCCTGTATATTACAATGGCAATTTCATGAAATAAACAAAAGCATATGTTAAACTTCGGAGAACACCCCCATTCTTTGGGAAGGGTGGAAATTGCTTTGCCTCTACAGGCTATATGTGGGCTTTGGGGTGGGGGGTGGCCAGCGAACGCCCTGATATTTTGGGGAGAGTGTCCACAGCTCTCATCAGCTCCTGAAAAGGGTTCAGGATCCAAATAAATCAATCAAAACTTAAAGAACCAATCTTTGGCCTAATAAAGAAATATTTTAAATTTACTTGATATAAAAGAAGTGAACTTAAAACATTCAGGTCTCTTGAGAGGGGGCAATTGTTATACTCCTTCCTTCTCCACCAAAGTCAGGGCGAAGATGCAGGGCCTTTAACCAGGATCCCAAATGAACTCTTAGATTCTGGATGAAATTTTACACTCATGGCTGGCCAGGTCTCAGGCTGTCTGCTTGTACCCTCTGCTCTCACGCTTTCTTATTTAGCTGCACTTCTCCTTTAATCCTTCTCTAACTACGACAGCTTGGAAGGTGACCCCTCAGAGGTCAGTGATGAGACAGGAAACTTGTCAGCTGGGACGGGACACATAAAGAAGAGACTCCCTGTAACTGGCAGTGTGCATTATTGTGATACATGTTCAAAGCCCATCTCAATTATAGGCACTGATTCATTTCTTCTGACCTCAGAATGCTCTGTGTCCAAAATCTTGCTCCTACTACCTTGTTGAACTTGATGACAGCAATGGGGAGTGACGTCTGGGGAAAGGCCTATGAATAACCACCCTGGGATGCTCCCAGTTGGCGCTGACACGATGCTGAATGTAGAAGGTTCCTCTATGTGTAAAGAGAGCTTCTCACAATGGGAGATTTTCTGTGGGGCAGGAAAGGTTAACACAAAACAGTGGGGTTGAGTCAGCCACGTGGGATCAAAGGTGTGGCCTGGCCCGCAGCCTCCTAGACGGCAGATTGCAGAAGTTGGCAGCAGCTCCACCTAATTATCAAGGTGGCTGTGTGGTTGAGAGTTACTGGCCAAGGTATCCAGCAGCAGCGGAAGCTCTGCCAATTCTCAGCACACAGGATCTGGCTAATCTGATAACATATGGTGGAGAAAAAGTGCGTCACTAGTTCCCACTATGACTGACTACTGCAAAGCTGCTGCCTCCGTGTCTCCCACTGTGAGGCCTTGTGCATTCACTCCTGTGAGATGGACTCAGCATCCTGAGGACGAAACGTCTGAGAGACTGCAGAATGACCCAGTGAAAACTTACTTGTTGTTCAGGGAGAAAGTAACTTCAGCCAATTTCCCACTTATTTCCAGATTGGCATGACTCTATCACTCTTATAGACATATGTAACGCGTTCTAGCCAGGATTAGGAGGGTCATGGAGCCACCTACTAAGTGTCCTAAGTGACAGGGGAGTTGGATGTCATGAAAAGCCAGGAAGAAACCCCCAGATCCCTTGAAACAGATAAAAAGATTTTCACATTACGAGCTAAGCTAGACATTCATGAAAAAACATATTTTCTCCATTTCCCTTACCTGTCTTCTTAGAGTACTATGGCTTGTTGAATACAAATAACCCATATAAAACATACATGTTCTTATACATACCAATCAAAACCCACAACAAAATTTATCAGCCTTTTATTGTATAATACGATCTCTTTAGACATCTAGCAATGCTAGAGGCTGAACCAATGAAGGGAGCAGAGCTACAGGGCTTGGGCAGTCATAGAGAGCTGCCGTCTGACGGTAAAAAGGTTAATGTGACAAAGTAGCTAAGATCAACATCTTCCAGCGGGTTGTTGCCAGTTCGCAGCCAGGTTTCCCCAGCAACCTCGGGCAAATATCACCACTGACGCTGATCACTGACATCACTGTCTGTCCTGGGTTCTAATGCAGAGACAGGGAGAGAGAAATTAATGTGTGAGTAAGATAGGCTCAGCACTTAGAACTCTGGACTCCTGGTTGTCTCGGGAAATCTTCGATAGTGAAGAACTGGAGGAAAGACCTCTTCTTCTCCCCTTCCTCACTGGCATTTAGTATTGTGGCAAACACGCTGGTTGTGGAGTAGGAAGTCCTGGGCTACACCCTAGTTCTGCTCATGGCCTGCCATTGGAACAGCTTGTCCTGTGTAGACGGGGGCTGATTAGTGATCAAACAAGATACAAACGACAAGCTTTTACATCTGTAGAAACTACATAAAAATGAAGTACTCTCCTAACTACTGGAATGAAAAATGTTCATAATAATCATAACTCTGCATTGGTAGGATTCAGGTAAGTATGTCATCTTAAGAAGCCCAGAGGACAGCGAACATGACATGCATTGAGTGACAGCCCACTAAAGAGATCCCGGGAGAAAGCAGAAATTCGGAACCTGAGCTTGATCCATGAATATGCTACAGACCTGTCAGTGACAACTGTTGAGCCCCTAAGCTAAGAGCCGAAGTCACATGAGATGGGAGCTGTTGGGCCCTCGCCGTGCTATTAAAGCAAATTCCAGCAGCAGGTGCCTTGTTGGCAAAAATAACGACCATAATTCATATTTTAATAACTTAAAACACATTTCCCAATAGTTTCTTTTTCTTGTGATGCATCACCACCCCTTCTTAAGTTATTGTAGTCACAGACACAAAATGAATGTCAGGTGCTATGGACAGAATTGTGCCCCCCCCCAATCATATGTGAAGCTCTAATGCCCAGTGTGATGGTATTTGGAGATGGGGCCTTGGGGAGGTGATTAGGTTCAGATGAGGACATGAGGGTGAGACCTTCATGATGGCAATAGTGCCCTTATAAGAAAAGACACCAGGGAAGCTACTCTTTCTCTCTCTCTCCCTTTCTCTCTCTCTCTCTCTCTCCATGCCATCTGAGGACACAGTGAGTAGGTGGCCATCTGCAAGCCAGCAAGAGAGCCCTCACCAGAACCCGACCATATTGGCGCCCCGATCTCGAACTTCCAGCCTGCAGATCTGTGAGAAAATATATTTCTGTTGTTTGTCACCCTGTCTATGGTGTTTTGTTATGCCAGCCCGAGCAGACTACCAGGTGTAGATCAAAGGATGGAAAAATATGAACAATAAGAGAAGAAAGAAACCTTTCTACCATTAAGAGCTAATGAGTACGAAAGCAGGATATTCTTAACATTTTTAGTGGGAGGATCAGGAGAGTGCGTTTCACCCAAATTGGCCAGATGAGACAAGGATTCCGTGTGTCCGACATACTGAGAAAAGGGATCTGGTACACTGTAAGCCTTGCTTCCCCAGTCATTGAGTTCCTGTAAACACAGGCAAAGATATTGGTTTAGAGCAACAGGTAAAATGCTTAGCTTTACCAAACCAGAGATCAACTATAGCGACTTGCCAGTGAAACGTTTCCCACAGAGGAGAGGAGTCCGTGAGAGATGGATGAAGAATGGAGACTCAAAAGCAGCTACAGAGATCCGCAGTCAGAGGGCAAGATTGGGGAGGCTTTGTAGAGCAGATGGCTTCATGCTCAGCTGATGAGTCTTTCCGGTCAGCTAGGAAAGTACCTTCCTTTTGGGGATAAGAACAGCATAGACCTACGGAGGTCAAAGGCCACAGGCAGCTACTACGGAGAAGAAAAGCATAGTGCAGGGCCAGTCCCAGGAACCAGCTGGGAGAGGAGAGTAGGATTCTAGCTCCACCAGGAAGAACCGCACAGGCCCTGGCCTGGGTCTGCCCTCACTGGCTTGGCACATTGTGGGTGGCTGAGTGGTCCATTCTCTGAAAGTGTATCTGTTTCTGTGGTTGTCTAGTTGTCTTTTTTTCCTCTAAGGTTGTTTATTTTTAAGTGAAATTTGTATCTTGCACATAGAAGACACTGAATACATACATACTTACTGAGTAAAGCATTCCAGATTAGGTGCTTAACATAAGTTTGCTCATATAGTTCTCACAATATTTCTTTAATGATAGATAATTAGATCCATTCTTTAAGTGAAAACACACACACACACACACACACACACACACACACACACACACAATCAGAGACCTTAAGTAACCTGTGTAAGGTTGCAAATTGACAAAGTCCAGATTTGTATCTAGTTCTGCCTTTTCCCATTATTTCAGGCTGCCTCTACGTCAGCAGGACCATGGCTTGATTGTCATGGCCAGGGGGCGGAGGTGTGGGCGCTGCCATAAAGGGAGAGGGAGAAGAAGAGGTGCCAAGAGTGCTGTCTGTCCCTTCGGCTGGGGTTTCTTCACAGTGCTCCTCTGGTTCCTGAAATTATTCCATTTCTAATAGTATTGAGGGTGACAAGCAGACTCTAATGACAACAGTTTTCAGTATTTTATCATGTCATTTAAAAAGTAGGGTGTATTTTTTTAATAAAGGAGACCCCAAACCATTGATAATATATTTTAATTATCATTTAAATTTTACGTAGTTACCTCTAGGGCACAGCGAGTGATCTTGGATGCAAGACAAAGGCTTGCCGAGCTGTTTCCAACAATACTCAGCACAGCTACTTAAAGTGTGGGTGGTTGCTATGGGCAACTACTTAAATAAACTCAAGGAAGGGAGAGGGAGGGCTGTGTAGTGCAGGCATTTAATGGATTTATCTAATTCAGAACAAAACAAAACACCTGAAATTTTTTTCCCCTGAGGATCACTTCTCCCTCCTACTAACACTCCACTACCTGAGATGATTGTTTTTTATTGAAGACAGCCAAGGAAAGAGGAATGGGAAGGAGAATCTTAACCTATCTTCTCTTCTAAACAATCTTAAAATATTCGAAAAGGAAAATAAGCTGGAAATTTCTAGTTGTTGATCAAATACTACCATGACTGTAAGTTAAAAAACAAAAAACAAACAAAAAATCCACTTATTTTTACAATCGCCCCCTGCATTATTTTTCTAATGGTAGATTGTTTATATTCAGCCCCTGTGTGGCAGAGTTTTAGAACCCAGTCTCACCAGCAGGGAATTGAAAAGGCAGGTTTTATGATTATACGTTCCTATTTTGGTGACTGGGAGCATACTTCACTTTATACCATGCTTTTTGCTTCATTTTCATTTTCTTCAAATGATCAAGCACTTTGAGATGCTAAGCCTTCATGTTTATTGAAATTACTTTTAAACTTTTAGTGCATTCCTGTGCTCTTGCCCAAGGATGATACTCCTATGACCATGTTGATATGTTATGAGTATGTCTTTTCTTTATAACGAGGCCTTTTTGCCTTGCTTTAGCTTCACATAAAGAACATTCCCCATTCAAAGAGGGAGATGGTTGCATAATTATGGTACATACATACAATGGAATACTTGGCAGTTGTTAAAAAGAATGTGCTTAACCTACATGAATTTATTTTTTAAAATGCTTAAGATGTAATTTTAAGCAAAAAGAACAAATTGCAGAACAGTATGTGTAAAGAATGTTTAGACGTGTATATATTAAATATACGCCTAGAACATTTCTGAAAGGATAGGTAAGAAACTTGGAATTCTCACCTCTATGGAGGGGTAAAAGGGATTGGCAGGGGGAAAGATTTTACATATTATTAAAATACTCTTCAGTGCTGTTGAAATTTTTATGAGTACTCTTTTTTTGTAATAATAAAACAAGAAATCTTCCCATCATTCCTAAATAGAAAAGAGACCTGTGTAGGGATGGTGTTTATTGGGGTGGAGGGTAGCACCACCATAAACAAGACAAAGTAACAGCAGCAGCAACAAGAAGAAGATCTGACCTGTCCTTGATTAGTTTTTGTCCTTGGTATCCTTACTTATCTGTGTAACTCTGTATACCAGCCCTTCCTCCCCTTCTGGTAGCATCTCAGTCTATCTTCTACCATTTCCCCCCTGGAGCAGCACAACTTTCTCTGGGGTTTTATACTTGATTTCAAATTCTCTGCCTCCAATTTGTCTCTCTCTATCTCATCCAGAGGCCGGATAGTGGTTGATGACATGGGCTCTGGATTCACATCCTAGGCTGTGGCACATCTAGCTCTGTGACCCTTGGAAAGTCAACTAACCTCGAGTGCCTCAGCTTCCGCCTTGTACAGCTCAGGATAATAATAATTCCTGTCTTACAGGGACCATTAGAGTTATTACATGCACTGTGTCTGGCATATAGGGAGTGCTTCCAAATGCTAGTCATTATTATTCTTTGAGATTTTCTTTTTGGTTAAAATTAGATACACTCTAATAAGACAAACAAAAAAAGAAGCAAAAGGGAAAAAAGTAAGAGAAAAACACAAAAAAAACAGCAAAAATCACCCACAAAGCCTTCCCACAGGGAGAATGATTATCGGATATTAGAAAACATCCTTCCTTACATATATACTCATGTAAATAATATAGAATATGCTTTCATCTAAAAGAGAAAAATGCTTTCCTGGAATGGGCCTTTTCACTCCACACCATGCAAGCCATCTTTATAAAACACTCATTTTATTCCCTAGCTCTGCCACCAACCGTTCTCTATCACTAACTGCATTACAATAAAACAAATTCTCTGGATATTTAAGCATCTTGCTTACAAAAGTCCTCACTGTTTATCCAAAGACAGTTTCCCATTTTTAAGTCAACTTGGTTTCTTTGTATTCAGACACATTCCCCCTCCCTAGTCTACTGCCTCTGAGTTATTCAAATTCCATGTTGAATCTTTTCTTTCATGAAGCTATTCTTTGTTCGTTCCATTTCATATTAATTTTTTCCCGTTTTTGAACAACTATTGCACTTTTAGAGGTAAGATGCATAATGTAATTTTGAATCCTACAAATTATTATACAAAATCATTTCCATTGCTCTTGGTAGTACTTAATCATATGTGCAGCGAAGATGGAGACTTATGTCTCCTTTGTTTCCCTCAGGGAAGGTAGCAGCTTGAAAGCTTTGCTTCCTCAGGAAAGGAATCTTGGTTGAGAATGAGAAGACCTGGATCCTAAAGCTTGCTGAATAGTTTAAGCAAGGCAATGCTTTCCGTTGGCCTCTATCTCCTCACTTGTAATGTAATAGGGTTGGAATCATCACTAAGGTTCCTTCTAGTTTTGCTCCTAAAAATTTTCTTTCATCCTATCTTTGAAGAAAGGCTACATGAAGATAATGCCTGGTGGCGAACTGGTAAATGTTTAAAAACTGACTCTCTGGGAGGAGCAGCTCTGACTTGTAGAGTGTGTTGATTTCCATGGTGTAAATATTCCCATCATGGCCAGTATTGAGGTACCAGGTTGATGAAACTGAAGGTGGAGCTGGGAAGAGGTATCTACCATGGCTCTCATTGGATGATCGGACCCAGCACTGTGGGGTGGCTCCTTCCCATGAGGAAATGCAGTTTCGGGCTTCATGAACGTGGTCAGCTATTTTCATCTCCAGTTTCTCTCACTCTAAAACTCTGACACAGCCTTTCTTTAATGAGTGCAGGCTACTGGCACAAGGGAAAGCAGTCCTAGCTTGACTTTTTAATCCCAGGCTCTGAAGACATGTGCTCTAAGACTGGACCAATCTTCTCAGGCACTTGTACCCATAGCTGAGTGTCCAGCTCTCCTGAAACTTGGCACCGGAATCATGCAACCGAGGTGGTGCAATTTCATATGCAGTTGGTAATCTGGATCTATGCCGAGAGCTCTGAGCTCGCTCTGCTTTTTCTGGGAAAGAGAAGTGGTCCAAAGAACTAAAAGAAGGTTCTGAGCTGGAAGTCAAGAACTATGTCCAGATGGTGAAACCACTTTCCAGACTGTTCAGGGAAAAGTCTTCAGAGTTCCAGGAGTCAGTGGGAGGAAGAAAGTTGGAGTGGAAAGCAGAGGGCTGGAGCTTAAGACCAAGGACCAAGCCCAGGCTCTGCCTCATGAAGCTGATAACCACGAGAAACCCTTGGCTTATCTGGAAAGTGTTCGTTAACATCAAGTCTAAATTCCTTCTGAGGCTGTTGGGAGGATCAAATGAGATGTATGGAAAGCTTATGAAAAACTGTTATTTATAATTATTTAATCTTGAAAAAATAGGCTTGGAAGAAAATTAAAAATTACTATCAGGGTAGATGATATTTCCTCCTCGTTAGTTGATGTGGGTTCATGAATAATTTTTAAAGAGTGCTGCATAGTTCATGTGATCATCAAAGAGGACCCTTCCCCAATTCTAAAAAAGACTAGTTAATGCTGGTCTTTGATAGCCAGCCCCCTCCTCCTCACAGAGCCAGAAAGAACTGGGATTTCCCAGATGAACTGAAGGAAATATGCTAATGTTCAAAGTGGATGACAATACTAGGGACGGCTGTGTAGATATTTTTAACGTGCTAATGTGTACCTGCCAGACTGAGCTCCCAGCCTCCAGGTGGGCTGGCAATGCAAAGTAGGGTTGAGAAGGAACAGGGAGCTTTTCAGAGAACCACAGATTCAGAAGCAGAGGGAGGGTGAGGAATCGGAGCGAGTGCAGACACAGCCAAAGGATGCCGCGCAGATGTGAGATGACAATTCACCTCAACAACGGCGGGCTGAAGCCACTCTGGAAGCTACCATTCAAGGCACCTTAGGCACACAGGGTTGTGTAATGGGGTGTTAGCATTTGTTCAGCATCTCCTGATGGCAGACCTTGTGCCAACTGCTTTGCAAACATTGCTTCAGATAGCATTTGAACCTCCTTCTACGTGAGGGACAGAGAAAAGAGGAAAATGTGTAAGAAGGCTGCAAGTACTTTGAGGAATGTTAACACAGTGCTCTGGGAGTTCTTAGGAAGAAGAAATAATGGCCAACTGGGAGAGGTTAAGTTTGAGAGGAAGATTTAAAACAATGGAAACTTCTAGTCCTTTCCCCCATTAGATCATGGTTGTATTATACTAGGAATCCTGATATATCCTAATGCTTAGTACGTAGTAGGCGGCCAATACTACTAATAATACTGACAATAGCTACCATGTATGGGATACTTACCATATGCTAGGTACTGTGCTTGAGTGTATCACGTATGTTACCTTCCTGAATCTTCACAATTACTCTCGAGGTAGGAAATATTACCATCCCTATAACTGATGATGAAATTGAGGCACAGAATGGTTAAATAATTTTTCCACAGTAACACATCTAGAAGTGACATAACTATTTTTTGAACCTAGGTAATCTGGCTTCAGAGCCTGCATTCTTGAGCAATATGTTATAGTAAATCTTTGTTGAATGAACAAATGAATAGGAGATGGCATTCCAGAGGTATAGTAAGTAAACAAAGGCCTTGAGGTCTCCCAACTGCCATTCACCAAATATATCCTGGGCTCCAATTTCTGGGCATATGATAGTATTGTACATCTCTCCCTCTTTGAAATTGGGTGTGGTCACGTAGATGGCTTTAGCAATGAAATCTGAGTGAATGTGCTGTGTGTCACTCTAGGAAACCATGCTCCATTTGCCATGTTCCCTTTCTCTGATTTGGCCATCATGATAGCATCTGTTGGGATGGACCCTCTGTCATTCTGAGTATCTGAGTGACTCTAATAAGTAGAGATGCCAACTCATAATGGACACATATTGCGAATAAGAAATAAACTTCTGGGGTTTGGGGGTTGTTTATTAACAGAATATAACCTAAGCCTATCCTAACTAGAACATAAATTGCTATCAGAAGTGGTGTGCCTGTGTAACAAGAACAACAAAAAATCCCTAAAATAGATAAAGGTGGTTTCAAGATTTGGAAGTAGGCAGCAAGGTAATTGTTATCAGATGCTAAAAAAATGTTGACTCTCATTATGCAGTGGTGAATCATTTGGTAAACTATTGTCCTAAACTACTTGAAAGGTAGATGATGTAACAAATGAACTCATAACTCTAGGGGAAGTAGTTGCAAAGCACAATGTTAACAGCATGTGTTGGTTGCTGCTGTCAAGCTTTGACAAGGTGGAAATGAACTCAGAAAAGAACTGGCTAGATTGCAGGTAGCAATGCAAGGAAATAAAGAAAGTCTAGACATTTGTGGACTTGCAGGTCTGAAGAAGCAACTGATTTCAATCCAACCTGTAAAAGGTAAACCTTAGAAGACTTCTGAGTGATGAAGACACAATAAAAACTACTCTTTGTGCCAAAGTTCAAATCAGGGATATGGCCACTTCCCCTCATTGTTCAAATCTTTGAATGGATTCAGATGATTTAGAAGGAAGCTACAATTTAGCAAATCCTTTCAATTAGACAAAAGGATTCAGAGGAAAGCAGGTAATCAGTTTGGTTCTCCTACTTAGCCTGACAAGCTGAGAGTATCTAAGATAGAGGCACAGGGGAGGGAAGGCAAAAAAGTTGAGCAAAAATAATAATTGTATCTAGAAAGGTTCTGTGAGAGTGCCAGTTGGTACACAGGACTCACTGGAATCAGTAGACAAGAATTGACTGCAATTTGGAGAGGGCTGTACTGCCTAGATTAAAAGACTTGGTAACTGAGGAGTCCTCCAATGTCTCTTGGGCTTCTAAGGAGCACATGTTCCCCCATGTGTGCTAAGAATATGGTCAAGGAAGATAATAGAAATGGAAGACTCTCCCAGAGCAGTGAGCTAGGAGACATGAAGAACACTAGACAAGGAAGTTGCCCCCAGGCAGCAGAATTGTAGCCTTACCAAGAAACAGTCCCCCTCCCAGGGTAGATAGCTGGCTACATCTTACCCAGTGGGATTCCAGAATTCCTATTGATCAATAACTACTGTTATCTCCTATCTTCTTCCTTCAGAATTGGAGTGTTTATGGTGGACATTTTATTCTTGTTCTACCACCATATGTTGGATGTGATATACTGGGTATGTGGGAGGCAGATAATTTGTCTCAAAGACACACCTGGACCAGATGTAGGTATTACTGCACATCATTCCCTGCTGTGCAAACTATCACACACCACCTGGAAACTTTGAAGTCAATACTGTACCAGGGTGGGCTTTGGTTTTTTTTCCCCCTTGATGGTGGTGGAGGGTCATGAATGTAATTTGTTTGCAGGAGAATGAGTGAGCCAAATACTTAATGTCCAAAAGGTAGTCATTAGTGCTTCTTTGTGTGTCTGTGTCCTGGGCATGTGGTAAGGTTGCCTTCCCTGACCTCTTTGAAGTTAGACTTTGCTGTGTCACTAGCTTTTGCCAATGAAGTGGGAATGGAGGCGACCTGTCCCATTGGCAAGTGGAAGCTTTATGAGCCAGTGCTCAATTCATTCTGTGCTTTTCCCTTTCCTTGGTGACTTTGGGACCATTTGTTGATATGGAGTATCCCCAGCCTGGCCCCTGGGTGACTATGTGAGCAGAGTTCCCTGCCGACCTAACATGGACATGTGTTATGAGCAAGAAATACATTTTTCTTGTTAGAAGCCTCTATGATTTTGTGGTTGCTTTTTCACCCCCATCATAATCTAGCCTGTCCTGACTAACACAGGCCTGAAGCCAGCACTATAGATCCCCAGAACATTTAGCAGCTCAGTTCCATGGAAGTGAGGAATACTTGTGAGGGAACAGCAGGAAAGAAGATCTCAGAAGAGAATGCAGTCTTAGTATGAAACTTTTGAATGCTACGTTGAGGACTTTGTGCGTAGACAAAATGGGATTCCAAGATGATTTTTCAGTAACCTGGTAGAAAGTTAATATAAGACTTTCTATATAAAGTCTATATAAGAGAGAGGCTTGGGGGCAGTGAGACAAGCCGGCCCATTGCAATCATTCAAGTGAGAAAAAGTGAGCCCTAAAACTGGAAGAGGTGAGAGGTGAGCTGTAAAGTTTCAAGACTGTATTTACAAAAATGGTAATTCCACTGATAGAAAGGGAAGCGTCAGGAAGAGAAGTGACGTATTTAGGGCATAGCGAATTATTTGGGTGCCTTGAAATCTCATCTTCCTAAATGCATAGCTTGAAAATACATGATCAATGGACAAGATAAGAATATGATGTTGATCTTATGCTGAAGTCTTAGACTCCTCAGGCTGGAAAGATCTTATAGAGCTATTTTGTCACTCAAGCAGAATTATCAAAGCTCTCAGAAATGTAACTCAGGCTGTTTTAAAAGATGCCTAGGAAAGTTTCTCTAAAAATTTCCAAACTAATTTATTCAATAATTAATAACTTGCAGGTAGAAGTTCCTTCTTTCCACTAACCTAAATTCCTTGGGCTGCAGTTCTGTTCTCATTTCCTCCTTTTTTATGTATAGGGATGTTGATGGTTTTGCTATTCCATAGGCATTCTCTGTAAAGACACATTTATTTAGGACTTATACACACAGCCTGCTTCCAAAAAGGATTAGAGGCAACTCCTAATATGCTGGCCTAGGCTTCCTTTTAAAGAAGCTTTTCTCATTCCTGCATAATGTCCTGCCATCTGGGTGCATGATGAGGACTTCTTTAATAATATAAAATGAAAGTAAAGCTAATAACCCGAATTATGTTGACAAAATACTAATAGTAATCTACAAACCACAACAACAAGAAAACAGCAACAACAAAAGCAAAAAACCAAAATAAGACAAAACAACCCTTCCCCATGCCAGGTAAAGTAGATTTTTCTGACCAGCAAAAAATTCTAACCAAAACCATCAACTTTAATACCTTCAGCCTTTGAATTTTAAGTTTCTTTTTTCTCTGTAGTGCCTGCTTTTGCCATTCTTAGACTTGGGGGCACGTGTGTGTGTGTGTGTGTGTGCGTGTGTGTGTGTGTGTGTGTATGTGCACATATATATATTTTCTCTCCAACTTGACTCTGGAAACCCAGATTTTAGTAAAGCGTTTAATAAATGTCTTGAAACCAAGGTCTAAATGGCTCACACAGTACTTAAATATTAAAGGTACTGAATAAATGTTCGTTGCATGAATAAATGAGTGAGTGATCACATGAACATAATTTCTGATTGTAATGAGGGTGCTCTCTTTACCTGGGTGGAGGTACTGTAACAGGGAACAGAGATATTAAATTGAAGGACCGGCAGCTCGCAGATGGGCGAGACAGTGGGATTCTAAGGCTCTCTGCAGACAGAAGTCTTCCTGGCAGTACAGTGGACAGTGATTTTGGTCAATACTCCCCAGAGGATGTGGGGAATCTTTGTTTGCAGAACCTTTGACTGGGGCCTTCCCCTGCTCTCATCTCTGCGGTGTCCAGCACACTGTGTACACCACCCTGAGTAGCCCGCTGGCAGGAGTGCAGGCCTGGCCTGCGGTCACGTGAAGAAGGCTCAGGTTACGCACCGTAAGCCGCAGAACAGGCCCAGGTCCAGGATTTGCTGTTGCGCTAGTTCTCACGGAGGTGAATCCAAGCCTTCACTTCTCCCTGTGCCCTCTGTCAGCCAGCCCCTCCTACAGCTCTGCTGCTGTGGCCACTGGTCCTTCCTTCCTTCACCCCAGGCCACAGCTGAGTGAAGACATTCTTCAGGGCCTTTGATTTCAGCTGCATGTCTGCTGCTCACACTCACAGGTTGGAACTCACTTCACTGCAGCCTTCCGACAACCCCTCACATACACTCTTCATCCTCACTCTCTGCTTTGAATGTCTCTTTTTCCTGGCCACCACTTCTCAGCTGTCCATACCCAGTTGATCTTCCTCTTCCCTCCATCTTTAAACCTCTTTTAAATAGTTCATTACTACAGTCTTAGTCAGTTCCGCATTCTACCCAGATTTTTATCTTTTCTGTTTTCTATACCTGGGCTCAAATCTTAGCTCTGACATTTAGTTGATAGGTAACCTTGGACAAGTTATGTAATCTCTCTGAAATGCAGAGTCCTCATTTGCAGAATGGTCGAAATCACATGTATAGAGTTTTGATGATTAAATGAAAAATGCTTAGTGCTTAGTCAGGCAGTCAGAACCTTGTCAAAACGTAAATATCTCACCTACTTTTAAAAAAGGTCTCCTTTCCTTCTCTCTAAAAAGCATCTGGACTTCCTTTCATTCTTTCGTCTCCTCTAGAGACACACAAGTAGTTCTCTCCGTTCTGGAGTCATGATCATTGTAGGGACTGTTCAATCTATGTAGGGTTCCTTCCAAAATATGCTTTTCTAAAGAGTAATTTTATAGCAAGGGACAAGGACATTGGACAGACGACAAGACTCATACACGCCCACATCATCTGGAGGCGGGCATTCATAGCCCAGTGAAGCACTAACTCTTTTTTAAGCTGGGTGTGGTGATCAGGGACTGAATATAATAGGCAATTTCTTATACTAGTTTTAAATTTTTAAATCAGGCTTATTTCTAGCAGGGGGTTGAAAGGTATTTAGACAATTTGTCCATGAGCAACAATGATTCCCATTTTTAAACTTTTTCCATGTCTTATTGTTTCGGAAAGTGGTGGGGGGCCAATTGGAAGGACAGAGGATAATAGAAGAAAGTACTAATATTATGGCCAGAGAAGAGTGGGAAACTACCCTGAGTTTATATCACTGGGGATGCAGTGATATAGCGTCAGGTTGTTATTCTGTTCTCCCTACCACTGCATGGAGCATTTGCTATTTATTGTATGTTATGAAGATACTGAGGGACAGGTAGGAGAGGAACCAAAAAGCATTTGGGGAAAACAGACAACAAAGGAAAGCAGAGACATTTCATGCTACTTAGCACAAAGGTGGGATGATGCACGTTGCTGTGTTCTTAAATATGGTTTAGATCTTTGGGGAAAAAACAGCAATGTTCCTGTCTTTGCTCCTCCCTCCTCTCTTTTTCTGGGAAGAAAAGGAACATGAGGAACAGTAGGTGGGTAGGAGGGGCATGTGGAACACGAGGAACAGGCAGAGGACACAGTGTGTCTAGAGGGACAAAAAGAGAGAAAGAAAATTATACAAAGGAAAAAAAAAAGAGACTCCAGCAAGAAGCTATTGTTTGGATTCCTCATGTAGAACTGATTCATTTCAAATCTTCAAAAGTCAAGTTGAAGGGGAATATCCCATCTACCTCTTCTCAAATTATTTTCTTTACCAGTACTACTTCCTTTTGTCTTTAAACTGTGAACTGCCAGCTCTGTTGTGCCTCCTCCTTACTATTATGCACTTTAGGGCTGAAAGGTTCCTCAGAGACCTGTCATGTGGCCTAAGGACAGCACCTGTGGGCATTGCGGATCAGAGTGGTGTTGCCTGCAGCACTGTGTTCAGACTGATTCTGTCGCTCAGTGCTCAGTCTGGACTCAAAGGGAAAGAGGGTGGGATCCATTAATGTTGGGATCTGCTAATGCTGTCTGCCATGGGCCAGGGATGGGAGCATGGAAGTGGTGGGGTGAGCCACCTAAGTGGTGCCACCATGCTAAGAGACTGTCATCTATAAGAAGGTTCAGAGACATGAATCCCATTGCCAAAAGCCACACAGCTACTTAGTATTTCTCCAATTTATCTAAAAAAAGAAAAAAAAAGGTTCAGGGCCAAGGGAAAACATGAAGATTAGGAGGATTAACCATCCTAAAAATGAAAAACTATCTGCCTTCAAGGCATTCAGAATTGGAAAAACCTCCCTGAAGCCTTTGGATGGACACTTTATCCAAATTGCTAGGAGCTCTAACTGGCCCCCTTGCAAAAGCCTGAAGTCCTTCTCTCCCCAATTTCAGAGGCATTTCCAAGCCTATAATACTAAAGACTGACTATTTTTTCCAGGGGAAAATTTTTCTTAGTGACTAGATGAAGGGATAAAGAAGTATGAAGACATTTTAAAGTGTTATTTGCTGAGGATTAACAGATATTTGAATTTAACTTTAGAATCTTTTAAATGACAGCTCACTTAATATCATATTTATTTATTTATTTTATTTTAACCGTGAGATGTTTGCTTTAGAAATATCATTTTTAAAAAGTTCTTTCTATAGCACATTGAATAAAAGTCCAAGATGGGACTTGGACATTGTTTTCACTAATCGTGGCAGCGGCAGTAGTGTCAGTTCCCAGGTGAATAGCACATCATAGCAAATCCAATACATTCTTCATCAGAGCCAAGCTGCAGTGACATGCTTTGAAGAAACTCTGGCCCCCAAATCTCTCTTCTAGAATGAAAATTTACTGTTAAACATTCAGAAACTCTTTTTGAAAATACTAATATTCTTGAGTGATACAATATTTCATCTTCACTATTTAATAAGTAAGAAAGAAGGAAAAGCTAGTGATAAGGTGAAGAGATTTGTCAATAGCTGTGGAATGAGAGAAGATAGTGACAGAAAAAAAAGTTTTCAGAGAGTAGCTACAGGAGTTTTGCAGGCCCAAAGGTGAATTTCATTGTCTCAAGACTACTCCTGACTCCAGAATGTTCAACTGACCTTGGCCCTTGTATATCTGAAGAGTCAATACCTAACAATAAGTAGCAGATGAAAACCACCCACATAAATAAACCCTCTAGATGCCTTTGGAATTAGAAAATGGAAAAGAAAAAAGAAAAACAAAAAACAATGTAGGAAAGTATAGGAGTTCCTTCTCTCCAACATTTCTGAGAGAAGATGGGAGTTGAAAACCTGCAACAAAATGTTGCCCCAATCTTACTTGACTAATTTTAGTTATCTTGGTTCATGGCTATGATTCATCCCTAAAGCTGTGAATTGCTGAGGAGGAAGAAGGAAAAAAAAATTGACTTAAATGTCAAAGAAGTAGGAACATAAATATAGTTTTCTTTTTTGAGGAACTAGAATTCCAGGATATGGGGATCTTTTTTTCTCATGAGGGATGGAATGCTTCAAACTTCTAGAAAAATAATGATCTCCAGTCAAAACATCATCAAGGAATAAGAGACAGAATTGATTGTGAGTCACATCATGTCTGAATTTTTGCCTCCATACTGTATTTTCTCTTCTCCTTATGTATTTCCTTAAATCTGGTTAAACTAGAGATCACAGATAATCATTTTTCGTTGAAGCTGATGAAGACTGTAATGACAAAATGGAACTCATAAAATACTTGTGGGAGAAGTGAATGGCAGTTAGCAGGACTGTGAGACATGATTCTGGGGAATGGAATGGTAGCATAGAGAAGACAGACGTGTTGCGATGGTGGCCAGATGTTTCCTTGTCTGCTAAAGAAGAGGGGACAACAGAGATGGTTTGGTGAAACTCCATCCTAAGTAAAGAAAAAAGTTATTCAACCTACTAGGTGTCCCCTAGTCCCTTGGTTATCAATTTGGATTTCTGTAAGTGTGGAGGAAGGAAACAGCAGTCACTGACTCACACTCAGTTCAATGATTTCACTGTCTAAAGTAGCTCACCCTCTACCATCAGCCTAGCCACACTCTGCATGTTTGCCTCTTTCTGCCCTTAAAACTTCTGAGCAGTAAAGGAAATATATGATGGTTGTAGAGATATGGTCCCAGACATTAGAGGGAGATAATGTTGTGTAGAAGACAAAAGAGAAAGAAAGAGTTCCTATGCCTTCAGAGGGATTCTCCACACCCTAGAAGCTATGAGAGTAGCCCCAAGGCACAATTGTGAATGTTGGTTTCAGCCTCTACCACTGCCCTCAGCCTCTGTTAGAGTGCTCTCCTCATCTTCCTCACAGCTCTGCTCCTTTCTGTTCTCCTCACACCTGTGTATTGCGATGAGCAGTAATCACTGTACTACATCACCCAAGACCCAAAGTGTCATTCAGTGACTGTGACCAGTGCACCCTAATGATAACCTCACGGGATACTCAAGAGGTGGAAGGGACTGGGGGTTGCAGGTCCAAGCGACTTTCTTGTCTATTGCATTCCCTTTTTTGCATCTTCTGGAAAATGTCAATTAACATCACAGCTGTGACTACCTATTATTGTTTCTAGTGGAGAGATATTTTATGGTCCACAGAAGATATTTGCCAAAAGAGTTCTTGGTCACCCTCATTTTATACCACCCTGGCGCACTGCCTTTATTACAAATCCAGTTCTTTTCAGTCTGGTTATATTTAATTTTCCAAGCCTCTGCTAGGTATGCCAAAGTGCAATGAAGACCTGTTTCTATTTCTTATTTCTATGATCAACTTTTACCTTGCATGACAGTGTTGTGGGTTGAATTGTGTTCTTTAAATAGATATGTTGAAGTCCTAACTCCCAGTATCTGTGAATGTGACCTTATTTGGAGATAAGGTCTTTGCAGATTTCATCAAGTTAACATGAGGTCATCAGGGAGGGCCAGTATGACTGGTGTCTTAAGAAGACAGCCATGAGGGGACACAGGAGGGAGAGCACCATATGACGACAGAGACAGATTGAAGTGCTGCAGCTGCAAGCCAAGGAATGCCAAGCATTGCTGCCACCAGAATCTAGGAAGAGACGAGGAAGAATTATCCTCCACAGGTTTCAGGAGAGCAGGGCCCTGCTGACACCTTGATTCCAGACTTCTAGCTTCCTGAACTATAAAACAATGCATTTCTATTGTTTCATGCCACCAAGTTTGTGGCACATTGTTACGACAGTCCTAGGACATGAACACATGCAGAAATAAAGGCAAAGAAGAAGGGAATGGGAAGCCAAAGGAAGGAAAGAAGAGCTTCTTTCCTTGGGATGGCTTGCTAACGTCTTGGTATTAACATTTGATTAAAATGATCCAGAATGGTTCTGCATAATCCTTTGAAAAAGAATTCACGAAGGGACTATCCCTGTCCATTTCTCTAAAAGATAATATACTTTGCTACTTAAATAAATTCCCACCATAGAAGAGTCAGCTATTTTTCAGTGTTCTTGATTAAGAGCCTGATTTGTTTTCCTTAACTCAACTGCTTTGGTCTTTTCTGTTTTATTTATTTTCTTTTAACATTTTATTTTGCATAAAATATTATAGTGTAAATAATATAAACGCATGAATAGTCATATGCATTTCTTCAAAATATGGAATCAAAGGCAAGTAAAAATACTAATTGTCTGTAACATATTTTTCAGGTCCAAATGTAATTCTATCTACATCCATTTTCTAAGGCTCTGATTTACTCTCTAAAAAGTATTAAAAATTATACCATGTCTTGCTTAAAATAATCAGTTTCAGTAGTTTCCTTCGTAATGCTGTTCTCTGTTTGCAAATAGCACAAGTGGAGGTAAGGACTACAGTCATGTGCTGCGTTCCAATGTCTTGATTGATGATGAATTGCATGTATGATGGTGGTACTATAAGATCATAATGGAGCTCAAAAATTCCTTTTCTATGGTGAGATATGTTTATTTCATTTCATTTTATTTTTAGCTGGCCTTCCTGTGTCAGAGATATGTTTAGGTACACAAATACTTACCACTGTGTTATAATTGCCTACAGTATTCAGTACAGTAACATGCTGTACAGGTTTGCCGCCTAGGAACAATAGGTGATGCCATATAGCCTGGGTGTGCAGTAGGCTGTACCACCTAGGTTTGTGTAAGTGCACTCTATGGCATTCACACAATGACGAAGTTGCCTAATGACACATTTTCTCAGAATGTATCCTCATCGCTAAGTGATGCATAAACTGTATTTCTAATCATATTTTTCAAAATAAAAAACACATTTTTAAGGTCTTACAAATTGTAATATGTATTAAGTGCCCCAAATTTAAAAATGTATATCAAGAACCTTCACATATCACCCAACTTTCAAACACAGCCACCTTCTATTAGCTCCTCCAGGACAGTCTCCTCTACTATGTTACTCAGTAAACCAAAAATTTCAAGGATCTTTTAAGGAAGAGTTCTCCTGCATAGTCAGTGGCTGAACAAGAGTCCAAGAATCGGGATACATAGATGTTCTCATTGATTAGAAATCTTAATTCTTTTTGGAAGCCATTCTGGATTGTTTCAAACCCTTCTCCTTGGAGGTGAGGGGTTCACCTTACAACTGATGCAGAGAACATATGGGTGCCCCATCTTTGGAGGCACTGGGATATACAAGTCAGATCCAAGGTCGAAACCAACAGGCCACTCACCGTATTACTCTGCTCCATCTGCAGGACGCTGTCTGCCCTGCTCGCGCTAGGGGTCCTACCGTCCGACCCTCTGTGATAAACAAGGAGCCACCAGAAACACAGTGCTAGTACCACTTACTTGAGCGTGGTGAGTTCCGTAAGGGATGGCTGGGTAGCCTTGAGATAGCTTTCTCTGCGTGCAGCGACTTTGGGGGAAGGCTTGGGACTCGTGTCCGAGTCGCCACTGTCTTCATCCCCCATGGCCTTGATATAGCTGCCGCTCCGCATTCTTCGGCACGGAATTTCGTCGTCTTTACCTCGAGGGGTGTACCCTGACCATTCATCTTGAGGAACCTATTCGGATATAAAACAGATAATTCACTTTTTTTTATAAAATCCTGCCTTTTTCTTTTCTTTTCTTTTCTTTTTTTTTATGACCCCGGATACGGGTAATATAGATAATTATCCAAAACTTTTGACATTAACCTTTTAATAATAGTATTTTAATGTAATAGGCTTGAAAATATTTTGAATACATGCAAATCCGTGTCTCAGTTTTAAAACAACCTGTGTCCTAGGAAAAATCGAAACCATTCGCTCTGATTCATTTATACTTAGTTTTCATAGGCATGCCATTGGAAAGAAAAGCAGTTTTATTTGAGGTTTGCAATGATTTGTTTTCAGTTGTCCTTTAAGATTCAGGAATGTTTTCTGGTTGACATATGCCTTCCAAAACTTTCCACCTTTACCATCTCATATCCAATCTCTTTTCTTCCTAAACCAGTGTCTGTCCCAGCTGCATTCACTTCCAAGTCACCTTCTTTTTGAACCCCTGTTAATTTGAATTTAGCTTCCATAGATCTGCTTTAAAGACTCTTTAAGGGTTTCCAATGATCTCCTCATGAAAGCTATTGGCATTTTCTTAATTTTTATTTTTGTTGACCTCTACACACACACACGCACACATGTACACACAATAACACTTCTTGTGAGCTCCTGCCCTTTTGGCTTTCTGGTTGCTCCACTTACCTGGTACAGCTACTACTGTCTGAATTGTTCTTTTCCTCTTGCTTTCCTGGATCTTACTCTAAGTTCCTAATTGTGGGCACCACACAAGATAATGTTGTCAGGGCACTGCTCTATTTTCTTTTCACAATCATTTCTTCTGAGTTTGGCGGGGCGTTGCACTACGTTTTAGAAGGTTTCTTTATTATGACTTTCTCTCTCTTCAGTTCCTCCTAGATTTTCCACTTCTCTATGAACTCATTCTAGGATTTCACTCCTCCTCCATTTAGGGGAAAAATTGCATAACATCACTCTTTTTTATCCATCAAGAAGTAACAAACAGCCTACAGTGCCCAGAACACTACACAGAGCTTAATTAAAAGAGACCCAAAAAGGGGGAGGCTGGTTCTTGCCCTCAATATGCTTATAACAGAGATGAGAAGACAGAGCATAAATAGATTTAGAAATAGTTCCAAATCGTCATTGTAGCAAGTTTAAGATGTGGTGCCATAAATGGAATATGTGTTAATACTAAAGAGACACTAGAAACAGGAGTTACCAGTTATGGTGAAGAAGAAGGAGTATCCAGGAAGGGCTCCCTGGAATTGGCCAGGTTTGCAATGAGAAGATAAAAAGGTATTTAATATTTTAATGCTAACTACTTACTTGTTATCCCTTAACATAATGTAGTACTTCATTATTAACATTTAACTACACTAAGCAGTTTGCCTATAAGATCTTATTTCATGAAATCAACAATGTGTGTGTTTTTTCTGTATTTTTCAGATGAGAAGCAGGATCTCAGAGAGGTTAAGGAAATTGCCCAAAGACACACAGTTAGTAAATGGCAGCACTGGAGTTCAAAATATTTTGGTTTAACTTCTAAGATCAGAATTTCATTAATCTAAATTTTATGATTAATAACATAATTTTGAAATCTAAAATGTTAGGAAAATTGTCCACAATGACACGTACACACATTAGACGTAGATTTCTAAGCATTATAGGTTCTAGGAAGTGAGAAGAGATGTCTTAGTAAAATAAGGCATGATTCTTTTCTTCTTATATTATTAATTTATGTGTATAATTTGAAAAAAAACTTTATATCTAGAAACATCAGATTGAAGAGCTGCTACTATTCATGGACTTGAAAACAGCAGTTTGTAGGTTCTAATTCTGAAAAGCACTAACAAACATTAAGCTTCACTCTGCAGCATGTTCATCCTATTTAGCAAGTTCTCATACTGTTCTTGTGTGCAGGCACTGTTCTGAGTGCTTTACAAATGTTAGAGCTCATTTGATCCACACAGCTGAGGAGTGGTATTATTATTATCATCTCCATTTTACAAACGAGAAAACTAAGGTTATGAAATTTATAACTTAACAAAGTTATAGCCAAGAAGGGCCGGAGTTTCAGTGGGGCCCTTCCTGGGGCCTTCTCCTATTTGACGCTGCCTCTCTCTTTCTAGGTTGTGCTTTGTGGCGCCTGCAGAACCGAGCAATTACAGTCCATGATACCTTGGTAATCCACCACATTTGATTCACTTGCCATTTATTAATTATGCTAGCAACAATGTAGTGTTTTTACTTTTTTAGCTAAAAAGCATCAAAATCACCACAGCAACAAAGATTTCTAGAGGAATTATAAATGTCGAGAATAGTCTTGTTTTCCTTCAATTGGCAGGTAACTCATTGCACACCTATGACCATGTTCAGAATCTCATTATTGGCTTAGCAATTACATTTAAAAAATTAACTCAGTACAGTGGGGGCAGGGGAGGGGAGTCATAGACAATGAGCACTTGCGCTGCTCAGTAAGTACTGATGCGAGTTCGTGGGCACCGTGCTCTGAAATATGTCAAAGACTGATGACAAACGGATTAGCTCAAATTGCTTATTTGCCAATTTCTGTTTAGGTATTTTTTCAAAGTTAGTTTATCGTAGAAACTTGGGCTTGTACTAGAAACAGTCTGTAATTGTTGCTAAGGGAACCAGCTGAGAAGTATTTAATCTGTATATCTTTCAATTAATCATGCTTTTCAAACGAGAACAGCTAAGAGGTTGTGTGGAAGTGACTTCCCTTTAAGTGGAATTTGAATATCAATACATTATTCATACACCTAACGTTAGCATTCAAGGTTATATATGAAATAATACAGCAATCAGTTCTAGGAAGAATGTAAAGACACAGAAAATCCAGACCTTGGGGAAGAAAAACACTATTGCTGAACTGTAAGGACCAAGACAATTACTATAATTGAGCCAGTTTTTATTTTTCATTTCTTGAACTCTAAAGCAAAAGGGAGACATTGCTTACATACATGGTTTTGGAACAAAGCATGCTGGTTTGCACGGGGCCCACAGAGTGAAATGGTACTCCTATTTGGTTGGAAAGAAAGGACAATTACATGGCTGCAGCTGCTATTGTGAGCTGGTGAGAGGTTGCTGCGTCTTTCCACTTCGGTTGCACAGAGAGAAGAGATTTAGAGTAATCCAAAGAAAAGGTTAACCTTGCAGCTGTCTGAGAAGAGCCCTCATTATTGCTGGTGATGGCAGTTTCAGGGATTGTTAGTCTTGGTAAGAGAGGGAAGCTGGAGCAGAGAGAAAGAGCACAGGTACGTGCTGATACCGGGCTGGCGAGATGCCCTGCTTGTCCGCACCTGCTTAGAAAGGGAGATGGTTGGACCCGACAAATGTAAAGAACTAATAATAAAAGCAATCTAATGGAGGTTAGGTTTTACAGTAGTTATGGATTGGAAAAAAAGAGGATTATTTGCTTTTTAACGCATATGTTTAAGCATTAACACTCAATAGAGATCTTTATTTTTGATAAAACAAAATGAGAGTCAGTGTGCAATTTCTATTTCAGATATAATAGTCCAGCTATAACTTAAACCACATGTCATCGCTCAGGAGTCCAGAAGACCTGCCCTTGACTGAAGAATGACCACAATCAAGTGCCATCATCCTCTAATTACAGGATGGGATGCTTTCTGAATCGGAATAGTGTTATGGACACTGAATGACGGGCCGTTCTAATGAAGGTTATAGTCTATCCAGTCATGGAACAGGAGGAAATAAAACACCACCTAATAGAGGCTTGCATTTTCTGTCTCCCCTCCTGCCTCCCTCCCTTATTCCTTTACTTCTACAAGTATTTTTTGATTATTTATCTGCCAGCCATATAGCAGTGAACAATACAAATGTTGATCCCGTTCTGTGTAATTTGCATTCTGGAAGGAGAGCTGGAAGAGATAGATAATAGACGAGCACACTGATAAGTGAACAAGATGATTTCAGAAACCATAAATGCTATGAGGAAAATAAGATGAGGCTGTGTGTTAGGGTAGCCAGAGGTATCTGCTTTAACTTGTTTTTCAAGACAAGCTGCCCTGAAGAAGTAATGTCTGAGAGGAGATCTGATGACCAGAGGAGCCAGCCTTGGGAAAATATGAAGGAAGGAGCTTCCGGGCAGAAGGATCAGACAGTGCAAAGTCTCTAGAGTAAGGATACGCTTGGTGTAATCAAAGCCCTAGGAATGAAAATGCCAGCCTGGTCAGAGAGCACTGAGCAAGAGGGAAGTGATACGAGGTGGCGCTTGGGGGGGCCCAGCCCAGGTCGCACAGGGTCTTCTAAGTTCATCTCAAACCTTCCTTAGCACTGAACTCAGCTCTCCCGAAGTTCCCTTAACTGCTCCAGCCTAAATTGATCTTCTCCTTTGCGAAATCTATAGTATGTACCACCTACATAAGGGGTCAGCAAACTATAGCTTGCTGACTAAATCTCGTCTACTGTCTGCTTTTGTAAATAAAGTTTTATTGGTATATAGCATCTCCATTCATTAGATGTGGTCATGGCTGGTTTTAAGCTACAAGGGCAAAGTGTATGGAGACCGTACAGCCCACAGAAAAAGTTTGTCAACCGCTGAGGCACATGATAATATTGAGTAATTATTTGCATAATCACAAAATGGTGTTTTACATACACTACTTGTTCTTTGTGTCTTTGTTTCATCTTTCCAACAATTCTGTAAATTCACTGAAATTGGGGGAAGCAGTATTGCTGAAGGATTAGAGTGATGGGCTTCGTAATTAGACTGCCCTGAATTCCTGATGTGCAAATTAGTTAACTTCTCTGTGCCTCAGTTTCCTGCCCATGCATGGATTAAATGAGGTAATGTCACAAACACAGAGGAAGTGCTTAATAAAGATTTGTTTTATGGGAGTTCTGCAGCACTGACATGGTATTGAGCACAAGGATGCTCCTTGATTATGGATGACTTTGGCTTTCCAAGAAAACTCTGATGTCTGCTTTCAATTTTCTTTGGTAATGTAGGGGCAGAAATAATTGAAATATATTAAGCCAAAGCATAAATTCCTAGTATGTTATCTGCTCACAACATTTTTTCCATTTTTTAAAATTTCAGAATATTACGGGAGTACAAATATTTTGGTTACATGGATTATTTTTATACTGCTTCAGTCAAAGTTATAAGTGTGCAGCTCACCCAGAGAGTGTACATTGTACCCATTAGGTATTATTTCACCCATCCCCTCCTCCTCGCTCCCACCTGCCTGATTTCCATTGAGTTTTAGTTCCGTCTGTGCACATGAGTGCTGATCGGTTAGTTCTAATTTAATAGTGAGTACATGTGGTGCTTGTTTTTCCATTCTTGCGATACTTCACTAAGGAGGACGGTCTCCAGTTCTATCCAGATTGCTGCAAAAGGTATTAATTCATTTTTTATGGCTGAATAGTATTCCATGGTGCACATATACCACATTTTATTAATCCAATCATGACGTGATGGGCATTTGGGTTGATTCCACATCTTTGTGATTGTGAATTGTGCTGCAATAAACATTCTAGCACAAGTATCTTTTTGATAAAATGACTTTTTTTTCCTTTGAGTAAATACCCAGTAGTGGGATTGCTGGATCAAATGGTAGGTCTACTTTTAGTTCTTTGAGGAATCTCCATACTATTTTCCATAGACGTTGCACTAGTTTGCAGTCCCACCAACAGTGTATAAGCCTTCCTTTCTCTCCACATCCATGCTAACATCTATATTTTGGGATTTTTTGAAAAAAGCCATTCTCACTGGGGTTAGGTGATATCTCTTTGTGGTTTTGATTTGGCTTTCTCTAATGAGTGGTAACATTGAGCATTTTTTCGTATGTTTATTGGCCATTAGTCTATCTTCTTTTGAAAAGTTTCTGTTCATGTCTTTTGCCCACTTTTTCATAGAGCTATGTGATTTTTTTCATGCTGATTTGCTTGAGTTCTTTGTAGATTCTAGTTGTGAGCCCATTAGTGGATGTATAGAATTTGAATATGTTCTCTCATTCTATAGGTTGTCTATTTGCTCTGTTGAGTGTTTCCTTAGTTCTCCAGAAGCTATTTAATTTAATCAAGTGCCATTTATTTATTTTTGTTGTTGCTGTGATTGCCCTTGGAGTCTTTTTCATAAATCTTACGCCTGGGCTGATATCTAGAAGAGCTCTTCCAACATTTTCTTCTAGAATTATTATGGTTTCATGTCTTAGATTTAAGTCTGTTATCCATCTTGAACTAATTTTTGTGAGTGGTGAGAGATATGGATCCTGTTTCAATCTTCTACATGTGGCTATCCAATTTTCCCAGCACCATTTGTTGAGCAGGGATTCTTTTCCCCAGTGTATATTGCTGTCTACTTTGTCAAAGATTAGATAGCAATATGTGGATGGTTTTATATTTGAGTTCTCTATTCTGTTCCATTGGTCTATGTCTCTATTTTTGTGCCAGTACCATGCTGTTTTGGTTACTACAGACTTGTAGTATACCTTAAAGTCTGGTGAAGTGATGCCTCCAGATTTGTTCCTTTTGCTTAATAAGGTTGTTTTGGCTTAATAATGTTGGGGTTCTTTTCTGGTTCCAAATGAAGAATGAGATTATTTTTTCTAGATCTGTGAAAAATGACATTGGTATTTTGATGAGGATTGCATTGAGTCTGTAAATTACTTTGGGTAGTATGGACACTTACAAAATGTTTATTCTACCAATTCATAAGCATGATATGTTTTTCTATTTGTTTACATAATCTGTAATTTCCTTGCTCAGTGATTCATAGTTCTCTTTGTACAGCTTTTTCACCTCCTTGGTTAAATATATTGCTAGATATTTTATTTTTTTTGTTGCTATTGCGAAGACTATTGAGTCTTTGATTTGGTTCTCAGTTTGACTATTGTTGGCGTATATGAATGCTACTGATTTGTGTAAATTGATTTTGGAGCCTGAGACTGCTGAATGTATCTATTAATTGCAGGAGTCTCTTTGCAGAATCTTTGTGATTTTCTAGATATAAGATCATATCATCAGCAAAGAGCGATAGCTTGACCTTGTCTTTCCCCATTTGGATACCCTTAATTTCCTTCTCTTGGCTGATTGCTCTGGCTAGGACTTCCAGAACTATGTTGAATAGAAGTGTTGACAGTGCACATCTTTGTCTTCCGGTTCTGAGTAGGAACACTTTCAACTTTTCCCCATTCATTATGATGTTGACTGTGGTTTTGTCATATATGGCTTCTATAATTTTAAGGTATGTTCCATCTATGCCTATTTTGTTAAGAGTTTTTATCATAAAAGGGTGCTGAATTTTTTCAAATGCTTTTTCTGCATCTATTGAGACGATCATATGTTCTTTGTTTTTGCTCCTGTTTATGTAGTGAATCACATTTATGGATTTATGTTTGCTGAACAAAGCTTACATCCCTGGGATGAAGCCCACTTGGTTGTGGGGGATTATTTTTGTGATGTGCTGCTGAATTTGGTTTGCTAGAATTTTATTGAGGATTTTCACATCCATATCAATAAGAGATAATGGTCTATAGTTTTCTGTTTTTGTTGTGTCCTTTCCTGGCTTTGGTATCAAAGTGATACTGGCTTCATAGAATGAGTTGGGAAGGATTCCTTCCTTCTCAAGTTTATGAAATCATTTCTACAATATAAGTACCAATTCTTCTTTGTAGGTGTGATAAAATTTGGCTGTGAAACCACCTGGTCCAGGACTTTTTTTGTTGGAAGATTGTATTACTGCTTCAATTTCGTTGCTTGTAATTGGTCTGTTTAGGAGTTGTATTTTCTTCCTGATTGAGCCTTGGGAGGTTGTGTGTTTCTGGGAATTTTTCCATTTCCTCAACATTTTTGAGTTTATGTACATAGAGATTTTTATAGTATTAACAGATGATATTTTGTATTTCCGTGGTATCAGTTGTAATATCTCCTTTTTATTTCTGATTGAGCCTATTTGGGTCCTTTATTTTCTATTTCTGGTTAATCTAGTGAGAGGTCCATCAATTTTATTTATCTTTTCAAAGAACCAACTCTTCATTTCATTAGTCTTCTGTATTATTATTTTGTTTTTGACTTCATTAGTTCTGCTCTGACCTTAGTTATTTCTTTTCTTCTGCTGGGTTTGGGATTGGTTGCTCCTCCTTTTCTAGTTCTTTGAGATGATTCATTAGATTGTTGATTTGTGATGTTTCTGTGTGTTTGATGTAGGCATTTAAGCCTATAAATTTTCCCTTTAGGACTTCCTTTGCTGAACCCCACAGATTTTGATAACTTGTGTCCCCTTTGTCATTGAGTTCAAGGAATCTTTTGATTCCCACCTTAATTTCCTCCTTGACCCAATAATCATTCAGCAGTAGGTTGTTTAATTTCCATGACTTTGTGTAGAATTGAGTGTTTCTGTTGGAGTTGATTTCTTATTTTGTTCCACCATGGTCTGAGAGATATATGGTATAATTTCTATTTTTTTTTAATTTTTTGAGACATGTTCTGTGGCCTAAGATGTGATCAGTCTTAGAGAATGTTCCATGTGCTGATAAGAAGAATGTATGTTCAGTAGTTTGGGGGTAGAATGTTCTGTAAATGTATGTTAGGTCCACTTGCTTTGGAGTCCCATTTATGTCCAGTGTTTCTTTATTTTCTGTTTGGAGGATCTATCCAGTTCTGTCAGTGCGGTGTTGAAGTCCCCAGCAATTACAATGTTGGTGTTTATCACTTTGTTTAGATTTAGTAGGATTTGCTGTGCGAATCTGGGTGCCCCTGTGTTGGGTGCATCATTATTTGGATTGTTACGTCTTCTTGATATATTTCTCCCTGTACCATTATATAATGACCATCTTTGTCTTTCTTTACCATTGTTGATCTGAAGTCTATGTTATCTGATATGGGAATGGTCACACCTGCTTTATTTTGATTTCCATTTGCCTGGAATATTTTTTCCATCCCTTCAAGTCTGAGTGAGTGCTGGTAGGTTAGATGTGTTTCCTGGAGACAAAAGATACTGGGCCTGATTTTTTTTTTATCCATTTAGCAAGTTTCTTGAATGGGGAATTCACACTGTTCACATTTATTGAAAGAATTGGTAAATGGGATGCATTTTTGTTCATCCTGTTGGATAGAACCCTATTATTTTGTTTTACCTCTGGAGCCATTATTTTATATGGGCTCTGAACTTTAGCTTTTGGGTGATTTTATGCTGGTGGGTTTCTATTGTGCTGGTTGATGTATAATGCAGATCTGAGTACTTCTTGCAGGGCAGATCTGGTCTTGATGAATTTCCCCAGTGTTTTCTTGTCTGAAAAAGGCTTTATTTTTCCCTCATAGAAGAAACTTAGTTGTGCAGGACACAAAATTCTAAGCTGGCCATTATTCTGTTAAAGAAGACTGAAGATGGGACCCCAATCCCTTCCGGCTTGTAAGGTCTCACTTGAGATGTCTCCAGTTAGCTTGATGGGTTTTCCTTTGTAAGTTATCTGATGTTTTCACCTCACGGCTCACAGGAGTTCCTCCTTTGTGTTAACTTTAGCTAGTCTGATGACTATGTGTCATGGTGATTGCCTTTTTGCAATGAATCTCCCAGGTGTTTGTTGAGCTTCATGTACCTGGGTATCTAAATATCTAGCAAGACCAGGAAATTTTTCCTCAATTATTCACTCAAATAGATTTCCAACCCTTGTGTGTTTTCTTCTTCACCCTCAAGGATGCTTATAATTCTTATATTTGACCTGTTTATATAATACCATATTTTTTGTAGGCTTTATTCCTTCCTCTTAATTCTCTGTTCTTTATCTTTGACTGACTTATTTAATTCAAAGTTGTTGTCTTCAAGCTCTGAAATTCTTTTTTCTGCCTGGTCTAGTCTATTCTTAAGACTTTCCATTGTGTTTGTATTTCCTTAAATGAATTTTTCATTTACAGAAGTTCTATTTGATTTTTTAAAATAATTTGGTTTCTTTAATGAATTTTTCATTCATTTCCTGAATTTTTTTTGTGTTTTCTTTGTTTTGGTTTTCCATTTTCTCTTCTATTTCATTGAGCTTACTTATAATCCATATTTGGAATTTTTTATCCATATTTGGAATTCTTTATCTGCCATGTCAATATTCTAATTTTGGTTGGTATCCATTGTAGAGAGCTGGTGTTCCCTTTTTGGGGTGATCTTTTGCTCTGATTCTTTATACTTCCCGAGTTCTTTTGCTGATTCCTTCTCATCTGGAGCAGCTGTTGCTTCTTATTTTTTGATTTTCTTTTTTTTTAGACAGGGCTTTTGCCCCTTGCCTCACTCAAATGGGTGTGTTTGTAGCATATGTTTGGTGAGAACCTTTGGCTTTGCTTGTGAGTGTTTTGATGGCAATTGTTTTAGATATCCTTGGTATCGTGGTTTTCTCAATTGCTAGTTGTTTGTAGGCTGTAGCAGTGATGAGCTATGTGAGTGGGCAGATTCCCTGCCTCTCTTTGATAAGGGAGGATGGAGGTCTTTAAAATCCTTTCTCTTTCCCCAGCTCCATGGTCTTTTTAACAGCGTAAGTTGTAATGGCACGCCCAGTTTAATCTCTGAGACAGTAGGTGGTATTTGTGGGTGAGAATCAACCACACCTTTTGTGATTGAGTCAGTAAATGCTGTAAAGGGTGTGCAAATTAACCTCCCTGCCAGTAAGTGGTGTTTGCTGGAAGGAACAAGCTGCAATGCTTTTTTTGGGTCCTTTGCCTGGCTTTAGTCCCTCAGGAGAAGCACGTGAATGCCCCAGGTGGTAGATAGGGCTCTGGAACTTCAGGTGAGTCACTACTCTCTGCCATTGCAGAGGTGGGTGGGGGAGTGAGGCTGGGCAGGGCTAGGTTGCCTAAGATTGCCCTCAGGGTCCACAAAAGCTGGCAAGGGATCTGTTTCAGCAGAGGTTGAAGGTTTTCTCCCAGCTTCTGCGCAAGGTGGCAGGGAGGGGCTGTAGAGTCTCCCCTCAATCAGCAAGTCTGCTTGTGGAGACAGGAGACAGGACCATCTAAGATTCACTATCTGGCAGTCTGGGGCAGGTCTTGCTCCTCTCCCCCATCCTCTGCTCAGCAGCTTTTATTAGGAGTGTGCCAACAGGCAGGACCTCAAGCCAGCTGGGCTCCCCCATGACTGTGATGTGGGCTGGGAAGGTTCCCTGCCCAGGATCCCAGCCTGAGCTGAGAGTGCAGCCCTCCTGCGGTGAGAGGGGTGCCCTGTGAGCAAGCTGCAGCTAGGACCCACACTGCACTCTCCTCCAGCATCTGCCCATGTGGGCTCCCACATCTCCTGAGACTAATTCATAAATATCCCCTCTGTGCTCTGAGGAAATGCGATTGAGACCTGGGGGTATGGGCTCTGGCCTGTGGGCCTGTCCCCAGATCCCTGAAGATCAATCTTTAACTATGCCAGGGAGAAGCATGCTGGTCCTAAGTTTCCCCCAGGGTGCCCAAGCATGTTCAATGTCCCTCCACCTCGGGCATGTCCCACTGTGATGGAGTTGCCAAGCAAGCAGCACCAGGGAAGTCCAGGGGGCAGGGAACTCACAGTCCAAGAACCCCTCAGTTTGCTGCAGGAGCCCGAAAGGAAAGGCCTGAGCCCTACTCTTTTTGGAAGCCTTGAGGTGATGGCTCAACTGGCTGTCTTGGCAGCCACACGTTGGGGAGGGGAAGGGGAGAGAAACAGTCTGAATGGAGGACAGGTTGTTCTGTGGCTGTGTCTGTCCCTCACTCCAGGAGGCTGCCCACCCAGAATGTCCAGGCTCTAGAGTCACGCAGATCACCTGGGACCCACTGGACCTCTGTGGCTTCTGCAGTCTGGGCTGGCATTGGGAAATGTCTGTGTGGGAGCTAGCAGGATGAAACCTGAGGAGTTGAAGCCCCCTTGGGAGGATGAAGGCGCCCAGTGGGTAGAGAAGCAACATGGCACCTACTGTCCTGGCTCAGGTCTGTAGGGTGGGAGGTGCCCCAGGGGGCTGGGAGCCTAGTGCCCTGTTTACAAGAAATTCCCAGCTCACTGGTAGCTGCAGTCTCTGAGCTCGTGTGGGCAGAAAGTCTCTCCAGCAGCTTGGGAACCTGCCAACAGTCCGAGATGTGAGGGAGGGAGAAACTAACCCTCCACCTACCCTTCTCGCTAGACTCCAAGCCTCTCAGGGGTTGATCTCTGCCAATACCTTGCTCCTTCCTGTTCTGCTCCGCAACTTCTTCCCATGGAGTCTCCTGAAAGTTCTGGCACCTTCCATCAGATCCACATCCTATCTCTGTCTGTCTGCTTGTTAATTTTTTCTCTTTCATCTAAAACATCTCCTTCTTACTGAGACGCTCTGGCAGCTGGTTTCAATGGCTTAGTCATCTTGCTCCTCATCTCCAGAGATTTTTCTGCTCCCAACATTTTTAAGCTAGAGTTCCCCATCAGGAAGGACTCCGTGGCTCTCTGTCCTGGAGACTCATCTCTATTCGGAGGACTGGGAGGAGAGCCTGCAGCCCTGGGCCACCCTGGGGAAGCCAGCTTGCTAGGCTTCCCCATGATCACACTGCAGATGCCTCTTTTTGGTTCTCAAAGCAGAAAACTTACAGAAGAAGAAAGCTCTGTGGGAACTATTTTTGTATTTGGAGGTTTTTTAAGAATCTTTGGCCCTAGACCTATGCACTCCGGATGTATAAGGACTGTCACGGCCAGTGGCTGAGGGTGAGGGGGCTCTGGGCTGCATAAAGGCTCTCTCTGTCTAGCTCATAGTCACAGCAGTTGGGGAGGGCAGGCTGGAAAAGGTCAATGGCGGAGCTACTTACTGTTTATTTCTAGGGCCTAGGATAGTACCAGAAACAGAATAGGTTTCTGGGTAAATGTGAGCCTGAATGAATGAATGAATTCCACCACCAGCTTAGCAGTTTCACTCCCTATGTGTGACCTTGGATAAGTCAACTTCACTTCTTTGATTCAGTTTTTCCATCTGTAAATTGCGAACGATAATAGATGTATAATGAACAGGAATAATGTGTGTAAATACAGTTTGTGAACTTCACCATAAGAATGTGAGAACGAAGGTTAGAAACCTGTCTCCACGTGACTACTTTTTAAGTATGACCAGCCATAAAAATCTTGGGGATTAAAAAGCAGTGCCATTTTGGAACGCTGCCATCCTTCTATTTATTAGATATTCTAGTTTAAGAATATAAATGCAAATAGACTATATATTTAATCATACACAATAATATAAAAATTTCTTCTGTGATAAGAAAATGGCACTCTTAAATTGGCCCATTGTTTTGGTATTTATGTATCTTCTAGGACTTTGGAAATGGGGTGTCTTTTGGTGCTGACATTACCCCTCTACCCCAACTCAGTTGAAAGAGGATCACACCAGCTCTGGGAAGACTGGGAGCTAAAACTATTATGAGCTAGGGGAGTCCTTAAAAATCTTTCTCATAGGGAACTTTTAAAGGTTGTATCATTAAAGGTAAAAACTTCTTTTCTGAATGTCTCCAACATTTTCTGGATTTTTTTGGAGGCCTTATCCCCACTTAATTAATAAAGTTCCCATTTGGAATAGACAAGGTGCTCTTAATTTTTTACTCTTGTTCAGCTTTGTCCTAAGATAAAATACTACATTTTACTGAATTTATACTAATGCAATTGTCCCAATGTTTTTTGTGCTGCTAAGAAAGAAACAAATGCCTTCATTAAATTCTGACACTCCATAGAATGTATGATGCGTCCCAGTAGCAGAGATACTAAAATGTTGAAAACTGTGGATCTTAGAATCAATTAAAAACCTTTAAAAATACGTATGAAAAGAAAAACAAGAAATGGATGTATTCTTGGATAGTCATTATAGAACTTAATGTTCATATTTAGTAGTGACCAAATGAATAACAATTACCATTCAGCTGTGCTTTTGCATAAAAACATAAGCTCACATGTCTCATATCCTTACAATACCTTGAAAGATAGGAAGAGTAAGTATTGTAACCTCAGTTTGGCAAATAGAGAAACTGAGGTCCAGAGAGGTTAGTAGCTGGTGCAGGTGACACCAGGCCCACGCTGGGGGTCTGCCATTCACAGTCCAGGAATCTCTTCCTCCTCATAGTCATATGTTTTTTTGGATAACTAACAATTGTTATTTTATGATAAATACAGAGCACATATTTCAGATAAGAAAAGAACTTTATAGGGTTTTAGGGTCTGTCAGGAGGAAAAACATTAATAAACAGATAATGGGTAGCATGCCCTGAAATAAAAGTTATAAGGACTACTATTTCAGGTATGGGAAGGCTGAAAGGTCTCTCCCAGAGCACATGCAGCCAGAGTCTCCCATTTCGGCTGGGCTGCAATTATTGAAATGTAACTAAATGGGAGACACAGTCAGACATTCTGTGCCGATGACAGTCTGAGAGACAATGGTTGAGAGATGAAGCCATGTGCTGTGACTCCTTGAGAGCGGATTATCTCAGGATGGGAAGTTGAATGGTGAGACTTGAAGGAATGAAAATGCGTGAGATTTTGGGAAATCTGAGAGCCACAAAAGGAATGAAGACACTTAGAAAGCCGGGACAGCTGAAATGGAGCAGATGTCCTGAAAATATAAAAGGGCAGGCCAGTGCAAGTCTGTGAGCTGTTCTGGATTGCAGAGATTTGGGAGGAAGACTGAGGAACCTCAGGCTGGGGTGGCATATAAAGTAAAGTACTATTTTATCAGGAACCAAGGGAACTGGGAGAAAAAACATAGGCATTTGGTTGATTAGGTAGAAATAAAGGTACTACAGCAAGGAAGAGCAGTGATTAAATGGGGAGTACCAATAACAGGTTATTTTGCACGGCTACCTCCCGGCAGCTGTTGGTTCCTTCCCAAGCACAGGGCATTTCAATGAAAGCAACCAGGTGAATGAGGTGTGTGGCTGTCACTGAGGGGGTCAGCCCACATGGCCCTTCCTGTGCTTGATGAGGAAGGCTAAACAGGAGGAAGGAGAAAAACCTGTATTATGAAAGGCGAGCTGGGGATCTGACACTTATGAAATAATCTGACTATTACAGAATAATCTCAAAGGGCTGGGAGCAGTGCCCACGTTACTTTATTTTAACCCTTCCAGCAGTCCTAGGAAATAGGCATTACTATTTCCATTTTACTGCTGCAAAACTGAGATTCCAAAAAGTGCAATGACTTGCCTAAGGTCATAATAACTAGTAGGAGTCTGCACTTTTCTGTCACCAAAGCTTTTAATATCCCCTGCCACTGATGAATCCATGATGATTAAGTGAATGAACAAATAAACTAAAAAGAAGAATGGAATGCACACTCCCACTCAATACTGTTTTTTTTTTAAATGTAACTATTGAAATAGGCATAAATATTCTCTTGTCACTAACTTGCTAGCATTGTTAAATTAAGTATTTAAAAATAAATACTTAAAATAATTATGCAGTAAAACAGCGTTTGTTGTTTCCCAGTTCCGGGGCTCCGTTACAGCTGCTGTTCTGTTGCTGCTTAAAGAAAAATGGACAGTTTGGGGGGTGGTAGGAGATTAGAAAACTTGCAGGGCAGCCACACCTTTAAGGATGGTGTCCGGGTGGGAAGGGGGTGGCTCCAAGTGTCCCACAAGAGATTTAGCATTTGCAAGAAGGCTGCTTCCTGGATTTCAAGTTCCTGCCTACAACTCTGCACAGAAATGGCTGCCATGCATTGGCCTTCTAAGCACTTTTAGTGGGCTCTCAGATTCCCTACTCACTCTGCTCCTTTGCATCTTCTTTGCAGCTGGGAGAACTGCTTTTCTCCTCCACACAGCTTTCACCTTGACAAATGCGACTTGGCTTAAATGTCCCTGTAGCCTTTTTAGCTTGCTCTTCTCATAGCAAAAGCAGAAAAAAAAAAAAAAAAAGAGCAAGAATAGGAAAATTACAATTACGCAATGTGCAGACCCCTAGGCAGGATTGTCTTTTCCCAATCAGGAGATCTCCCTGGCAACCGCCCCTTCTAACTCCCCTGGAAGCACAAAACTGGTGTAAAACTTAATTTTGCTTCACATTGCTTAAAATTACCTTCTAAGGACAAGAGTAAATACCTACCTCTTTTTAAATAGGGCTTATACCCTTTGCCCCAGTGCCCTCCAAATAATAATTTTAAAATGCTCTTAAAAGAACAGAACTTTGTAAACAGTGACATACAATGGCGCTTTGCTCACTGCGACCCTATAGACTTATTCTCACCCACGAGCATCTTTGTAAGTATCTACGGGGTATCTAGCACCACAGCAGGTGCCAGGTAGATGCACCAAAAGCATTTTATAAAACACAGTCTCTGCTCTCAAACGAGTTCATAGGTTTTGAGGGACCGGGCAAATCTGGAGGATGCATGAAGGAAAAGAGTAAAAAACAGTTTTAAAGTCAGTCAAGCTGAGTTGAATATTGAATCTCAGTATTTCCGAATTACCTACTGGGTTTGGAGTGTGTTCCCATAAGTCCTCTTCCCCGGCAGGGAAACGGCTCCCTAGGAGTTGAACGTGTGGGCCTGAAGGGCGAGTGCCGCGGATAGAGCAGCCCCGCGGGAGAATGGCGGAGGGGCTGGGCCTCCGGTCCCCAGAGGATGAGGGGATCCCTGGATCTTTGGGGGCAGGTAGGAAATGTTTTTGAGGTGCTGACTGATATCAAAGGGGGCACTACCTGTAGGAAGATGCCTTTGTGCCACCACATCCAGAACTAGTAACTAAGAAGCTGGGGATGGTGGCACACACCTGGAGTCCCAGAGACTTGGAGGGCTGAGGGCGAGGATCCCTTGAGGCCAGCCTGGGCAACATAGAGGGACACTGTCTCAAAAAAAATTACAACAAATAGTAATTAAGATACTAGACTTCAGTATGATATAGGGACAAGAGGGGGAAAAAAGTTTATTAACTGTTCACCCTCTATTTTGACTGTACTGGACAAGTATGGGCTTTGTTACCCTCGTTCTACTTCTGGTTCTTATAGTCATACCGCCCCCCATTTTGTTTTGGGGAATCTTCCTTCCCCACCCAAGGTCCCTGTGTTCCAGGAGGAGCCCAGGAGTTGGGCTGAGCCCACCAGCACATCACGTTCCCCAGCTTCATTGCTTGGCTGGGGGTCGAGTGTGTGATTGAAGCCTATTCAGTTAGGATCTCCGAAGCTGTTGGTGGGGTGCTGGGACAGAGATATTTCCTTTCTATTGAGTACATTAATAGGGATATGTGTACCCTTAGGAACTGCTGGTGGCCATTTTACAATCACCAATACACAAACATTATTTCGTGTAATTCAAAAACCCTGTGTTGTTATTAATCCCATTGTAAAGATGAGAAATTGAGACTTAGTGGCATTAAATAACTTACACTAAATGTTACAGCAAGTCAGAATCAAAAAGCAGGTTTGTCCTACCCAAATTTCTAAGCTCTTTTCATCATACCAGGCTGCTGTCTGTAAGAGTTTCAAAACTTAGTTCTAGTAATTCCCCATTAAACATGAAACTCAAGCGTTAAGTTGCTAGGAGATACAATGCCATAGCATTTTGAAAATTGTAACAAGTAGTGAGAGTTGGATGTTTGGAAGAACCAAAAGACTTTAAAGTAATGGTCACAGAACACCCATCACCCAGCAGTTATAGTTGGCTAAAAATTTTAGTGAAATATAAAAATGTCTTACAAGAGTGCAAGATAAAAATGACAGATGTTTAGGTCTACGGTAAATATCTTATATGAGTTTCCACTGACTGCATAGGACATAAGCTAATGTAGGGCCCTTTCTTAGTTTTGAGTGTCGCTGTCCATTTTCTGGCATATCTGAGGCGTATCTGTTGGCGTGGAGGGGCTCGCTGGGCCACCGTAGCTTTCCATATTGTTGCAGTCACTAGCGTGCTGGCATTTGCCCACCACATCCCATGTGGTTTGTAGCTATAATTCCTAGTTCCAAAAACTGAATTCCCTGAGACAAACTAGAATTCCGTGTCTGGTATTCAGAAGCAGAGATGTGGGTAGAAGATTAGTGATCTTCCTCTGAGGGTCAACAGAAGCCCAGCTGTAGAAACACCATTCTTCAAAAGCACTCAATCTTTGGTGTTGGCTAAAATCTTATAAATCTCTCAGCACATCTGTCTGTTGCTATACAGACCCCCACTACTTGTCGCATTTGTATGAGTGTGAGTTTTTTGCTTGGAACTTAAAGGCTGATAATCATACAAGAAACAAAAAAGTACAGATATTTTTCAAATTCTTATGAGTATGGATGTTTACCTTAGAACGTAAAGTCTGATAATCTTACTATTAACAAATGGTACAGCTAGTTTACAAGCTACAACATATCAAATCAATCATCTCAGATGTTACTAGTTAATTTACAAATTATGAATTTTGAAGTAAATTTCAGCAAATATTTTTCTTTAGTTTATTATTAATTTTGAAATACTAAGTCTCTCAAATGAGGCTATAAATGATTAGACTGTGAATCATTAACGTAGCTCTTTGACATTTATAAACAAACAAAAAAGCCCCAATAGATTTAAGAAGAGACGCAACTCAAAATTTCCTTCTTTTCATCATCATCATCTGATTACTACTGCATCTTGCTGCTGTTTGGATATTTCATTCCAAATTACATTCCTAACACCTGAAGGTATACTGCATTCAAATAGACCAAAATAGACTCTTTCCTTCCTCAATACAGTCCATTCTAATTTAATGAAACCATCAAACTACACGAATCTAGCTCTTTATATCTAGAAAGAACTGAATCATATTTTGATGTCCTTATACACAATGTTTGATACAACATTCCACTTTAGTAATCATCACATGGGAAGTTGCCTCTTGAGGACATGTACTTAAAGCTGTTTCAACCCACTTTCTGTGGGCAGCAAGATACCTATAACTAACAGGAACTGTCACACAAATGTGTATAGATGACTAGGATCCACTCAATAGCTATCTGAATCAGAAGTTCCAAGCTAGCCCAAGGTCCAGTGAAGGGAAACGTTCCAACTAAGTATTCATTACAGAGTTCCGAGGTAAGGTTTCTGAGATCAGACTTTATCATGGTGTTCTCTTCCTTCACTTTAAACCAATTACTTTGCGGTTAAGCTGGAGTTAAAAGTGCCATTTCTTCTGTGACTTCAGCAAAATGCTTTGAAAACATGCAATCACATATATTCATTGAGCATATATTATAATTGTCCCTCGGTTCTTGTGGGGGATTTTGGTTCCAGGAGCCCTAAGGATACCAACAGCTGCTGCTGCTCAAGTCCCTGATATAAAATGTCATAGTGTTTGCACATAACCTATGCACACCCTCCTGTATACTTTAAGCCATCTCTAGATTCCTTATGAAACCTAACACAGTGCCTACACATCATTCTCACGGATTCAACATGGTATTCCGCATGTGGCAAATTCAAGTTTTGCTTTTTGGAACCTTATGGAACTATTTCCCCCCAATATTTCCAACCTATAGTTGGTTGAATCCAATGGATACGAGACCCATGAATGTGGAGAGTGGACTGTATTAAGGAACAGGTGCTGCTTTAGGTGTGGGAATACAACAATGTATAAACAGAAAAAAATCCCTGCCCTCGTGGGGAAGGGGGAAGCCAGACATTAATAAAATCAGTAAGATGTGTGTTAGATGGTGATGTGTGCTGTGGAGAAAAAGAAAGCAGGGAGGGGAAGGGAGAGCGTCTGTGGGGGAGGAGAGCGTGGTGCCATGTGCAGGGTTAGTTCTACGCTCATCACAGGCCTCGCTGAGAAGTGACTTCTGAGTCCAGATGAAATAGGGTGAAGGAGTTAGCCCTGAGGACCGGAGGGCAAGTGCTCCAGGCAGAAAGAAGAGCATGCCTGCCCTGCACGCAGGTGGAGGCAGGTGGGCGGAGTAGAGTGGGAGCAGGTGGAAGCTGAGGGCAGTGATAACAGGTGAGTGTGGGGCCATTTTGGGAGCAGACGTGAGATGGGAAGAGAATGCAGGTTTTGATGACAGACACACATGTTCTAGTTTAAGAGAATCACCTAGGTCGGCAAAGTGAGAATGACTAGAGGGGACAGTGGGTGGAGTCTGAGACGAGGGAGGAGGCCCATGCAGCAATGCAGACTAGAGTTAAAGAAAGGGGAGGAACCAGTGGTGGGCGTAGGGGTGGGGAAGAAGACAGGGCCAAGACGTTCCTGAACAGTGATTCGGATGCGAGGATGGAGAGAAAGTAGTCAGGAATGAACTCCAAGGTTTTTGGCCTGATCAAGCATGGAAGAACCGAATTCCTGTTAGCTGAGACGAAGAGGCCCACAGCAGACTGGGGGACCAAGATTGGGTGTTCAGTGTGGGATGTATGAAGTTTGAGATGCCCGTGAGACATCCAAATAGAGACGTTGAATAGGAAGTTAGATATCAAAGGCTAGGAGTTCCAGCAATCTGGAAAACCCAGGTGGGCACACACCTGGTACTTAAAGCTCTGAGAATGAAGGAGGTGACTCAAGGAATGAGTGTTGATAGAAGAGAGAAGCGGTCCAAGAGCTGTGTCCGTTCTGCATTGGGAGCTAAGAAGCAAAACACAAGGCTGTGTGAGGAGGACCGACAAGGTGTGTTATCCTGGGAGCTGAGTGAAGGAAGGTTTGCAAGGTGGAAGAAGTGGTGAACTGTCACATCGACTTTTCCCCCGGTCTTAAATCCATGGGACACTAAATCAGTAATGTTCATTTCACCACTTAGTCATTAGCTGTTGTATACAAAGGGTCTGCTGTTCATTAATTAGCTTTATCTTCCCAGAAAGATACAAGCTTCTTAAGACCAAGACTTTTTTTTTCTTCTTTTTCTCTCTCTATAGCAGTGGCTTTTAAATAGCTTTTGACTACATTTCAGAGTAAAAAATACACTTTGCTTTGGAAACCAGTATACGCATATATGCAACTGAAAGAAAGAGAGAAATATTTAACCTTTTAGCATGCCATGCCAAGAAGCATGCTTCTTTTCTATTCTCTTCTATTGTATTCTATTTAATTAAAAATAATGCTTGTAGCCCACCAAATTGATTTCACTAGCCACTAATTGGTTGCGATCACTGCTTTGACAAACAGGGCTTCTACAGCATCTGGTGCAACGTTCCACCACGTTCATTATTAATCAGAGCGACACTGTTACTCATCTCCGTTTCTCCCAAAGTACCTTCTGTAAAGTAAATGTTTAATAGGGACCTGCTGAGTGAATAGCTTTGAAATCGTAAGGTAATATTTCTTGAATTGAGCTCATTGGTCCTTAGCTACCTTTACTTTTATGACATGTAATTTTAAAGAAGACTATTTCTTAGAAGCTCTCTGTCTTCACAATAAAGACAGACATGAGTGTCTCTCTGAAGAGGTCCCTGTGCAGCCAGGAGTCAGAGAAAGCACTGGCTGGGGTTGAAGATGACCACCCAGATGGAGTGAGTTCATCCTTGGTTTGTTACCCCATGTACAAAGCAAGAGCAGGAAGCCTGATATTTGAATGCTTTTGCATATTCTTATATATCAACCTCCAGGTGCCAGGGGCAGTAGGGTTCAAAACATTTTTAAAAACAAAACCTTAAAAAGAAGACTTTCCTTCACCTTGGGACAATCCTGTCTTTTTATCCTAATTTACATAGTATTCGATGTCAATATGAAACATGTATCATTTAGGAACGGGGGAAAGAAAAGCTTCCATTAAATATCTATGACCTCAGATAGATGGAGCTGGAACAAAAATCATTAGTACTAACGTTTTAGAATTTTGAAATGCCCAACTACAGAAATGATGTATAATTTAACCCAGACCTTTCAGTGCAGGAGTCTTTAAAACACGAGCCTAGTACTTAGTAAGTCCTCAATAAATGTTAGCTAATGTTTAAACCGTTCTCCATACAGCACACTTACAAAAAGTGGCACAGAAGAAAATGGAATATTTTTCCATCATGTAATTGTTACTCGGGTAGTTTTTCACCTATAGAGAAGGAGCGTGGTGCAATGAATATATTATAGATTTTGGAATCAGGTCAATCTGAGTTCAAATCTGTCTCTACTTTGACGAGACATGTGATTTTGGCCTAGTTACTTGGATATCTTTTAATTTCAGGTTTCCAAACATAAAATGAGGACAGTAACACCTACTTAAGGGACTGATTATGAGGATAAAGATGATATAAAATAACATATACAACATATCTACTAAATAAAAGCTTGTTTTAGGCTGGCTTTTGGAATTCAGAAGGTATTTTCATGTGGAAATCATGTTGTAAGTGATGGTTAAGTCCCCGTGGGGTGTAAACTCCTGAAGCCTATTTAATTCTTGACAGAGCTGAACCACAATGGAATATGCAACAGACCCAGGACTCTGAGCCTCGGGGACGGAAAGGTTCAGGGTGGGGGAGCCAAGGGCACCTGGGGGAATCCCCAGAGGCCTGTGTAGGGGACTGTAGATCAGTTAGGGTTCTCAGAACAGAAAAACCAGATTCATTTCAAGGAACTGGTTGACATGACGGTGGGGGATGACAAGTCTGAGTTGGGTAGGCTGGCAGGCTGGAGACTCAGGAGCTGATGCTGCAGCCTTAGGACAGAATCTTCTCAGGAAAACCTGTTTTGCTCGTAAGGCCTTTTAATGGATTGCATGAGGCTCCTCCCCCCCAACATTATTGAGGGTGATCTCCTTCCTGTAATGTCAACTAATTATAGATCTTAACCACATCTATAAAATTCCTTCACTGCCACACCTAGATTAGGGTTTGATTGAATAACTGGGCACTCTAGCCCCTCCAGATGGCCACATAGAATGACCCATCCCAGGTGGGACCTCGGTGGCAGCTCTGGGCAGTGGGAGGAAGACGGCAGGGGCAGACAGGGCCACTGTGGGGCTCACTGATATTCAGGTTCGCTTTAGTTGAGAGCTGTATGTGCTCTGTTCATCTTCTGAGGAGTTACAGTTTGGCTCAAAGATCTAAAACTAAATACCAACTCCTAACTCAAGAGACTCCTCAGACTCAGGAGATCCACAAAAGCCCTCCTAGCAGAGTGAACTCTGTTGTACTGGTTTTGTACCCAGCGCCTAGCAGGGTGCCTGGCACATCAGTGCCACTGACAACTTTTTAAGAGCAAAGGAGTCATTCATGGAATTTTTATTTCTTTGTTGACAAAGAAACAGGAAAATCTAGAGTCACCTGAAACATCATACCACGTGAAATAAACAGGAATTTTAGAGACCAATCTTTCATTTAAGCCTTTTTATACCCTAAAAGACCAAGAATCCCATACTGCCCTGCCTTAATAAAACAAATATAGAGCCCACCTTTTTAAATCAAGATCTACTCTAACAACCTGCACATCCTACTCATGTAACACTTATCACATTGCTTTAAACCCATTTGTTTACAAATCTGTCTCACCCATCAATCTGTAAGCACCTTGGAGGAAAGATGATGTCATTTGTCTGGTAGAGACTATTATTCATTCCTATAAGCCCAGTTCTAAGCAGAGTATGAAATGAAATGAAATGAAATGAAATGAAATAAAATTAAAGAGCTCATGAAATCTTCAATTACATCGCCTGGGGTATACCTGGTTTTTTTCAACTCAGAAGTCAAGTGTGGGAACCTTTAGTCCTGGGTTTTCCTCTACCAACGACAGGAAAGAAACATGGCATTAGAAGAGGGCAAGTAGGATGGATCTCAGAGAACATGCCCGTGTGCATGAAGGTGCTGGTGTGTCTGTGTGTGTAGGGGGTGGGGAACCCAGCATTTGGCGGAGAGGTTCTGTTGGCGTGCAGGAAGCTGCATCGGATGTTTCTGTGGAGATTTCCAGGGAACCACAACCATATCCCACAGCAGGTTGGACTGACGTCCACCAGGCCCAGGCAGCCCCATCACCAGATCGTGGCAGGACCAGTCAAACAAAATCCTAAAACTGTCATCTCACCCAGTATATTCCAAAGCATATTCCGTGGCTCACCAGTCCTTCAGAACGCTTTGTAGAAGAGGGTTCCAAGATGGTTTGGAAGATGCTCTATATCGTATTGGCGTCTTAGAGAGCTGCCATTCATATCAGAATCTTAAAGATTCCAGGATGTCTGCCAATATAGAAACCTGAATATATTACTCAGTTTATCAAATTCAACTCCTTTTCCTCACATGAACGCCTATTCACGTCATACTTTGGTAAATGTCAGCCTCCTTATTTTCAAATGAAGAAACTGACACCTAGAATGTAAGTTACAATTTATATGGCTAATAAGTGGCAGAATTGGGTTAGAATTCAGCTCTCCTTTTTGGTCCGTGCAATTTCCACTTCATCACACTCCAAGTAGTTATCTAATCACTGAACTCTACAAAGTAAAAAAAAAATCCACCAATCTATACAAATACTTTTCAGCAATTTGTGTGAAACTGTTTTGATCTCCCTATATGGATGTATAGAAGACAAAAATGGAAGAGTGGCTACTATGTATAGGGGGGAAGAACCATAACAAAACCCAGTCTGTAGGAACTTAATATTTTGTATCAAGCCTGTGCCAGTACTTGTTTCACTCCAAGTATGGGTGCAAATGAAATGTAGTAATAGAGACATGTTAAGTGGCATTGGTCTGTAAAAATAGGTATGTGTACATGTCTTGCATTTCATACCATGAACTTAGTCCATGCAAACATTTTCATGGTAAAAACTGTAATGAGGGAAGAATGGCTTATTCAGGAAAATAGATGATTGTCTCTGGAGGTAGAAGTAACCAGTACCCTTGCTAACAGCATGCACACTCCATTATTTCTCCTGTCTCCAAATATTGGCTGGCAGATTGGAAGTCTTCAGTATTCTCTCTCACACACGAAAACATAAGCATACTTCATATTCAACGATGATGGTTTTCCTATTAGGAAAGTTTTGAACTACCCACGGATAGTGACAATGCAGATATATTTCATTTGAAAAAAGGCTTTTTCTTTTGTCATTTTCTTGTTTTACCTTTTTGGTAATGAGTGAAGCTGACCTGATGAGGGTTATTCAGATACTCGTGCTTCCTCCTGGTGACAATGCTGGTTTTCATGTGCTCACTGCAGCTGGAAGAGCGAGCACTTAACCACCTACTCAAGTTAGCAATTGTTTGTTTAAAGTAAACATTTCTGAATTAATAGAAAAGCATTAAATTAAGCTCCATTTATGATATCCCATTTGACAAAAGGAACTATTTTCTTTTCCTTGTGGCAGATGTAGACAAAGAAACATCCAGGAAAAAGAATTTATTTCGTGTTGGAATGGCCACAGAAACCTTTTTTTTTTCTTTAGGAGGGGATATTTTATAAATAAAAAAAATAATAATTTATGTGGCTTTCTATTTTTTGCCCCAAACAACCAGTGTTCTTGATATTACTGGAAGAAGTCCAAAACACACAAAATATATAAAGGCTGGGGGATGGGGGGCGAGAAGGACATTACGAGGTGTGAGGGGGTGGGAAGCAGGAGGCAGCATCATGTGCACCCCAATCCCTGAGGCAGAGGGCACGAGACCACCTTTCTCCCTGACCCACTTGTCTAGCAACTTCTCTTCCATTTGAGGCTGTGCCTAGATGTAAATTTTGACCTGGTTTCAGTTGTAATAAATACATGAGGCACAGAGGCAGGAGAAGCTCAAATGGCTTCCTGAAGGAGAGTCTCATAAATAATAATTGGTTTTGTTGGGCCCAATTATGTTGGAGGCATAATTTTCTAGAATTTTCTGTGAATAAAGAAACACACTTGTTTTGTTTTGATTTACTAAACACCTTTTCTTTTTCTCTTATATTACACAGACACCAAAAGGAGATAAAAATTTTGTCTGAGAAGCATTTGGACATCATGAAATATTTACATCAGAAGTTTCTAGCACGTGTGATCAATAAAAGTAGAGGGAAACTGAGACTTCTGACCTGATTCCCTTGTGGAGCACGATCATAGACTAATCTAGGAGGATTCAATTCAGATAAAATTTTAATACCTGTATTAAGATACTTGAAGCTATTGATTTACAAAAGATTTATTATCTCAGTGTAAATATTCTATTATTGCATTATTTAATTAGCAATGAGAAGCTCACAATCCATTTCTAAAGAAGTTAATAATATAAACAAAACAGTGACCGAAAGGCTGAATATGTAAAAATTATTTCTGTAATTTATCCAACTGATAAATTGGTATAAAAACTTATTTACTAGATGATTCATCACAGCGTTGTTTGTAAAAGCAAAAGCATGATAGTGAGTAATGTTCCTTGATACGTATTGCTAATACACTAGTTCTTTAATACGTGATGTTATTATGGTAGACTGGGGTCTTCATGAGGGAAGGGATTTGACTCAGTCCTACGTTTCCAGTGTCTGGAAGTGTGCTCGGCACACGGCAGATGAGCATTAAACATTTGAAAAATGAATAAACACTCTCATATAATGAAGCAGTCTATAGCTATTAAAAAGAATGAGATGGATCTATATGTACTGACAGGGACAGATGGCCGATATCTATTATTAAGAAAAAAGGGCCAAGGGCTGAACAGTGTTTATCACTATGATACCAGTTAGTTAAAAAGAAGAAAGAAAATGTATACACATATATATACACATACATCTATGCATATGCACATAAATGTACACATACACATATGCACATATATGTATGTCTGAATATATGTAGAAAATATCAGAAGGAAAATATTAAAATGCTAAAGTGGTGGTTGTCTTTGGGAAGCAGGAATGTGACACGGGGGCTGGGGGGCTTTTCCTTTTAACTCAATATCATTCTGTACTCTTTGATTTTTTCACAATTAACATATATAACTTTTATTTTAAAATGAATTCTCTGGAAAATCCCTAAACCTACAACCACTGGACATCTGTGTTTTAGAATTTGTGTTTTTCTATGACCTCAATCTAAAGATACAACTATTACGTGCAAAGAAAATCAAAGGAATAGGTTTTAACTGGAGGCTGATGAAAGCTGGGCTGGAGAATCAGAAATTAGACTCTTCATAGAGTCATCATCACAGATTATATTTTGCTTTCCTATTTCTTCAGCTTCGGCTAGAATTTTATATTCAAAGTTAAGAAAATTTACATGTAATTGTACGCACAAACCCATATGTTCCATGTCAGTCCATACCACTTATTTTAAATAAGACAAAATAGCTTATTTAAACTTTGAATTTTCCCACTGGGTTTACACGATTCAGCTGTTTATCCAGCAGCACTCTGCTTAAAAATAGAGGAGATGACATTTGTGGGTGCTTTTAAAAAAATATCCTTTGGAGAAAGAAGCAGAACTCCAATGCCACATTTACCATTTACATTATGTAAGAACGGCAAGTTTTTACAGAATGGGGGCTTCATAGAAAATATTCTCCTTTCTAAACATATAAACTACAGCTCTTTCGGAACCAATCACAATCATTGCATGTTTAAGAGCATCACACCTGAGTTTTACTATTTGGTGACTATAATTAATTCAATGGAAACCTAAGCATGGTTGGAAGGAGTTTCTAGTAATTGCATATGAAGATTTTTCTCTTCCTTCACCTTCCTGATTATGTAGTTTCCTCCATCATTTTTTCACCAACTATTTATTGAGTGCTATGTCGTAGGCATTGTGGTTACAAAAATGCATATAAAGAAGATGTTGAGTATATTTCACCCCACTCTATAGACCTATTTAATAATGTTTATGCCAACCTGCCAAGAATAAGAAATGGTTAATATTAGCCTTAAACCTGCTGTCATACAATTCCACAGAGTGTAGGATAAGAACTAAAATAGGTTGAGCTGAAAATATACCGTCACTCGAAATTGCAAACTGAGAACTATAGTCAATTAAAGTATGAAATATTAAAATCAGTGTTCCAATCTTGGTGGCATTGCTGATGGCAAAGGATTATGACACCGGGAGGAAATGAAACCAAACGCATCACTTTCCCACCCGGAATAAAACACCTATCTTAGGATCTTACTGCTTTTATTTATTAAAAAAATGCACTTTGGAAGGAAACTGCATTTATTGGGTAATATGAGAGGGGAAATGAGGTCCGTGTGAGGGGACGGGTGTATGTCATCACGATGCAACATTTTAATCTTCAGTTTGTAAGAAGTTTATAGGAGTTTTCTCTGCGTACCCATCAGAGGTAACAGGATTCGTTTCTTTTTCTCCCTTTGTCAAGTGTTCTCCTGACCCCGAATGCCGTCACACACACACACTGCGGGTGAGTGGGATCTGCCTGCCGCGGAGGACCTGCCCTGTTCCCCCTCCCGGCATGTGACTTGAATGCCTGGCGTGTTCCCTGTCAGGCCTGCCACCTGCGCCTGCTTGGCAGTAGCCTGCTGACCTGCAGCCATCGCCGTGGGTGGCCAGGTTAAGAGGGAGAAAGTGTTCCCAACCACACACTTTCCACCTCCCCTCGAACCCACCTTTCAGAGGTAGCCTAAGTGGCCCTCCTACCCGACACATTGTTTCACCACGACAGCAGTTTTCTTTTCTGAGAATCTGCCAATGCTTTTAATGGTCTGAGTCCCCTCCTAACGCAGATTTTGTGTTTCCTTTTGAATATCGTAGTCTAGTTCTGAGCACCCTGTGGCATTTTGTGATAAATACTAATGAGGAACAAGGAAGCAGGCCCCCAGGCCCTGGAGCTGGCTACAGGAGAACTCAGAATGAGGGAAAAAGTAAATCAGTTTCTACCACAAAGGCAAGATTTAGCCTCTCGTTAGATCCAACTGCTGCATGTAAAAAAGTTTGTTAATAAAATGGCACAGGGATTTTTGTGAGGTGGAGCCAGGCCTGAGAAATAGTCTTCCAAGATGTGTTTTCCACCTTCTTTCCAATTTTGGGTGTTATGATGTAACAGGAGTTTGAAATCCAAGCATATGTTACTTTCTTTCTTCTTTTTTTTTTTAATGTTTAAACCTCCATTATGATAAATTAGTTCTCTCTCCTCAATAACTTAGAGTTTATTTCTTTTTCTGTAAAACTAAAGCGTTTAGAAATGAGGTGATAATTAGGCATATTTCCCTCTTATAACTCTTCCCAGCTCTATTTGTATGTGGTTTTAGACTCAGGTGTGAATACATTAATTTTGGTAAGCAATGGACATTACTGATCTTACACTTAATACAGTGTATTAAGAACAATGTAAAAATGTATACTTTTTAATAAACAAGCATTTTAAAAATACTGAATGTTTAAAAACATTTGACATAATTGATCATTTCATTTTGAGACAGCAAAATACCCAGATTGTAAAATTATGGACAGTGATAAATGCAAATACTACACACCTTTTTCTCTCTCTAGCGCCCATGGTAGTTTGGAAAAGCGACAATTATTTTGAATCAGTATATTACCAGTTGATGACATCTGATTTCTTAATAATTTAAAAATAATGTAGATTGGGATGGAGCCACAGAATTAAAACAATGGGGAGAAGAGAGAAACAGAAGGTAGAAACAATTTTAAAATAATAGCCAACCATGTGTGGTAGAAGGAGAGCTTCCATCTGTGGGTTAAAGAACTGAGTTTTCCTGGTGTTTTAGCCCAAAAAGATTACTCCTCTACCACATACACAGGACTCGATGACAGAGTAATCAAAGCTAGTAAAAAGGTAACTAGTCTACTTGAGGTAAGGAAATATTAAAATGCTAATAGTTCTTTTTTCAAGGAAACTTTTTCTTAGCAATTCAACAATTATAATCATGCTAACCAGGTTCTCTCAGTGGTTACAGTAGTTAGGAAATACTTTCTTTTTTTCCAACTTCTTTTATGTTCATTGATTTAAGTGCACTCATTCCAAAAATACTCTATTACTAATAGTAAACCATTAGTTACAGAATATTCTTTTTTTTTCTTTTTAAAAAATTTTAATTGATTTAGAGGGTACAAGTTGAATTCCATTACATGTATGCAGTGTATAGTGGTGGAGTCTGGGCCTTTGGTGTACCCATTACCGGAGTAGTAGGTGCTTTTCCCTCCCTCATCCCATTGTATGGTTTATGAACAAATATTACTAGAAATTCTCAGTAACTGTAAAGCACTCAGTAACTGGGAATAGTTGGTGCACATATTTGTGTCACCTACGGTCCCCGACATTGTGCTTTGCACACACAGGAAGTGTTCAAAATTACAGTTTGATGTGTGATAGAGTTTGAGATTTCACTTTCCCCTGCAAGTACTCTATTTGGTAGAGAACTTCATTTTTTTCTGCTCACAGTAATGGGTAAACTGGTACAGCCAGGTTGTTAGCTACGTAATTTTAAATTTACCAAATACTTCAAATGGATATAGAATTAGGATAAAATAGTTTATAATTTGTTACTTAGACTTGGACATACCCAAGTAGGACTTTTGAGTTGTTTGCTTTCTGTGGGTAGATGCTGTAGATATTTAATACCTTGATAACTTATTAGTGATCTATTTAATCCATCTAAGATAATTTATATTCCAAATGTAAACATGATGTGTTTTACTACTGCTCTATTTATTTTTGTAATAAAAAGATAATTGCTGAATCCATCTATAAATTTTGCATTGAAAATGACAAATTTATCTTTTCTAAGAAAGAAATTGTTAATCTTAAAAAATTTTCTTTAAATGTACACTACACCAGGCAAAACCCAACTTGGGGTTTTATTGTATTAATACTTGAAAATAAATTAGTGTGCATTTAACACAGTATATTGTTATTCTCCTTTTATAGCTTGCTTTGGTAAAGAAAAATTATATCCTAAAAGCTATGGCAAATTAGATCATGGAGTAAAGAAAACTTGTTTTTAAATTCTAGCTCAGATGTTGACTAGTAGTTTGAACTACAAAATACATGATAATGAAATTAATATTGGGTCCATGGACGAAGCAGTTCTGCTATTACTTCCTTTTATAATTTCTTGCTTTTGAGAGGTTACGGTGGAAGGATTTATTTTCTTTAGACACTAACCCTGGGATTCATGAACTTAGTTATTTTCTTTATCTTATGGTAACTATGCCCACAGGATACAATTAATGAATCAATGCATTCATCCGTTTGTTCACATTTGTTGAATGCCTCCTGTATGCCAAGCACTGTGGGGGCAGAAGACACAAGAATCAACAGACTTACTTCTGTCCCTAGGGATCCTTCTGCCTATTGAGGGGAGAGGTAGAATTACTGGAGGGAGGGAGCAACCCGCTCTCAAGTGTGGTTACAGCAAAGCATGGAAATTGCTAGGAAACCCACATGTAGACAGCAGTAGCGTGAGAGCTAGCTCAGGGAGGGCTCACTTGACTTGATACATGAACAATGGGCAAGACTTTGCCACCTGGGCAAAGGGAGGGGAAGAGGGCAGGACAGGAGTGGAAGCAGCATGGGCATGTGAAAGGCACAGTGTGTGCTGCGGCAAATACCAAATCACACACAGCACATGGAGAGTTCGAACAAAACAGACTTCACTTTGGCTATACAGGCTCTCAGGGTACTGCTAGAAATAGGTTATGTGGAAGGTACTCAGTCTTGCGCTAATAGTCTTGACTTGGTTTAAGGACCCTGGGGTTTTTTTTCAGGATTTCTTTTCTTGGACTGTCTTTTTTGTTCGCTAATATGGTACTGAGAACAACAGAAAATGGCATTTTTGTTTTGGAGACACAGGGCCTCTTTTTTAAGACCCACCTGGTTGCCCAGGGAAATTCCCCAAACCAGCCTTTCCTCTGAACTGATCACCCTCTTATGAACAGGACATTCCACCATCTGCTCAGCCACCCTACCTGTCACGTCCCACCCTCAACCACCGTTCACCATCTCCCTTCTCCGCAAGACCCCACTCCTGTTCATGTCTAAAAGCCCCACAGGTGGCTTCCATCCATCGATCTTCTCTTTCCAGACTTCCTCTAGCCCAGGCACTGCAATACTTCAACCTCACATTCAGGCGTGAATTTCACACTTAGATGGCCTCTCCGCCCTACTTGTCAGCCTTCGTAGTATCATCTCTTTTATATTAACACTTTATTCCTCTTTATCAGCTTATTTGGAATCATCTTTCATTCCCCAAAATATCATCATTGTATTACTTTCCTTTGGCTGCTGTATCAAATCACCACCAGCTCGGTGGCTTAAAAACAACTCATATTTAATCTTTTAGTTGTGGAGGCCAGAAGTCTAAAAATAGATTCAATGAGATGAAACCAAAGTACCAGCACGACTGAGCTTCCTCCAGGCCCGAAGGGAGAATCCATTTCTTTGCTTTTTCTACCCCCTAGAGCTGCATTTCTTGGCTCATGGGCCCTAACTTCATCTTCAAAACCAGGAGCAAAGTACCTTCAATCTCTCTCTGTTTGCATGGCCATGTGGCCTTCTGTGGTCAAGTCTTCCTCTCCCTCCATGTTAAAAGAACACTTGTGGTTACGTTGAGGACTCACCTAGAAAATCCAGGACAATCTCCCATCTCAAGATCCTTAATGTATTCACATGTGCAAAGTCACCTTTGCCATGTAAGGTAATATTTGCAGTCTCCTGGGATTAGAGTTGGCCACATTTTGAGCCCTATTCCACTACGTACAACTACCCATGCTATCATTGTTGTTCACAGAGTGCTTACTTGGTGCCAGGAATCATTCTATGAGGTAGGCACCATTATTATCTCCGTTTTACAGATGAAAGAACTGAGGCACAGAGAAGTTAAGCAATGGCTGCTACTCATTCACAGAGTGATTTTGTCTCTCACATTTTGTGGTTAACTGTGTGCATCTGTGTGTTGCTTTGGCTCAAAGAACCCTAAAAACTATCATGGTCAACATAAAATGGGAAATCTCTCAGAAATTCCACATATCCTTTCTCTGGCTGTACGTCTAGATATTTCTTCCATAGAGAACAGTTAATTAAGTGGTTCAGTGGTAACAAGAAGCAATTTGCTTCCCTGATGAAAGACCCATGGAAGTCCCCCAAGTAGTCCCCCAAATCTGACATCAGGCTAAGACTGGAGAACACTAAGGACCAACTGAGTTCAGGAAAAAGTGCTATGGAAAGAGTAATCCCAGCACAGGACCACGGAAATAGTCCCCATGGAAAAGGACAATGGAAATGAAGCAGAAATGTAAGGCCCAGCTACTTTCACTATAGAGAAAGCAAGCAAGGATGAATGCCCTGTAGACATATGGCTTGTAGAAGAAAGCTCAAGAATAAAGAAGACAGCCCAAAGAAAAGTACTTTCAGGTTAGCAATGAGGGGGAAACACACTCAGGGCAGTCTACTGGAAGTCAGAAAGCAAATGGCAGGAAGCGATAAACTAAGAATTTTTAAAATGATCACTATACATTTATTTTTTATTTTTTTATTTTTATTTATTTATTTTTTTGAGACAGAGTCTCACTCTGTTGCCTGGGTTAGGGTGCCATGGCATCAGCCTTGCTCACAGCAACCTCAAACTCCTGGGCTTGAGCAATCCGACTGCCTCAGCCTCCTGAGTGGCTGGGACTAAGGCATGCGCCACCATGCCCAGCTAATTTTTCTATATATATTTTTAGCTGTCCATATAATTTCTTTCTATTTTTAGTAGAGACGGGGTCTCGCTCTTGCTCAGGCTGGTCTCGAACTCCTGAGCTCAAACAATCCGCCCACCTCGGCCTCCCAGAGTGCTAGGATTACAGGTGTGAGCCACCACACTGGGCCCATCACTATATATTTTTAAGAATTGTTTTCTGTTATTCTAAGGAGGAAGTGGGCCCTGTGAGGAGTAGAAAGAGCTGGCCCCTGGAGTCAAACAGACCTAGGGGCCCATCCCGTAGTGTTAATGTCTCTCATGGCAACTCGAGCCTTAGTTCTCTCACTTACAAAATGAGAATAAGAAGATGAAGATTAAAGGATTTATATAAACCATCTCATCACAGTATTTTGTAGGAATAAGTTACATAAAGAATCATTTCCTTCAGTTTCTGCAACTTCTTCAAGACAAAAGGTAATCAGGCTTGGTAAGGGGTCCCACTGGCTGTTCATGCCTCTGGATAGCGCTTGCTCTGTGCTGGGCACTGAGCTGCTTCATGGACCCCAACTATGAATAAAGACGAGACACCTGCTTTCACGGAACTGACAGGGTAGTGGCAGAGTCAAACAAGGAAACAGGCAATCCTACACACAACAGAGGGAGCATAATAAGGAAATAACGAATGCCATGAGAACATACTCGGACAGAGTACCTGACTAAAGGAAGTGTCATCTTCGATGAGATGAGGAGGTTGAGAGGGGGCTGAGTAGGGCAGAGAGGAGTTTGGGATGGATGAGTAGAAGAGACAAAAGAGGGAGCAGCCCGTGCAAAGGCCCTGGGGAAGAGAACACGCCACTCATGAGAAAGGGAAGAGTAGATCAGTATGTCTGAATGCAGAGGGCACAGAGGGAGAGTTAGGAAATGAGGCTGTGAAGGCCAAAAGGCCCCAATGACATCACACCCTGTAAATACTGTTAAGGAGTTTAAACTTCATCCAGAGGGCATAGAGGAGCCATTGAAGGATTTTTAAGCAGAAAATTTAGTGAGTTTATCTGTATTTCAGAAAGATTATTTGGGCTACGGTGTGCAGAATGGACTGGGTTGAGGAAACATTAGAGGCAGGAAGACCACCAGGAGGTATTTACAATAATCTACGTGAGGAACGATGGAGATTTACCTGGGGTAGTGACATAGGGAACAGAGACACACGTGGACAGAAATAAGATTTATAGGACTTGGTGGTTTTCCCACTCATTCTATTAATTCACCTTTTATGAGTCTGCTTTGGAGAAGTGATATAAGGGTGAGGTAGAGGGAAGTGTCAAGATTGTCCCTTGTATTTCTGGGTTGAAAAAAAGTGGATAGCGGGCTGAAAAAAATGATAAATAGTGGTGCCATTTACAGGGGCAGGAAACTCAGAGTAAGGAGGCTCCTGGGGTATACTGAGTGCAGTTTTAGGTTTTGTGTAATGCCTTTATTTTTGTAACCTAGGTATCCTTGGGTCTCCCAGCCTGTGAGCATAAATGAGGTCACATCAATGGTAGTAACCAAGTCCAGTGATATTTTAGTGCTGTCTCATCTTTGTTCCTCCCTCCTCCAGTTAATTCTGATTGTCCCCAAGAATGGGCTTCACATATATTTGGGAACAAATCTGTTTGCTGCCTTCTGTCAGGCCTCCTTGCCATGGTGCCAAGAACTTCTTATGATGGAAGGAAGGCATCTGCACCAACGCTGCTGCCTCCGTCCCCACTGTCCTCAGCTGGTAGCTGCTCATTGTCTTTACTGTGTGTGTGTGTGTGTGTGTGTGTGTGTGTGTGTGTGTGTGTGTGTGTAGGGAAGGTGGTGATGCTGCTTTCTCTAAATTTGGTCCATTAATCAACTAACACAGGGAGTTAACATGTGGGTTTGTAAATAACATGTGCCTAGCACTTGGCATTGCTGAGAATACCTTAAAGGACTAACCATTTTGCATCTCATCTCAGAGCATGCGTGGGTTGACCCCTGTAGACAAAAAAGGTCATTAAAAAACATGCGGGCCAAAGAGCTTTGCACACTTTCATCATCAAGTTGGTTTGAGGTGGCAGTTGTGGATTCAAAAGTCATACTGATATAAAAGTCTTATTATTATACAAATGGCAGGAAACAGAAGACAACAGCAAACATTTGTCTTCTGGTTTGTTTCTGCCAGATTTAAAATGAACATAGGGCAACCCATAGGTTCTGGATTAGTGATACTGAGGAGAAAGAAAATGGGGAAAAAAGCAGCCTTAAATAAGCAAAAAAGTGCATGGGGGAGTGATGAGGTGTGAGAGGGAAAGGGGGAAAAGAGGAAAATAAAATGAACACCTTTCAAATCCAACACAACCACCCACATTTGAGCTTCCAACATACTTCCACAAACAAAGAGTTGCTGTGAAATTGAATGTATTTTAAAACCTTGAAGTATGAGCAGGTAACATATGTCTGTCTTATTCTTAAAAATTAATTGTGATAGACTAAAATGCCACACTCCTACTTCTTGAAGGTTTCCTGGAATTAGAGGCATTTCAAGAGAAATGTCTAAATTTTTAGGTGAACTCTAGATGATATTTCAGGTGGAAGTCAGTCATTAGTGGTAGCTAAATACTTGTGTTCAAACCCTTAACGTTGTGTTCATACTTCTCGGAAAAATAAACATTGTGAACAATTTAAAGGGAGGACACAAAAGTTCTTCCTTATCTATGAAAGTCTGATTGTGATGTTTAAAGACTTCCATGAAACAAAAATACCCAGTGCCCACAGCCCATTTCTCTTGCATAAAAACAGAATATGAAGATGAGAGAGTGAGAATAGGAAGAACATTTCCTCCCCATTTCTCCAAAATTTCCCACGTACTTTGGCTGTTTTTGAATAGACCTTCTGAAATATCTTTTGAGGTCACCTACTTTGAGAGTATAGAGTCTCTGATTTTCAGGGGACACGACAGCTAGCCTAGAATGCCTGAAAACATAAATCTTAATTATATTTTCCATTTTTGTCATTCTTTTAGAAAAAAAAAAAGATTATATTTTCTTCCCAATCTTGCTAAGCCTTTGCTAGTTTCAGGGATTTGAGCTATGATCTGACTAAAATAAAAATATCCATGTTAAACAACAAAAAGCTATATCACAAAAAGCGAAGCCAATCTAGTAATTGTCTCATCACTTCTTATTTTTGAGATATTGTAGCCAACGTAGCAATAAAATTCCCAGAGAGATCTGATGGTTTCTAATTCCATGAATTTAGGGGACAAGTACATTTTCCACATGAACCAGAAATCTTTGCAGCCGTGGTAAATCAAAAAAGTAATAACAAAAATTCACACTACCAGTATGCTGCTATTTTAAAAATCCAATCTTACAAAATAAAACTCACCTAAACCGAAGCTGTGGAATAATTTTAGCAATTGAAAATTACTACTTTCTCTAGAATAACATGTACTTAGAAATGAAATGATTCAGAAACCAACATGATGTATGTATTCTGCTTTCTTTAGAGCAAATTCAACATCAATTTACACTATATCATGCTAAATATATTCAATAATCAGTACTTAAATAATTTAGCCTGTCTTTGCTGCCTCTAAATATTCTGCTGTTTAACTAAATTCACTCTTCACTATGGATGACAAAAATATTAATCTACAGATTTCATTCTTACTAGAAGGCTAGATTTCTCCCTTAGCCCAGCAAGTACCAAAAGCAACCGAATCAGAGGAAGAGAGTACATTGGGGGTACTCTTGATAAAATTGTTCGTCTCAAATTCACAGACATCACGAAACATGAAATTAACTCCAGCAAGAAAAATGATGAATTAGCACAGAAATCAAGCACGCACACAAAAAAACTATTTCTTTCCCTTTCCATAGACTGCAATTGCTATTAGCTTACCTTATTAGCCGAAATGCCAAACAGAAGGTCTTTATGGAAAATTAAGTTCATTATTCATCTCAGCTTTGATTTGGTATAGTGCAGCTGAGAGCATTTAGCTTCTCTCTATGATTTGCCGAGGCAAAGTGGTTGAGTGAGGCAGTAAACACAGGGCTTGGGGGTGGGGGGACAGTGATTGGCCAGGGCTCACAACTCAAGACTCACAACTTTACATTTCATTCATATGAAAATACTTAATGGAATCAAATCTTATAACTGAAGAAGGACACTTAAGTGAATACTGAATGCAGATTTTTAAGCCAGTGCAATTGTGCATAGCAGTTGTGGTTGTAGAGTCCTGCACGCTCACTGCTCCAGCAAAATTCCACTGGTCTCTCTTATGGTCTCAGGGGATTCCTGGGCTGTCAATTCACTTTGCAGCACATAAGGGGGTAACGTAAGTTCTGTCAAGGAGAAGACCACGTGGGGGAGTGATCTCTGCAACTTGTTAAAAAAAATGCCTGATTGTCTGACTAGTGATGGAAAGACAAATCCATTTTACAAAGTTGAAGTGTGCACACACACACACACAAACTGGACACAACATTCAGATAGCTAACAAAGAGAGAGGCTTCAGGGATCTAGAAAAAAACTAAGTAATATTTCTTAATAATTCATTAACATTTTTCTTAAAAAGAATTAAACATGTTTTATTTTTATTTATTTATTTATTTATTTATTTATTTATTTATTTATTTATTTATTTATTTATTTATTTATTGAGACAGAGTCTTATTCTGTTGCCCTGGGCTAGAGTGCCGTGGCATCAGCCTAGCTCACAGCAACCTCAAACTCCTGGGCTTAAGCGATCCTCCTGCCTCAGCATCCTGAGTAGCTGGGACTACAGGCATGCACCACCATGCCCAGCTAATTTTTCCTATATATATTTTTAGCTGTCCATATAATTTCTTTCTATTTTTAGTAGAGATGGGGGTCTCACTCTTGCTCAGGCTGGTCTCAAACTCCTGAGCTCAAACAATCTGCCCACCTCGGCCTCTCAGAGTGCTAGGATTACAGGGGTGAGCCACCGTGCCTGGTCTAAACATGTTTTAGAAGCCTCTTTTCATTTTTTAAAAAATAGACTTTCAAAGAGAAACATCCTAGAAAACATTTGTTTAAAGTGTTTGTGTGTGTGTGTGTGTGTGTCATTTCTAGATGGGGCTTGTGCAGCTTCCTCTTCCAGGTGCTTTACTTCATAAAATCTGAGTGGGCAGCATTTATTAAAATCCAGCTTTACCAAGTGAACTCTGCAACCACAATCAGCAAGATCAGTTCCAGGTCGTCAATGGACAAGAACAATGTGACCGGACAAAACAATTTTAGTTTAGAGCAAAGACTTTTAAATCTTCTTGTCTTTGTCACCATGCAAAACCAACCCCCCAAACTCTCCTCTCCTGAATTAATAAAAGCATGGCTGCATTTAATAAGAGATGATAAAAAAGGCATAATTAAACAATTGGTTTGTCCCAAAATGTTAAGCATAGTGTTGCCAGATGACCCAATGATTACACCCTTAGGCATTTACCAGGTGAAATGAAAACAAGCATCTATACAAAAACTTGTACACAAATGTTCATAGCATCATTATTCACAACAGCCAAAAAGTGAAAACAATGCCAACATCATCAATTAATGAATAGCTTAAAAAATATAGTATATCCATATAATAGAATATTATTTGGCATTAAAAAGAAATAAGGTATTGATACAAACTATAACATGGATGCATTTTGAAAACAGTATGCCAATTGAAAGAAGCCAGTCACAAAAGATCACGTATTGGCAAACTTTTCATATCTGTATGAGATGTCCAGAATAGGCAGAATCTACAGAGACAGAAAGCAGATTAGTGGTTGCCCTGGGCCTGGGGTGAGAGAACTGGGAAGTGACTGCTTACTGAGTACAGGGTTTCTTATCAGGGTGATGAAGATGTTTTTAGCTTACATGTGGGTGCTGGTCGCACAACTCTGTGAATATACTAAAACCATTGTGTTGTACACTTTAAATGGGTGAATAATATTTCAATAAAAAATTTATTCTACCCTAGGGAATTACATTGATTTGTGAATGTTAAATCAACTTTGTATCCCTAGGATAAAATTCACTTGCTCATGATGTATTATCCTTTTTATATATTGATGGATTCAATTTGTTAAGGGCTTGTATGTCTATTTCATGAGGGAGATAGGTTAGTAAATTTCTTTTCTTGTAATATCTTTGATTTGTTTTGGCATCAGGATTACATTGGTGTAATAAAATAAGTTCTGTTTTCTGGGAAAAAAGATGATATAATAATTATAAAATACTTACAAAATTAATTTGTCATAGAAACATTGTCATATATTTATATGAATTAGTTATACATAATACATTCTATAAAAGGCAGATTGGGGGGAGATGGGGGAAGAGAAAGAATGACCCTAAATGTGGGATGCTCTTGAGGACTGGACAGCTGTAGACATACCTAAAGCACTATTTGTGCTGATGTCTTATTGTGGTTAGTTTTCAATTTAAAAAATCCCCAAATCAGCAAAAGTAAGAGCAAGAGAAAAAAGAGGAAGAGGAAGAAGAGGAAGAAGAGAATAAAGAGGAAGGGGAGGAAGGTGAAGAAAGAGGAAGGGAAAGAAGGAGGAGAATGAGGAGAGGGAGAGTGTCTGACGAGATGACATGAAAGGGCAGATGACTGACTCAAGAGGGAAGGTAGGATCACAAAACTTAATGTTGGCAAAAATAATATGAAATAGTCCAGATGAGAAGAGAAGGGAGGCTGTACAGAAACCAAAGGAATTGCACAATGAGGGTTCAGAAGTGTTCAAATGAACAAAACTTGTTGTAAACCTGAGAGCTGAGTTCACACTCAAGGAAGATTACAGGTGAGCAATGACCATCCATGCAAAGTGCACCAAGAGGCTAAAACACAGCACGAAATGAGGTCCATGAATTTAAAAAAAAGAGTCAAGGACAGTAACACAAAAAAAGCCTTTTCTAAGAGATGGCTTGGAACGAGCAGAAGAATAAGGAAAGTCCCAATGCTTGTTCCAGATGGCACAATGTGAACAGATGATGGGGAGGAGCAGTGGGGAGGAGGGAGGAGAAGGATAAATACCAAACTCTCAAACTTTTATTTCCCTAATTTTTTTGCTATCAAAGGGCAGGATCTTCACTTTGAAAGGGTAAAGGAGGAGCATGGTATAAAGAAAGTTGAACCCCAGGAAAATCTCTTTGATGCAGATGACTCATAAATGTACTACACATTCTCATTCCAGAACTCCCATATGAGCTTCAGGTACTTGATAACTTCACTTAGATACTTCAAATCACTGCATACGGAGCACCTGCAGAGTCAAACTCTCCCTGCCTCCTGCATCCTCCTCTAGAGCTCTCTACTTCAGTGGATGGAACCACTGTCTTTTATGCAAGTAAGAAGCATAGCTACCCTTTCTGGACACTTCCCTCTCCTTCCACATTACCAAGTACTGTTGATTTGGAATCTCTGGACACTACCCACTTGCCTCTCTGTCACTGTCACCATCCTAGTCCCAGCCACTATTTTCTTTCACCTAGAATACTATCCTTGTCTTCTAACTGGTTTTCCTCTTTCATTGTATTTCTCTTTTCACTCTACCCAAAGGAATGTTGGCAGAAGGCAAAAGTTGGTATCTGCTTTCTCCATTCCTCCCCCCACACAAACAAGGATACAATGATTCAAATGTTAAACACGACCTCCTGGGTCCTGAGTTATATGATCCTGTGTATCTTTCCAGACTTATCTTGCACATCTTGGTGATCCAGCCATACTAGATTCATTTCTGACCCTTTTGTTTCCTTCTGTCTTTGTATATACTCTTCTTTCTACTTGAGACATTCCCTTGGCTCATTGTCTAATTTACTCTAGCTTTTCCTTTAGAGTTTGTCCCAATCATTAATTCCTAGGGCATGCTTTGCTGAACTTCTGAGGTCAATATGCTATTACATAATCTCCTCTGTCGGAATTGAGCAAAGCATCACTTGAGATAATCTTTCACTTAGTTAAACTCACCATGTAGAGACCTGACTCCCTGCTGACCACCTTCCTAATATGACAAGCATGAGGGGTGCATTGCATAGAGGGAAGGCATGGAATAAATGTTTTGAGATCAGAGACCCCACATCTGATCGTAGGTGCTACATGTTTAAGGCAGTGCTAAGAAATACCAGTTGCCCACACCCTAGAATCCATGGGGGCCCTAGTCCTGTGGAAAGCTGAATTCACCCACGATTTCTCCCAATGATGAAAGGGACAGCCCTGAATGTAGACAGTTCACTGCCAGAGAACCAGGAGAGAGCTCCCAGAATAGTTCAACAATAGCCCTTACCACGGTAGTAAACTGACATTCGTGTGTGTGATTGATTTGATAATGTTTATCTCACCACTGGACAAGAAGCAGCAGGAGAGTAGGGACCACGCTTGTTTCTGATCATCATTGTGTCATTTGTCTTTACATAGGGCCTAGCAATGGCAGGCATTTAATAAATATTTTTTGAATGAATGAATGAATGATAGAGTTCTAAAATTGGTAGGCTGTGGCTAGAGGGTAATGATAGCACAACTGCTACCAGCAAAATACTTTAAAGCATGTGTTTCACGTAGTGTGTCAGTACCAGGGCTCCAGTGTACACATCTGGCCATTCTACAGCTTTCCTGGGTCAATATGGCTGTGATGCCACTACAACACAAAGACCCACTATTAGTCAAACACACATTTTTGCTTAGAAAATTAGTCTGCGGGATGTTGATTTAAAATATTGTAAGACATTTTAGATGAATAATTTAATTTTCCCAATTAAGACATTTTTCTTTTTAAAAAGAGGGTATACCTAAAAACATTAAGCTTATGTTTTTGGGCCTGACAAATTACAACTCAAAGAGCTTTTTGGTAGGACGCTAGAATCAACATGGGTAACCTTAAAGATTGTTAAAAAGAAACAGTGATGGCAAATGACAGACAAGAGTTTTGAATCTTCAGAAAGATCTGTTCTGTGTATAATGGCTTGATAGGCTCGACTTTACAACTCCGCATCCTCCTACAACAGGTTGTGAAATGGAAGATCTGTGAGCGCTGAGAGAAGCGACCCGGGTTTACTAAGCAGCAGTACGCTAAGCTGACTGTGCTTCATTTTCATTTTTTATTTTTGGAGATTAACTTGGTTGATAAGTAAACACATACCCTGAGATTCCTTATGCAAAATCATCTTCATAAAAAAAAAAAGCCAGGAGAAAATATTTTAAAATGTTAACAAGATTAGTTTTTGCAGGAACTGAATTTTCTCACTTCTCCTGGAATCCATTCCGAACAACAATAACAATAAGAGAACAAAATGAAAAGACATACCCACAAAATACATTTTCAACAACACCAGCAGAAAATCCACAAGCTCCGAAGTCCGAGTCAGGCAGGAAGCCAAGGACGGCAGTCATGACACTACCGTAGGCGAATGGGAGGCGTGAAGGGTCCCACGCACAGGAGAGCCGGGGAACCTCTGTTGAATGTGCGCTCCCCAAAAGTGAGGACCATCACCTAAGAGGGGAGCGCTGTGGGAAGGACTGGGATTAATGTTGCCAGGGGAGAGTGAATGGCAAATCTTATCAAGAGTTGGAAAAATTCTAAAAGTGTTTCTGAATATGACTGTATCATTTATGTTTCCATGGGACAGGCAGCCTGAGGGGTGACCCATGAGGTAAAGCGAGGAAGAGCAGAACGAGGTTTGGTTCACAGCATCAGAGGATTGCGACTGCATAGATGCATCATATTATCGAGAGATAATTTATACCTGCAGCAGCAGCAGCAGCAGAAAAGGAAGCCCCAAATGCTTAGAAAACTACTCCTCACTATTCCCTCCACGGGGACCTTCTGATTTTCTAGGAAAAGCCAACTCGCTCTAATAGGAGTAACATAAAAGCAGTACACATGCAGATACTATATGAAATACGAAAAAGAACAGCCACCAATTTCTTGTAAATAATGAAAACTCACCTGAAAAATATGTTGTCACAAAGAAGATTAAAATATAACCCAACATTCCATTACTAATTAAACCAATAATTAATGAAGCAGTTACAGCGATAAAGAAGGGTCACAAAGCAGAATTATAAGAACTCCAGGAAGAAGAGACGAGAAGACAACAGGAGGTTCCTGGCAGATTGCTGGAGGATATGGAATAGGAACTGGCAGAATCGAAGGCAAAGGAAGGGACATAAAGGATAAAAGTAAAAAAAGCAAATAAATGATACAGAGATACAAAAGATAAAGGGTTAGAGAGAAATCCTGCTCTGAATCCAGGCAAAGGAGATACGATATAATAGTTGTAATCTCTGAAGAAAAAAAGCCAAAACAATGGGATAGAATAATTATCTTAAAATATATTCAAGAAAACAACTTAAAAATAAAAAAGCCTTAAATCTATTGTAACAGTGAAAAAGTCCATTGTATCAGTGAAAAAGACATCCAGAGTGGTCGAAACAAGGATACATACCAGAGAAATTTTTGGAAAGAATCCTTTAGGCACTCAGGCAAAAAGATAAAATCAGTTTAAGAAAGAGAAAATGAGGTTGACATCAGACTTATCCACAGAACATTTAACCTTAGCCCACGGTGGTGCAATATGAGATACCAAAAAAAGAAGGCAGGATCCAAGGATTTTCTATTTAGTCAAGCTTTTCTTCAGGTGTCAAGACTCAAAGAAAAAGACAACTTTGAATATGCCAGAATTTGGGTAATATTGCTCAATGTGTCTAAGGGAAAATACTAGGGGAGAAGCTGTGGATTAACATGAATTCAACAGAAAAATGTCAAAATGTCAGAACCAGTGGCCAAAAACCTAGTTCAATACATTTTAGAAAGGATTTATTATCTTATTTCTGAACTTAAAACAGACTATGTTAATGATGCAACATGACATGACGTTCCTGTTGGGTATACATAGATACACTTTAAGAATTTTTTTGTGTTCCTAATGTGTTATAGTTTTTTGTTGTTACAAAATTAATGGTTTTTGAATATTTTGAAACATACTTTATGCATATATTGAGGTAGACATATGTGTTTTTCCTTTAACCTCTTTGTGCTATGAATTATGTGAGTATCTTCTAATGTTAAGTTTTCCTTTTGCCTATCTGGCCATGTTATTTTACATTATTTATAATTGTTTCATTTTATTCCTAAGTTTATTAAGAATTTTTGCATCAATTCATCAAAGAAATTGCATTAAAATTTTTCTTTCTTAAATTTCTCTTGTCTGGTTTAAGACTATATTAAATTCTAAAACAAATTAGTCATCTTTTTTGTTATTGTTCTGATCGCTAGAACAATTTCACAGGTTTCATAAAACTAGTTGGATCTGGTCTTTTTTTTCTGAGTAAATTTTAAACTACTGTGTCAATTTCTTAAGATGTTATAAAGATATTTAAGGTTTCTGTCTTTTTTGAGTTTTGAACAATTTATTTTTGCAGGGAACCGAGCACTTAAGTTTTCAACGTACAGGTTGAATATTCCTTATCCAAAATGCTTGAAACGAAAGTGTTTGCAATTTCAGATTTTTTTCTTATTTTGGAATACAGTCAAGTACCTAATAAGGTTTTGGTCAATGCTGACCAAATATAAGATGGTGGTCCCATAAGATAATAATATTGTATTTTTATTGTCCCTTTTCTATGTTTAGATGTATTTAGTTCGTAAATACTTACCACTGTCTTACAATTGCTTATAGTATTCAGTACAGTAACATGCTACACAGGTTTGTAGCGTAGGAGCAATAGGCTGTAGTATATATCTTAGGTGTATAGTAGGCTATACCATCTAGGCTCGTGTAAAGTACACTCTGACATTTACACAACAACATCGCCTTATGATGCATTTCTCAGAATGTGTCCCTGTCATTAAGTGACACATGAATTACATTCACATCTCACTGGTTCAGCATCTCTAATCCGAAAATCCAAAATTTGAAATGCTCTTTTGAGTGTTATGTCAGCTCCCCAAAAGTTTTCCATTTCAGAGCATTTCATATTTCAGATTTTCAGTGTAGGAATACTCAACATGTATTCATATGAAGTTTGTTTCTGTTCTTTTTGTATGATAGATATAATATTTGATACTTACTGGATATATATTCATGTCCTCTTTTTCCTTCCTAATAGTGTTTATGTTGTGCTTTCTTCTCCCCCTTGGTGAATTTATTCAGAGGTTTATTAATATTATCAATCTTTTCAAAGAACAGCAACAACACAAAATTTTTAATAGTGATTATCTCTGGGTGATTTTTATGATCTTCTTCATGTTCTCATGTATTTTATAAAATTTGCCCAATAAACAAATGTATATTAACTCTATGAACCCCTCCTCCCCAATAATATCTGCAATGAAATGGTATACTTTTAAACAAAATAAAGAAATGTGGGCTGGACAGGAGATTCATAACCTGGTTGAATGACCTTTCCTAAATGGTATAAAATCATTTCATGACAAAGTATAGGATGGTCCCCACTGGGATACATAAGCCTTTCTTTTTGGCTCTATTTTGAACTTTTTTTTTGAATTGTCAACTTCAATGATGATATATTAGACACAATTATGAGATTTATAATATATTAATAACATCTTGGGAAGATATTTAAAATATTGGATTTCAGATTTCATATTCCCCAATTTTGACAGTGAAAACATTCTTTTTTTGTGGTTCAAATGGCAGTTTTAGGTGGGTGAATTAGAAACAAGCTGTCCCTTCCTCAAGATTCTGCTGCCATTTGCTGGAAAATTGTAGTAATAAATAAGTAACACTAAGATCACTACTAATTATCAGTGATGCTCCCTGGAGTTAGGCAGTGCACAACCTGCACATCAGTACCCAGTGGGCCTGGACAAGAAAGATGTACTCATGTCTACGTAATAACATTTAATAAAGATACATATAATATTTTACATTGCATTAAGCGACCCAAGTGTACAATGCAAGATGGGGAAACAGGTCAGTATTTTACACGAAAAAATGATCCCAGACATTTTAGCTGAGTGTGAGACAGGCTGACATGGGAATTGAACGAGGTGGTACTTGGATAGTCCAAAGATTTTCAATGAAAGCTGTGAAGTCCAGACCCAAGTGAAATATTGTTTAAACAATTCTACCATAGGCTAAGAGGAATGTTACCTTGCTTGGAACAAGATACAATTTGTCAGTTGGGATGCTGAAAGCCGTTTGAGTCCTGTTCTTAAAGAACTGCTGAAGAACTAGGTCTGTTGAAGGTGGAATGATTAAGACTTAAGGGGCAAATAAGGGTTTTCATTTAACATCTGAAGGTCTGCCACATGGAGGAGTAATTAGATACATTTCATGTCATTCTACAGCCAATAGGAAGCAGATCTGGATTCACAGTAAAGAAGAATTTTCTACAGGGAGTGTCAAGAACTGGAAGTGCTACTGGGGTGAACAGTCAGACAATCTTTTTAGATTTCATTTGGTGATACGTGTAGAGAGCCTTAACATTTTATATGGCCATTGGCCTGGCTTGTCTACTTCCAGGAGTTTCTCCTAAATAAATAAGTGCATGCTTATTGAGGTGTTTGTAACAGTAAAAGATCTGGATAAGTTACTAAGTAAATAAAAGGGGGGAGGGAAAGAAATATGAGAGAAACAGAATGAAAGCAAAGAGAACTGCAGAAAGAGAATGAACTCCATGGAGCAGAAACTGCTACTTTAAGTACAAGGGTAGAAAAGAGAGGAGGAATTATTAGAAAATTGCCAGTCAAAATAAGGTTGGATGCAGGACACTGAGGCAGTGGCCCAATTTTTTTGTTAATTAGATGAGAGAATTGTGATTGCTAAAATTAAACTTAGATTGGGGAACTCTAGTGAAGTGAGGTCAACAAAAATAGCTAATAGGTGGGAAATTGGTCATTCGAAACTGAAGAAACCTATTACTAATGGGTATTAAGTTGTTTATAATATAAAAAAGAAAGCTGATTCATGTACAGAGTATTATATTCTATTATATTATGTGCACTCTGGTTAGACAACAGCCCAGACATTTGCGATGTCTCCATCTGGAAATAGCAGAAAGAACAACAAAAAAAAGTCTCTGCAGAATAATTACTCAAGATTAGAATATTTAAATTATTTTAAGATGCTAAGATTTACTTGCACTTCTTTCTTCAAATGGAAAGATGGTGCATAATATTTGGGAATACTAACAAGAAAGACTTTTAGTCTTTTATTAAAAATGACATTTATGGCATTATTCACAATGGTGAAAAGCTGCTAAAAATTCAAATGCCAAATAATTAAGAAATGAATATTCTATTCATGGTGTATTTACATACTTTAATAGTTATACATATTTTCATTAAAGTGATGGGCTATTATTAAAAATCATAAGTATTTATCAAAATGATACAAAATGATTTCTACCCCATCACATTAAGGAAACTATTGGCACATGCAATAGTTACTTCCTAATTGCCAACTTCTTTGATAGGCTTTTCATTCCCTGTCTGACTGGACCACTCTTTGGTAGTTGACTTGGTTGAACTTTTCCTGTTTCTTGAAATTCTCTTCTCCCTTTGCTTCCACATTTCTCTGATTTCCTTCTGCTGTTCCTTTATTATTGCTCTCTGATTTCTGTTTGTGTAGCCCAGGAAACTGGCCTGTGCTGCCTCATTTTCTGATTTACCCACACCCCAATGTTACCTCATTCACTCTCAAACTCCTCTCAAGTTCCAATGCGATAGCTCCCAACACCTTTCTCCAGTCCGGATACCTCCTTGAACTCAGCATCAGAAACTCAGCTGCCTTCACTTTTCTCTCTTCCTTGTCTGTCTCCCCCTATTCCTGACCAATCTGACACCTTTAAGATAGGGTAGAAAGGTGCCTTTTCTTCTCTCCATCTTTATTGCTTCTACCCTAGTCTGAACACAATCATTTCTTGTCGGGTTTACTATAATAACTTGCCAAATAGTATTTGAATAAATGAAAATTTGTCTGTGGGATATCTTCAACTGAATATATTACAGGCACATCAGATTCAGCGTGTCTAGAACTAAACTATCCTCTTCACCTAAACTTACACTTTTCCCCATATCTAAGTTGGAAGTACTGACATGCACCCTATTTTTCAAACCATAAACTGATAGTCATTTCTACTCTTCTCTTTCTTGACACCCAAGTCATTCAATCTCTAAGTCTGGGCAATTCTATTGTTTGCTCCTATTAAAAAATTCTCAGCATTAGTACCTCTCTCTGCCCAGGTTAGTGAGCTCCTTAGGGTCAAGAGTCATGTCTTTTCAACTTTATATTCCCAGGCTTTAAGACAGCACCTGTGACATAGTTAGTGCTCACAAGTGTTTGAATTAAAAATTATATTATGTACACCAAAGGGCAAAAATATGTATAATACTTAATTGCAAATGTGTAAAATGTATGTATTTACATTTATAGATACTGGAAGGGGGTTTCAAGTGATATGAAGAATTTGTATTTTACTGTCAAGAGAATAATAAAAATTGCAAATAAAAAAGAAGCAGCAAATATGTGGCTCACAGGCAAAGAGGAATCTAGACTTAATAAACTCAACATTGTGTAGAGTAAGATCTCTCTGCTCTAAAGAGCTCACTGAGTCTTCACATGACAAACATTAGATGTATAGCATCTCACAAGAAAGGAGCACTGTGTTAGCACTTTAAGAAGAAAAGTGGTGGATGGAACCACTGAATGCTCATGTTTCAGAAAGAAAGACCAATAAAACCTACATACTTAAGAGATTTTTTCCACGCATGGATGTTATAGGTATATTTTAAGTAGGAAGAGAAATTAGAGCAGATGGCAACATTTAAACATAAACTGAAAAGTTAATTGCAAATCAAACACTAATGATATCTACTGAATGACTTTATACTGTGTAGTATATAAATGACTATACATTCTACAAGTGCTCTGAGCTGAAACGGTGATTTGAATGGAGATGTTACCCAACTATTTTAGAACAGTATTCTTTAAAAATAATCTAGCAAATGCAGAAATTGAAGGCCTTTCCATTTCATCTCCACATGTGCGAAGTGTCCAGAGACCAACGCATATATAAAATGATCTCATTTAGCTGGTATGTCCAGGATGCACCATTTCACATACCTTTCATATCAAGCTTTAAAAAATGGTCTTAGGTTTTAAAAACATCTCACGTATTAGGCAGTAGGTTCTGTGGTAGGCAGAATAGCGGCTCCCCAAAGATGCCCATGTCTCAAGCCGCAGAACATGTGAATACGTTAGAGATTACCCTGCATTATCGAGTGGGCCCAATATAATCACAGGAGTCTTTGTAAGTGAGAGAAGGAAAGTCAGAGAGGGAGAGGTGACCACAGATGCAGACATCGGAATGATGCAATTGCTGGCTTTGAAGACGGAGGAAGGGGCCAGCTATCAAGTAACGTGGGCAGCTGCTAGCAGTTCAAAAAGAGAAGAAAATGGACTCTCCCCTGGAGCCTCCAGAAGGAATATAGCCCTGCTGATAATTTGATTTTAGCTCATAAGACTCACTGCAGATTTCTGACCTCCAGAACTGTACAATAATAAATTTGTGTTGTTTTAAGCCACTATGTTTGTGATAATTTGTTACAGCAGCCATAGGAAACTAACACAGATTTATTCGTGTAGGATTTCATTTGCTCAAAAACCTGAGTAAATTAAGTTGTGATCTCTACAAGTAACTTCAATGGCTCTTACATCTGTTCTCTTGTTTCAGTTCATACTGCTACTACCATGTTTTCAGGCTTAAGAATCATAAGAGCATTTATTGAGCCATTATATAACGTCCCCTTTCCAAACATTGTTCTGTGCCTTTTACATGTGTTAACTCATTTAGTCCTTTTAACGACCCCATGTGATAGGTATGGGTATTATCTCTACACTACAGAGGAGGAGACCAAGGCAGAGAGAGATTAAATAACTTGCTCAAAGTTGCATACTTAGTAAAATACAGGATTTGAACACAGCTTTCTGGTACTAAAGCCACAGTCACTCTTCCCAGAACTAACTTCGTGGCCTTTGGAACTGCATGGCTTTCCACGAAGGTGAAATCTTCACTGATTGCCATCCATGTCAACTCTGTTGATGATTATTGTGGTGGATGGAATTTCATCTCTCATGACCTCTGCGTCCTGGTGTCATGCCTATGACTTTGTTATGTTTCATGGCAAAACAGACTTTGCAGATGTAATTAATTATTTTCTAGGCACTGTGTTGAGGCACGGGGGATACATGGCTGAATTATTGAGAGATTCACAAACAGTGGGAAAATGCTAAGGGAATCTCTTTCAATATGCTCCCACAGAAATGCTACCAAAGCATTAGAGATAAATGCATTTCGAACGGGAAATCTTTCTTTTCCTTTATCTACCTTTCCTTACCTAAAGCCCAGGTTTGAATTCTTCTTGCTATAAACTCTCTTATTCTTTGTTCAGATATCCTTATGCTTCTTCTTTTGCCTTATATGACTGTATTTATCTATTTAATGTCCCATTAGACTATAGACTTTTTGAGAGTAGGGACTGTTTTACAAATCTTTAAATTCCCCTTTCTTATCGCCTTCAACCCTGTGTACAACATAGCCTCATTTTTATTTTACTTGAATTGAATTGACCAATCTGGAAAAGTTCCTTTACAATAAATCTTATTACAAGGTTTACTTTGTCATAGGAACTCCAAATCCCAACAGAGGATCTATTTATTTCAACTACTATTGCCTGCAAAGATAATTATTTAAAAATTTTGCATTCTTATTCTAAAAGCTTCTCTAATGAACTGATATCATAGGGAAGAAGGAAAGTCATCAATTTTACATTTTAAAGGAAAAAGCTCCCTACTTAAAATATCGTAATTTAAAGTTGTTAGTGACATGACAAAAACTAAGAACTTTTCTTCCAAGCAAGATGAACATCACATCCCAGTCCCAATTTTTGTAGAATTTCAGAAGTTCACTGATCCTGTAAAGTCCACTCTTACACGCCCCAAGGGCTCACAGCCTCAGTTAAGAACACTTGATTTAGGTGGACGGGTATGCCCTGCCCTTCTGCATTTGATTTTCTCCCCAAAGCCCCTACTCTGCCCTCCACCCCCACCAAAGGGTCTTTCCGAGGTAGTTAGTCAAATATGCAATCTCGTCAGTTCTGTGATGGGGTTGTCCCAGCCTGACGAGTGACATTCCTGCCGATGCTCCGGTCCTGAAGTCTCTCTCTCTCTGAGTGCCCACACTGGGGAATCCTGCCTCAGTAAGCTTTGCCAACAGCCTGCCACCCATGGCATTTGTCTGGCTTGCTGGGCTAAAGCAATCTCTCTCTTTCCAGGCCTCAGAGATGGCCAAAGAGCTCTTGGTTTCAGAGTGCACTATGAGAAAATATAGCTTTCGAAGTTTGGTGTGTAAACAAATGAGGCCAGCCAACATGTTTTTGGTAATCCCAGTTCCCCTAAAATAAAAGATTTAAAAAAATACATCCTGATTATTATTGCATGAGACTACTGCCTATTATCTAAATAGGTAAATATTTGCAACTCAGAATGACGCGCTTAAGTCTCACATTGACACCCGTAAATCGATACTATTAATTTTTCAGTGTGCAATCGAAAAGTGTGAGACTCACTTGCCTCAGTCAACAGGGTTAAAGTAAAAACACTGCCCTAGATAACCCACACTGCAAGGCCCTCTCTAGAAAGTTCTCTCCCTTGGCCCAAGGGCAGAAGCATGTGAGGTAGGCAGGAGCGTCTCAGGTAACAAGCCAACCACGCCTGTTTGGGCGGAGGAGGAGGCCCTGTCTGAATGGGACCAGCTAACGGACGGGCTGTAGCAGATATGACTATGCCTTGCCAATTTCCGAATCCATTTGCACCCAGAGGCAGCTCCTCAAGGTGCCAAAACATTGTAATTTACAAATAAATGTGAAAAGGAGAAAAGTCTGGCAGACTTGTTCCTTAACCAAGGAAGAGAATCACAGATAAAGATTACTGTCCAAGAGATAGCATCAGCAACTACTACCCACAGCTCAAAGAGTGTGAATGAAAATATGCGAGGTACTCCTGGTCCCCTAACGGTGAGTCAGCTACAAAATACACAGTAACAGCACAGTAGGCACCTGGAGGGGACACAGCAGGATGGATGGGAAGATGCAGGGAGACAATGTACACAACATACACAACGTGCCCAGCACAATGGCCAGTGCATAATGAGTGACTAATAACTTGTGAGTGAGAATCTGGGCAAAATTCAAGGCCAGTTAGTCCTCGTGTTTCTAATAAAAAATTGGTTGTACTTATTGAAAAACAAGGTACTTTATATAATTGACTTCTCAAAACAATGCCACAAGGTAACTATTTTTGAAAACAAAGAAAGAGAAGTTTCGAGTGGTGGAGTGATTTATTTAATGCCACACAGTGAGTATTTGGATAAACAGGCATTCCAGCAGAGCAGCTGTCCCCTCTCACTTGCCTCCCTGTCCCCGTGTGGGTACACAGAAAACTACTGGCCAGTTTGGACACCTCTAACCACTGGGACATCACAATGGAGTATTTACCTTTCCATGGCAAAGCCCAAATCTACTAGAAGTCAATATAGTAAAACAAAAACAAAAACAAAAGCAAAAACAAAAAACAGACAACTAGAGCAATGCAGCCTAATAGAACTTTCTGTGAAATGGAAATGTTAATTGCAGGATTAATAAATAATGAGGAATGTGATTATTGACTACTAGAAATGTGGCTACTGTGACTGAGGAGCTGAATTTTAATTTTTATTTCACTTTAATTCACTGAAATTGAAATAGCCACATATGACCAGTGGCTACCATGTCAGATAGCACAGAACTAGACCATCTGATTTAAAAGGAATCCGAGAGGTCCTCTGCCCTCATTTCACCAAATAGGGAAATGTTTTTTGCTTTATCCTTGACATGTTTATCTAGTCTCTCATTACATATTTTTAATAACAAGAAACTTCTTCACTTTACTTAGGATATGATGCCTTTGTTAGAAAAATCTTCCTAAATCTAATAGCTACATCCTCAGGTGTTATCATCTGGGGATACAGTGAGGTTTTGGTATAATAACAAACCCGTTCATTATTCTCTGGGGTTATCTCCCAACTTGCCAGCTCCACTCTACCCACGCCTGTGAATGTTTAGGTCTCCGAGGACGGCCCCAGCTGCATCTAAACTCTCCGGGTGCACGATGTTGCTCCTGCCACCCACGGAATCCAGCGATTCCACCCTGCGGCTGGTGCGGACACTGAGCACAAGGATGCTCCTTTCTTACTCTCACACCACTGACTGCCCTTAGAAATGCTGCCCAGAGATTAAATTGCTTGGGCTTGGCCTCCAGGCTAAACCATATCTTCCATCTTTTGGAGATTTGAGTACTTTAGAAAAAAAATATTCCATATCGTTTTGTCCACTGGAGAATAAGTCCTGATTGCCATTTACTTATTCCCACCAGGTGAGTGGTCAGCTATCCATCTGTTCTTTTCCTTTCCCCAAACTGGTCTTTCCCTTTCCCCCTTTTATCTAGTCACCTCCCCCAGAGTTCAGTCTGGGTCAAACAGCTGCTAAATAGATCTTGGATGAATAAAAGACTCATTGAAAATGGCACTATTATTAAATCATTTAACAAAAATTTTCATTATATGCTCTGGGACCAGGTAATGCAAAGGGACTACATAGGACAGGTGGATTCACTGCCAGTTGAAGTTAAGACGTGCAGGGCTACATTGTATTCATTCATGAATCTAACAACACTTTCAAAAACATAAATAAGATCAAATTGGCATGTTTTAATTTTAGGGAATTCTTTCCTTACAAGTCCCTGTAAAGTAAATAATTAACATTCCATTCTTATGCATGGGGAGGTTTTATAAGATACTGAACTGAGAGAAAGTGGAGGCTGTGAAACATATTCAGAATTGTATCCATTATTTTAAATTAACTTTATCTGGGCTTTAAACAAAGAGGGGAGAGCATGTAAACAAAGGTTTGCTGGATCACTGAGTTATCTGCAATATGATACAAGAGGAAAAATCCAAAACAATCCAAGAAGTAGGAAAATGAAGATTGCATTGACTTCCAAGTTCATAACTGAGTATGGCACTTTTATCTTGATGGATTTCAAAATCTCTGACCATTCTGTGTTGTTATCTATTATAGGGATTTATTTTAAACTCTTCTGGCAGTCCATACAGCACTATTTTTTAATGCATTGGATACCTGCAACCACCTCTAAGCTGACATATGTAACTTCTCCACATTGGGTATTATATGACTCACTAATTCGGTTTTACTTTTATAGGTAATTAAGAGGTATTCTAAGGGTAGACCTTTAGGGAAACATATCTTTTTCTTCAAACCTGGACTAGTAATTGAATAAATAGTAAAACTGATAAATTTCCCAAACATTTAATTAACCCTCTGAGATATATGAAATGCATGTACTAGGCAGAATTCTGGCTCACAATGTACTGAGAGAGAGCAATCTGGTCTCCAAAGGGTAAGGGCAGACAAAACGTAAAGTCACAGTAACTTACAGAGGAAATGGGTTGGAGATTCCTAGTTTACTTCTTCATCATTTCAGTGAAATTACTTCTTACAGAAGCACACATCCCAAAATTAAATCAAGCAAAGGATATTAAATGAGCAGACAGTGCTTATTTAACCATAAGAACCTTACAGTGTTATGAACAATGTAACTACTATCAGGCTGGCAGTCTGATGGGGTCAATAGTATGGTTTCTCAGTGAAAGGAACTAACAAACAAGTAAGCAAAAAGAGCCTTGAGCAGTGGTTCTTTCCTAAGTTGAGATATAAACTTACAAGAAATAATACTGTTCTATTACAATCTAACCTTTTACACATCTGACTTTGCAAATAAATCTCATATATTACTTGTTTTCCGACAGGGCTGCTTTCCAAATCAGAATTAGGTTTATGCCTAATCATAGAGGCAGACCTGTTTTTAAACCATAGTTAATCTTTTTTTAATTGTTATTGAAATAAATTCTCATTTAAATATCCTTCAAGAGGAAGATCAGAGGAAATATTTATGAAGCAGAGGCAGCATGATATGGTAGAAAGTGAATAGATTTTTGAATCAGACAGACCGGGGTTTAAATCTCAGTTCTGTCACTTACTGACATTATAATCTTGAGCAAATTTATTTTCGTATAAAATGGGGCCAGAACAGCTACCCCAGAAATGTCCAGCAATAAGGACCATGTAAGAATCTTGTGTGTTGAGCACAGGCCCATAGAACTTTCTCAGTAAGTTACAGTTCTTCTTTCTCTCCTTCCTTTCCTCCTCCTTCATCACCTTCTTCTTCTCCTCCATTATCACACAAAAGAGGATCCAGCATTGGATGAAGGTGAAAAGATGCTCTGTGTGGTGCTGTGGAAAGAGCACTAGGCTGGGAATCGAGGGGCCTGTGTGTTCTTAGAAAAGTCAATTCCTCTTTTTAGGTTACAGCTGAGGAAGAATGTATGAAGGTGACATAAGAATGTATTTGTTAAAGAACTTAAAGCCGCAAAATGATTTTACAGCCTGAGTCAGTCAGGAGCTCTTAGAGCCCGATGATCAACTGCTGTCTTTTTTTTTTTTTTTTTTTTTTTTTTGAGACAGTTGCCCAGGATAGAATGCAGTGGAACAATCACAGCCCACTGCAACCTCAAACCCCTGGGTTCAAGTGATCCTCCTGGCTCAGTCCCCTGAGTAGCTAAGACTACAGTTGTGCACTACCACGTCTGGCTAATTTTTAATTTTTTTTTTTTGTGGAGACAGGGGTCAAGTTATGTTGACCAGGATGAACTCCTGCCCTTAAATGAGCCTCCTCTTCCTCTCAGTGGGCTAGGATTACAGGCATGAGCCACCACACCCAGCCAACTGCTATTTTTTAAAGAGAGGCAGGGCACCAGGACTGCAGCTTGGGATAGCTGCTGCTGCTAATCAAACTTGCCAAGCTTGGGCTAGGTAACTCACCAAGCTTGGGATAGATAACTCACCATGCTTGGGATAGATAACTCACCATGCTTGGGATAGATAACTCACCATGCTTGGGATAGATAACTCACCATGCTTGGGATAGTGACCCAATATTTTTTGGGCTTTAGGAAGATTTTCTGATATATCTGATTTATCAAAGGGAGTTTATCAAGAGTGGATACAGAAAATTTCCCCCTGGGTCATGGAACTCTTTCTTAGACAGCTTAGATTGATTAACTGGGAGGAAATAGGCAGCAGTTTTCAAATTGTGGAAAACTTGGGTACAGGGTGGGGTGGGGAAGGGGATTTGGATTTGAAGCCTTCTATTATTGCATCAATGTGAGTAGTTCTGTTTTAAATTGTTTTTACGTATTTGGCTTCATTTGAACCCAGACTTTGATGGTTAGAAAGTGTAAAAAGCTAGGGGAGGTTTTGAGTTCTTTCAGATATCTGCTTCTAGTGACTGTGCATGTTCTCTGGGAATTAATAATGAAGAAAGGCACCGTGAGATGCACTCTCCAGAAACTTCAGCAATAGACTGGGCGTGGGTCCCACCAAATCGAACCCAGAGACTACAGAGGGAAAGGCAGGGGCTGGGGCTGGGACAGAACGTCCGGAGGATACACGGAGCCCTGCCCTGTCGCTGTGAGAGGATCCCCAACATGTGGGATCGAGGAGCTGGGGAAGACTTCCTCAGAGTACCACCGCCTCCCCACCCCCCTTCACGACTGGGGGCAGAGGAAGGCCAGTTCACCTGTCCAGACCTCTGGTTCCTCATCTGTAAACTCATGGTGTTGGACTAGTGTTTCCTTCTAAATAATATAAAATAGCTCGCTAGAAAGCAAGGGAAAAGAAGAGAGAGGAGGAAGAAAAGGGGAGGGGAAAGGATTGCTGAGCTCAAATCTCTTTTGCTAAGGAGGGTGCAGGGGGAGGAGAAGGGGAAATGGAGAGGTATACTAGCCTCACATGTCCGATTTCTAAGCTTCCCTCAGCGAGATCAGTGGAGGAAGACATGCAGGTCTGCCCAGCATGGGTGCAGTCTTCCAGGGAAAGCCACCTCCTGCCCTGGGGGATTTGGGGGTGTTGCTAATAGGTAGGGCCTGGGAGGCAAGAGAGAAGGCAGGCTGGTCGGGGAAAGGTCTGTGAGCAAGCACAGCTTGGAAGAGAAATGGGGAAACAGTCTCAAATTTCCCATCCTGGAATAGCTACAGGAATTGGTTTTCTATATTTACAGATGGAATCTAATAAATAACAGTTGGCTTTGGAATTTTTTTTTTAAAGCAACGTGAAAGTCAAGGTACATATTTTTAAAGAAGCATGAAAGTTCAGATGAGGCACTTTTGATTGATTGTTCAGTTCATGAGATCATCTGGCATGAAATACAATGTTTCCTTTTCCATGCAGTGATTGCATAAGTCAAGTATGGCAAAGCGACCTACACGATAACTTTTGGCCTATGGATCTGATTTTTCATAAGCCTCACCACACACTCCTCACAGAGAGCTCTTGTTTCTGGTGGATTTGTTTCACCTCCTTTGTGAAAGCCTTAGAGGGAAGGCAGTAAGCAGGAAAATCAGCTATTTTTAGGCGTTTTTGACTAAAAGTGTCTGCTCAGCGTGCCATGGAATATTTCCAAGAGGTGGGAGAACAGGAAACTATCTAAAATCAACTAGAAGGCTGGAGGAGTGTTATGGGGGACGGATTCCACATGGGAGTCATTTTCAGAAAGCTCAGATTTCATTTGCAAACAAATGACAGTTACTTTCACTGACATCCCCTGAATTATAGACAAGCCAGCTAACCTTTTACTAGTTACGGAGAGGAGAAAAAAGACATAATTTTCCCAAGGAGTACAGGTAGTTGGGATCCTTTAAGGGACTTTAAAAGGAAAAGTCCTGTACAAATGCCTCTCTCGGTACTTATTCACTGCGGAAGGGGTTGCCAGCCAGATGGACGCGGCCCATGGAAGACTCAGGCTAGCAGATGGCATTCTAAGTGTGGGCCGCAGGCCCCGGGTGACCTAACAGGGCCCCACTGTGCCTATAGGAGGGTCTTGATCCTCACTAATTTCCACTTTTATAATGAAAAAATGGCAAGACTATTTGCTCAAGTTTTCATATTTGAGAGACATAACTTCGTTAAATGTAGCCCGTTCTCCCTGGGAATTCTGATGGGGTTTTCATTGTTTTGGTGGCCATGGGGAAGCGGGTGGGGTGGGACGTCTTTAGACTGCCAGAAGCCAGATGGCTGACAGAAAAAGTCTGAGCTTTCAGTGGTTCTGTGGAGAAGCGGTCCTGAGAGAGGTCCAGCCTCAGTGTTCACTTGCTCTTTTGAATTTCTACAGCCGTATAAGAAGGACATATCTGGCCTCGCAGCAAGGGGACGATTTGTTAGGGACCAAGGGCATGAGCAGAGAAGAGTGATGGGCGGGGGCCTCCGGTCACCTTCCAGCAAGTTGTCATGGTGGAGACACTCCTCAGAGAACCTGGTTCTCCTAAGCCAATAAAGGGAGGGTTGACAGGGCTCCCTTGTGGACGCCCATAGCTGTTGCTTTTAATTAAACTTGTCCTGTTGATTTACCAAAGCTGTCTGGAATAAGGCAGCAGGGTCTTAACAGAATTAAGGTATATTAAAAAAAAAAAAAGCAGTTTTTTTTTTTTTTGTATTAACACACTAAAGCTTGAAGAGGACAGAAGAGCTGTGTTCCGTCAGCTAATACGGAGCCACAGGAAAATCTGACTTGCTGAGGCTGAGCTGTCACGAGATTGATCCTATGTGATCCATTTACCCTGAGACAAAAGCTTTATGTGTTCAGGGCACACAGGGCAAAGAAGCCTCACACCCACCCTGCCATCCTGCCTTGGGAGAAGGCTTTCCTTTACCCAAGAATCAGGCATGTTCATGCCAACCCTAGTTTAATGAAAGTTAGATTAAGCAAAATATAAAGGAAAAAGTAATACAGTACATGAAACGCACAGAGAAGAGATATAGCATGTTAACAATGTTAACATTTGAAGATCTATAAACTCAAAACATCTTCACATTATATTTCTCATTTATTTCCCAAATTTGAAATTAAACTTTTTTTTCTAAGACCTGAAGCAAACACAGTCATGTCATCATGCCCATTTTACAGACAGATATGGAAGTACTAGGTACCAAATCATGTAGGAAGTCAGCATTCATAGATCTGAATCCCATGTTTTCATCTATTACGCTCTACTGCCCCCTTCAGTAAATATCATGACAAATTAAGCCTTGTAATTCCCTAGAATTGGCTTAAAGTGTGGTCGCTGGATTCATCTCAGAATCACCCCAGATCTGTGAAATCAGAATCTCTTGGGTTGATGCCAGAAATCCTCATTTTATAGACAATTGCTAGGTGATTCTTGTGCACTAAAGTTAAGGTACCCTAAGTATTCAAGGATAGAGCAAGTGGCCGTTCTCATATACAGTTCTATACAGGCATGCATGTGACAGTATTATGCTCATGTTTACCCATACTGATGCCACTTTATAATGTTTCATGTAGCATTTCCAACTTTAGAGATAGATCTTCCCAATCGCTTACTTCGTAGTTTTGGATGCAATAACCGTGAGATTAACCTGGAGCCCTTGGTGTCTTCTATGCACTATGCCTTTCAGATTCTCTGGGGTTTCCCTAATTTAATATATTCAGTACCACGGTCGCATTGTCACCATGCATACTGTCCTACATGGCACACCATATATATAATATATGAATTAATTTTCCCTTTTGAAAATATGGTTATAGGTATGTTAATTTTTATCCTAGGAAAGGGAGGTGAGGGATGCTGGCTCCTAAGAGAGTGGAAGGTACTGGAAAGAAGCATGCTGCCTTCAAAATCCAGACCCAGGGCTCTGAGTGAAGTGCCTGAAGATCACACATCCAAACACGGATCAGTCCTGTTCCATCCTTCCTCTGGCACATGGTTTACTCATAACGGAACCATTAGGGTGCAGGAAGGACTCGTCTATAACAGGAGAAACATAACCATTTCTTTTCTTTTCTTTTCAAAGAATTTAAAGAAACTCCCCTGCCCTTTGTAACCACAGAAGTATGAATTTCAGGTATTAATAATTATTCAGTTAGCAACTGTCTTTACCTTTTATGAGACCTCTGAGCCATAAACTTGCTTCAAATCAAACTTTCAGATCAGTTCTGTTCTCCCTTTGCCTCCTTGTGTCTTTGCCCCACTGCCTTAAAAGGATGTTGCAAGAATGGATGAGCTGGTCTTTGAAAAGAGCCTTAAAGGTTTTCACAGATTAGGGCGTAGTGGCAGCAGAATTGCACTGGTAGCTGGGCAGTGAGCCGGCTAGTGCCAGTCGCTGCTGACAAAATGACTGACCTTGCCCAGGTATTTCCTTAGGGCTTATCTTTCTTATTTTTAAAAAGAGTAAATTGGATTTCATAATTTCGAAGTCTTCTTTTATAAGGTGATTTTAGATGGAAAATAGGTTGGTAGGAAGATACAGTGTCCACATTGCAGGGAGAAGACTGTGAATGAGAAGCTACACCAAATGCCCTCTCAATGAGGAGGTTCTATTATTCTAAAACTGTCATTTTTAGGGGAAAAAATCCCTTGCCTGGTTCTATAATTATGCATCTTAAGATTTTAGAGTGTTGGAGAGTTAACTCAGGGAGGAGTTAGACAATACTACAGGTATATATTAAATTGTGTTTAAAAAAATAAGGGGAGCAAAAGTCATTTCCTTTCATGGTTGTTGGGTGTCTCTTTGCATTAAAGGGACTAAAACCTGCTTTATTCTCACACAGGGAAGCAGCATATCCCTAACTAGACACTAGTGGTCGGAAGTGAAATTCAGTACAATCACTGGAAAAGCAAGGTAATAAATTTTCTACTGAGATCTATGAAAAATCTGTTTCTCTACTTCATAGTCATTCCTGTTCCATGGACTTTGTAAAGTGGCACATTGAAAATGGATATGATTTCATGAATCAGAGATCAAAGGCAGCATATGTATAAATGCATACATATTTTAGAAGTGTGGTTGCAGGAATGCCCATGCAGATGGCAGGTGTATATATGCACCTGTACACATGCACCTAGCATACAGTGATCCCAGGCTCACGTAATTCTATTTCATAGACTGTTCTGTGATATCACAAGGCTGATTTTTGTGGGAAGTTTCCTAATTCTGTGAGAACAATAAATAGAAACTCTAATTGATAGAGAAGAGTGACCTAAAGTATACAAAAGAAAAGATCTACCTATCTGGACAACTCATTTGTAAAAGCAATTAGAGGTCTCTTTAATGTGCCTTTCCTTACACCACATTCCCTTTGTTTCTGCTTATTGTGTAACAGTAATTAATTCTTTATATCATTACCTTTTAGTTATAAACAGAGAGGACTAGGTTGGATATAAATAAATCTTCCACTGAAAAATAATTAATGTACTTGCCCACTATAGTTCCAGTCTAAGAACTCAGAAAAACACTTAAGTGTTTAACAAAACACTTTAACAAAATAAAATAAAAAAATTTCTCCCTGTGCAATAATTCACTAAGAGAGATTGTTATCCTCGAGCCTAAAACCAACATGGTGAAAAACATAATCTAATTACAAATCAAAATCAGCTTGGCAATATTGCATATATTTTTTAGTGGTCCCTAAGAAACCTGAAACAAAAGACCAATGTGTTCTACCATTCACAAATCACTGTGTAAAATCATCTAATACCATGATCTCAAATGGGCCAGAGATTATGCATGAATCTTTCTTTTGAATAATGGTGAATGATTACCTTGATTTATTGCCTTTAATTTGCAATCAAGCCAACTGTCCTCTAAGGAAAATGGAGAAAGGGGAAATAAAGTAAACTAGCCACTGAGAGATCGATCCAAGGCTAGTTTTTCTCTTATTTGTTATTAACCAATGTTATACCTTCAATTAGTGGATTAGAATCCTGTGAGATCAGAAAGTATATGTTACATGCAGAAACCTCCAACTGTGGCTAACCAAGCACTTTTGGTGTTGCTGAAAATGTCTTTAAAACAATGAAACTGCAGGTCAAGAATAATAAACTTTCTTTAACAACTTCCAACAGGGCTTTCCTACTCATTGCTGATCTTCTCTTTACTACTGATGAGTCTTTCTGGACCCTGATTTTTATACTTTTTTTTAATTGTCTTTTCCCCTCTATTAATTGCATATGGGTAATAGCTAGAATTATAGAGAATCAGAGAGAGAGAGAAACAATATCACTAGAAATCTGCTGTTGATCACTGATTCCACATTCAAAGTCGGCACCAGGCTGCCGTAATCTCATCTTTCTATCAATGAAGAGGGACATCTTTACTAAGATCAGTGAAGAATAGGAAGAAGACTGTACAAGCCAAATACGAAATGCATTAAAAAACCCTGACATTCACTTGCTGAATTATTAAGGCAATTTAAATTAATAATAAAGAAAATCATCAATTAATGTGCTTGGTGGAGTTTTAGAAAAAGGTAGCAAGGAAACATCACAGTAGCCAAAGTCATTAGCAGAACTATTCAACACTTTCATAAATTTCATGTAAAGTAGTTTTCACGGAATTAGTAGAATTCAAATTATTCTAACACAAGAAGAAGGAAAACCTCAGCTAGGGAAAGAAAACTCCCACTGGGAAAAGATGGAAATAATCTTGAACAGAATTTTGAAAAATAATTATACCTGCATTAAAAAATCCTGGGTTCGTGCTTGCTATGAATGCTTCCTCAGTGATCTTTTGTGGAGCCTTATTTAAACAACAGACCTCCCGCCCCCGAAAAAAAAAGAGCAATCACCCAGAAATTTTAATTTTGCAAAAGAACAGTAGTAAGTATTCAGGATTCTTTTCCTGGAAAATGACCGATCACATTTCAATCACCAGCCACATAATGTCCTCTAACAGCACCTAGCAGATAAGGAGATCATGTGTCAATTAAAGATTTTATGAAGCCTCTGTGGTATCTGATGTCTCAACCTATTTTTTACCATCTGTACATGCATTAGTTTGTTAGCTCTTTCAGTCTTACTAGACATTATTTAGAAGAGAAATAAAATCACAAATAGTACCCTTCTTCCTCCCACCACAAAAACCACCCAAACCAACAACACACTATCATCAAATACAAAGTAATAAAGAGTTATACCCAAACCTGGTCAGTCCTTCCATTTCTTGAAACTTGCACACAAACTGAAGAAACCCACTCAGCCTTAAAAAGGTCGATCATTTTGCTCTCCTAAAATTTCATCTCTGGGAGTGCTTTCTTCCCGGTCTCTGTCTTGCTCTCTCTCGCTCCCTCTCACTCTGTCTCTCTCTCTCTACTTCGACCGGAGAGCGTTTTGTTTCCCTTTCCCTGTTTCTGCTGCTGGGTGAATGCAAAATACACGATTCGAAGGGATTTTTCTTTTAGGTGAACAGTTGGAAATCTAAAATCTTGTTCTTCTGAATGGCTTTTTATGCCAGTCACTCAATACAGAACGTTTTCATAAAAGAGGCACATGCAGAATCAAGAATTCTGCTTTTATAAAGCAAAAACAAAACAATAACAAAACCACCTTTTACTCCCTCTCTGAACCTCTTCCTATTTTATTTATTTAACTATTAAGCACTTACCCTGAGATGTGCCATAAATGCTTTATTCCAAATGTATAAGAGCCAACCACATCTCAACTGAGAATTAAACAGTTTTAATGTCTTCAAATCCATGTTCCTGCTCCCAACCCTAATACAGACAGTCACTGGCAGCGGTACAATAGTTCTAAACAGCAGACATCTGATTCTTGACATTTAAAAATAACAATATTGGAAAAAAAGGGAGTCTTTTTTTTATTAACTACAAACAGCTTGTGAGTGAGCACATATCACCAATTGACTGTATTAACTGAAACTTGAAATTATTTTAAGCTACAGTATTTGATTTCTAAATCAATGTCAGGCAGAGTCTAAATACCTATAGACCTCTGCAGATCCATGATTTTCTACAGAATCATCACAATGGCTTAAATTAAGGTAGTTCTAAGTGATAATTCTGCAAAGAGAGAATCAGAAATCTGCTAGTATTTAGATTCTACTATTGGTGAATATTAATTTAATCTTTGTCAGTCTTGAATCAAATTAGGGACATAATCAGTCATTTCATTGCTAGTCTAATTTAATATCCATGCCTTAATTGCATGCACACATATGAGGTCAAATGCACACATGCAATTGCTACAGAACAAATCAAATAATAAAATAAAAAAATGTATTTATTTCTATTTCTGAAGCACATTTGGAGTCGGACAGATCTGGGCTCCAGTGTTAGTTTTCCCACTTATGATCTATGTGTTTCTTGGCAAAGGATTTAATCTTTTGTGCCTCAGTTTTGTCATCTATAAAACTAAAGTAAATAATAATACTTTACAAAGTTGTTTCCAGTACTAAATGAGATACTTATGGTTCCTGGCACATACTTGATATTTGATACATGCTGCTTCCTCGCTCTGCTTTGCATTTGGTGAGGGTAGAGACGGAGCACAGTAAATGGAAAGAATGCAGACCTTGAAGGCAGACGAATCAGTCTGGACCCGCCGTGTCGCTATACACTAGCTGTGTGTCCTTGGGCAAGTTACTTAACCTTATTCACTAAATCTCAGTTTCTTCAACTGTCAAATGCCTCTGGAGTTTTAAAGAGCAAATTAGATAATGTTTGAAAAACGTCTACTTTTAGGAGGCATGTGTAAAATGAGTCCCAGGCCTTTCAACTCTTGAAAATTGCTCTAATTAGTAGCACTCTGGCATGTGTAACTTGAATTTAAAAATGTGGACTGAGATCACAGGTCTTCTAGACCAAGTGCCTAATTGTCTAGCAGAAGAAGGAGGCCCAGAGAGCTGAAAGGAAGGCTGAAAGGAGAGCTGAAAGGTCATGTCACTAGTTAGTGGCAAATAGGGACTAGGATGCTAGTAGACTAGTAGAACAATGCTTTGCCCACTAAACCTTGTGATGTTGAAGTTAAACACATTTGTGAATCCAGCTTCAATATTAGCTGTCCATTAAGGCAATATCACTGAAAAAAACAACCCAACAAAGAAACCCTTTCTGTTTCCCCAGTTTGCTTCTAAGAACAAGCTTCTAAATGAAATTATCCCATGGGAGCTGGCTGGAGCCGGCTGACCCTATCTTTCTGAGCAGAGAGTCCACAGGATGGCAGATCCCTCTCCATTTCCTGGAGGCAGTAAGAGCCGGAGCCCAGTTCTCAGGGGGATTTTCTGTTGTCCTCCTTCCCCAGGTGGACGTACAGATCTTTCTTCTCTTTCTTTACGGGATCTCTTCAGCTGCAGCACACTGGCTGGGAAGAACACACTGTTCTATATTTTGTTCATTTACTAACATGCTACCTCTCCGCATTGGAATAGAGAATTTTTTTTCTTTTAGTTTGAAAGATTTGCACAGATTGGGTATGCAATAAATGTCAATACCTATTAAACAAAATGTGACTTAGAGTTCAGTTTCTATTTAAAGAGTTGAACTAGCTTGGTACAGGGATAATTATTGCCCAATGCAGGGTAGAAAACGTTAATTTTTTCTGAACCTTTCAATAATTTCAGAATTAAAAACAAAGGAGCTTTGGATATCAAAGTCAGATTAGCTATTACTCTGAAGAAGGAAGGGAAATAAAATGGGATTGAAGAAAGCACATGTGTGATCCATTATAATTAATGTTTTATTTCTCTAGTTGGGTCATGTATAAACGGCAGTTTGTTTTATTTTACTTTTTTGTTTATACCTTTCTGTAAGCCTCAAGTGTTTCACTAAAAAGAAGCAGGCTTAGAGAAGCCAACTGATTTGAAAATAGAATTTCCAAGTCTTTATAATATGAGATACAATAATGCTCTGTACTAAATCCTATACTTAAATCTTTAAGATTTCATTCTTATTTTACTGAAGAACTTTAATAATAATATGTTTACTTTAAAGATTTTACTTTCTTCTTCTCATCATTTTCATGCCCTGGATTCTGCAGTTGTGCCGGGGTGTATTAGAAGGAGCTTGGGTTTGGCATCAAACAGATCTAAGTCTAAATCTCAGTTCTACAACTCCCAGGTCAGTTTCCACTCTTATAAAAATATAGTGTTATTACATCCAGTTATCTCAGGATTATTATGAAGACTAAGCGAAATGACAAAAGTGACAACATTTCCTACAGCATCTGGTACATAGTAGATTTTCAGTTAATATCTGTTTCCTTCTTTCTTTCCTTATCCTTCCACTTTTTGCCACTACTTGAAATTTTGACTTCAAAAAGGTATAAAAGGAAAGAAAAATGAATTTAAGGTAGGAAGAACGTAGGCAATTAGGCAATCATAATGAAAGTATTTCATTACTAGCAAAGGCTGGTGCTAGAGCCATATATAGCATCCTTCTATAAAGCTTCCGATACTTATCTCATCTCACTATTACTTATTTAAGTACAGGGTTAAAAAAATTGTTTTGTTTTTGCTGCTAGTCATAGAACCTTCACAGACAAAATATGCCCTACTGTGAGGCTTCTATCTCCTTACTCATCCTTTCTTCAAGACAGATGATCCTTATCAAAATACTTTACTTTCAGCAGCGGATGAGCTTTATGTGCTTAAGAAATTTGGAGAGCTTTCAGCTGCAACCCTCATAATGGTCATTTCTATAAATTAAAAGACTGGGTTCTAGTTTCACCTCTGCCACATATTAACAGTGCAACCCACTAAGTCTTTACCTTCCTTTGAGTCTACTTTTTCATAGGCTAAGTGGATTAAAGATTCCCTTTAGCTCTCAAATTGCTACAGTTTTTGGTAACTTATTAATGCCCATAGTAACCTTGCAGGAAATTAGGCAATATCACCTTCAGTGGGAAATAGTGACTACGTAATTGTGTGTTGTTTGTGAAAACTATCCACATGCTGGTGGCTTCTTCTCAACTCCAGGCATCGGCTCTGGCATTGTCCTTGCCCAGGGGACTGCCAGCTTGGCGTATTCTCAGGGCTTTGTGGAAGCACTCCCAAGGGAGTAAAAAGATGAAGTGCTCAGTGGACGAACTTTTCCTTGCCTTTCTTCTTAAGATGGGACTGGGAAATGGCAGTGGGTATGTCATACTTTTATAGCCTAGTAAAATATAGATATATTTTTTTTAAAAATGAGGAGAGCAGGAAAGAACAGAGAATAAACATTCTGAAAAAGAAAAAGATGAGGGTCGTTCTTGTGGAAGATTGTGTCTTGGGAAAAACTACAGTACTAGAGCAGGGAGGTGGGGAAGAAAAAGACCTTCCCCTGTATTTTTATCCAGGTGACAGCTGGTTTCAGTGAACTAGAGGGCAGAGCAGGGAAAATATGCAGACAGTGGCAGGGAAGGGCAGCCTGCCTTGGGTTTGTACGCGTGTGGGATTTACACACTGACTTTAATTGTATTTTACTGCTCTGATCCCTCCTTTCCCTCCTCTTCTCTGTTGTCCTGGGTCTCTGCAGCTGTGCCTGTCAGGTCCTCAAACTGGCTTGCTGTCCACCTCCTCAGGGCACAGGGCTCGTGCTGATTTGCTCTGCTCTGTGAGAGCTCAGCTGGGGGTGTGGTTAGCCATGGGGGTGGTGATGACCATGCAGTGTTCAAATTAATAGCTTCGGGCAGGATTTTACAATTAAAAAAAAATCCTGAATAGATCTAATGAAACTCTTTCCAAAATTGAAAAGATCACTGTTTACTTTTGGGGGGAAAAAGGTGGATTTATTTTAAAATTCTCTGTAGACTCCCTCTCCTCTCCTTCCCATCCCATGATCCCTCAGCCAAAAGAGGAACACAACCCGTTAATAACTCCTTGCCTTTACGTCGGAGTGCTTTTCAAAGCACTTGTGTATCTTGCATCTTAAGATAACTGGATGAACTCGGTAGCATTTGTTTCCTTGCATTTTCCTGACAGGAGCACTTAGGCACAGAAATGCTAACTAATTTGCTCAGGTGCACACAGACACTTCATAGCAGAGCCAAGACTAGAACCCAGGGGAAAAGACCACACGGTCAAGTCGGGTACTATTTCCAAGCATCCAGCACGCGACAGAAATGCTACCTGCAGGTACTGGCAGGAACGCTCTTGTTGACACGCCTCGGACTTCACCATGGCCTGGTCCATGTTGACCGAGGCTTTCTGGTAGACCTCCCGGGCTCGGCTCACGGTGAGCGTGGAGGACCAGGCGCTCTTCTTCAGGAGCGGGGCGTCCAGGCCGACGGGCAGGTTGGCGCAGGCGGAGCACTGGACGTCGTTGTTGCTCCGGGAGGCCTTCACCGCCTGCTCGCTGAGGGTGTTGTAGGCCTCCATGAAGTACTGCGAGGCCGAGCGGTCGGGGCACCTGCCCATGGTCATCACGCCCGAGGGGGCGTGGTAGATGCACATGTCGCCGTCCAGGTTGTCGTCGGAGCTCCACCAGCCCGGGGACGCGTTGGCGCGGGCCTTGGGCTCGGCGCGCCGCTCCTTGCTCTTGCTGCGCTTGCCGTACCTCACCGCCTGCGTCTCGTCGGGGCTGGCCTTGCCCCCGTTGACGCTGCCCTTGGACGGCCCCTCCAGGGAGTGCGACTTGGTGAAGAGCTTCTGCACCGAGTGCACCAGGTGCCGGATGCGGCCCGGGCTGTCGCTGCGGTGCTCCAAGGCCGTGCGCTTGTACTGCAGCGTGTGGTAGCCATCCCGGTTCAGGGGCAGCTGCCTCTCAAACTGGTCCAGCAGGTTGGCGGGGATGCGGTTCGCCTTGGTGGCCAGGCTGCGGGGCACCAGGGCGCACTCGTCCTTCAGCTCCTGCTGAGAGGCGTAGTGCCTGCGCGGGAAGGTGCTGCTGGCCAGCGGGTCGCTGAAGGGGCCCACGCACTCGGCCTGGAACGAGTTCCGCTGGGTGTAGTAGGGGTGGTCGGCGGGGTGGTGGTCCACCGGGCTCAGCAGGTACGGCTTGCGGTCCGAGTGGTGCGACAGCGAGTCGCAGGCGGAGTCACAGGTGACCCCGTGGTGATGGCTGCGGCTGCCCGATAACCCTTTCATTGCGGACGGGAAGCGACCGCGGGGGTCATGGACCCCCAGGAGTTAGGTTCCAGACCCGTCTTGGGCAAAAACCTGGGGGAATGAAGAGGAAGGGAAAAGCGTTAATACTTCCCTTGGAAAATAGATATTGCTGACTTTTGAGGGCGCTGTTTGCCGCCCTGTTCGTTTTCTGGCAGAACTTACTACGTCCCTTAAAGCAGAACTTAACTACGTCCCTTAAAGCATTGCGGGCCCTGTGCGCTCTGTGGGTGGGAAAGCCGACACCGAAGCCCACGGGGAGAGAGGACAGGGTGAACGCTAGAAAACTTGGAAAAGGAAACTATAAAAAATGCCAAAGCAAAAAATATATGTATTAGAAAGAGTAATTCCCCCTCCCTCTGTGATTCCAATAACTGGGTGTATCTTTCCCTTGCTTCTTTGCTTTTATTCTGTGCTACCTGTTAATTGTTAAAGAGGTCTTTGCTGAGACCACTCGCAGAAAGAATTAGTTCCCCTCTTGTGCTCTCCAGAACCTAAGGAATCGTTTGCTTCCATTTTAAGCTTCTGGCAGGCCAGCCTGCCTCTGAGTCACCATTAAGTCCCTCTACCTAGCACCAAGCCAGCCATGGAAGCCGGGTAAGTAGGTGCTCCATGAACGTGAATGAACATGTGAGTGGAAAAACAAGATGAATAAGAGAAGCCAGTGGCATCTTATCTCTTTAGGATTTATCCTTCTATCTTCTGCTACGTGCTTTCCCTTTAGAATTCTGCAGGAGCCACTGCAGCACACAAACAATCCCCCTGGGTTAATCAGAGCTGAAAAAAGCAAAGGTGTGGCAAATAAATCAGAGATGTAGAGAAAATCTGCTCATGTATTTCCTTTCTTTTCTTTTTGAGTCAGAATTTGGCTCTGCTCCCCTGGCTAGAGTGCAGTGGTGTCATCGTAGCTCCTTGCAACCTCAAACTCCTGGGATCAAGTGATCCTCCTGCCTCAGCCTCCCTAGTAGCTGAGACTACAGGTGTGCACCACCACGTCTGGCTAATGTTTATATTTTTTGTAGAGATGGGGTCTTGCTATGTTGCTCAGGCTCATTTTGAACTCTTGGCCTCAAGCAATCCTCCCGTCTCGGCCTCCCAAAGTGCTAGGATTGCAGGTGTGAGCCACCGCACCCAGCTTTGCCCATGTATTTCTGTCATCCCAGGATCAAGAGCTTCCTCTAAACAAACTGAGAATGGATGAAGAACAAATAATTTTGAATTGGTTAATTTGAGGATCATGTAACTTCTCTTCCTGGTTTAAGGTTTCTGGTTAAATGTTCACGGGTGATGGCAAAATAACCAAAGCAAAGGCCCTTGGAAAGTTCCTGAGGATGTGAGTGAAGGACATGGGCCTAACGGTCAGCTCAGCCTCAGGGAGAAGTTGCCCCTGCAGATCTCACATGGGGGTAACTCTGTCCACTTCCAACATCAGATTCCCCCCAAGCTTTAGCAACAGGGACTGCTGCTCCATCACAGCAGAGCATTTCTTTCGACTCTACCACAGTGTCAGGGCCAGTGCCTGACCAAGTTCCTACTGACAGCCTGATTTTTTCTCAAAGCTCCCTAAAATACAAAAATTGTCATATTAGGAGTTGTCCTGAAAAGCCAGTGTGACTTCCAAAATATCATAAATGTCATTTCAGACATTCAGAAAGGGAGTGATAAATGGTTTAATTAAAAAACAAAACAAATAAGATACCCACACTTGGCCTCATAAAGAAAGACATGCGTTTTTGAGAGGTCAGGTCTTGTCTGTTCCATGGGACATACTGCATCTGAGAGCTCATGACAACACTGACAATCTCTACTCATGCTTTATAAAGCTCCTTTCTTCCTCCTGTCTGCCAGCTTCTGGATTAATGGTTCAAGGCAACTGATGGGAGGTTTTCATCAGTGGAGTCATTCGAAGTTGGTTTGTCTACTAAATTACGAGCTCGTTGAGGGTAGAAACTAAGTTTCACCTACCCAGTACCTAGCATAGTGCCACCCCAGACAATGATGGGAAATCAGTAAAATATTTATTCAGTGATTTAATGTATTAATGAAAATTTCCCAAAGTGGTTCATACTGTGACTCAAGTAGCATCTGTTTAGTGAAAACATGACTGTCTGGAAGGGCCGTGCCAGGCCAAGGAAGGCTGCCCAAGAATCAGGCGGAACCATCCCATGGGCATGCCAGGGTCCAGTGGTCTTCAGAGCATGGCAGCAAGCGGGCAGGCAAATGCTGCTTCTGCACCCATTCACCTTCAACTTCTGACTCCTCACAACCCACTGAAGACTGTCACACCTTTTGCAGTTCTATCTGCCTGGTGGAGAGAGAGAAATTGATACCTGAAGGGACAAAAGGGAACTCAGGACTCATGAGACCTGTGGATCAAGAAGAACCTATCAGTAAGAACTTGCCCACTGAAAAGAGACTAATGGAAACAAAAAGCCTTGGGACTGCTTTATATGAAGTGACGATCCTAAGAGTAGGCTGTGGCAAGGAAGCATGTAGGAGGGTTAAATATGTGCATTTTAACAAAACTGTGGCACAAACTAAAAATTTGATGGAAAAATTCATTGCATGAGGAATTCTCTCTCTATAAACCAGGTCCCATTGAAGATATTTTGGCCTCTCAAATATGAACTTAAAAATAAAAACCAAAATCAATAATCCATTAGGATTATAAGCACATAATAAATCTTGTGATTACACATAATAGAATCTCAATATATAACATAATATGGCATAATGTTTCAAACTTTCCTTCTGAAGCAGCTGGGTTTTGGGTAGATATTTTCTGCTAAATAAAATGTGAAACTGGCAAGAGCTGAGAACATGAATTATACATATTTACTCCAAAATGTACAAGATTATTTTAATCAGGTATTCAGTATTTAATTATCTTTAATATGTGAGCAGTATTTCATGTAAGATGATGTTATCTGAGGACAAGCAGAGCAAATGAAGAGCCTTTTTAAGGCCACTAATGATGAATTAAGTTAAACGATGTAACCAATGATAATTTCCATAAATTAGACATACACAGTGTGATTTTTACTAAAATTTAAGTAGGCTATTTTCAGCCTAGTGACAAGTACATGTATTTTCTTACAGGGTAACAAATTGCATCAAGAATAAATAAGTTGACTTTCCTCCTTCTTTACTTAGTATCTGTAAAAGGGATATTGAAATCTTGATCATTTTTCTCTATGATATAAGCAAATAAGCTCATAAAAATGTCAATAAACATTTCTAAATACTAAATCTGTTTCTCTGGTCAAGGCCAAATAAACAACTTAATACTCTGGCCCTTTCTATAAAAAGTCTTACCATCTTGTCATGTTAGGGGAATAGGTCAATTTGTGATTATAAAAGAAAGCAACACATTCGGTGACTTCCTGGTGGGCAGGGGCAGGTGACCTAAAATCCTAATATTGTTGACGATGGCTAAACGACTGCTGGTGGCACCTACCATGGAGGTCCTGCTCTTCCTTCTCTCATTCTTCATTTCCCTCTTGCCTTACTCTTAAACTTCCTTTGCAGCACACTTTTCTCCATCACTTTTTTCCCCTCCCCTAATTAATGTCTATAGGTGGTATCCATGGGCACCACTTGCTCCCAACTGTGGTGTAACCAACAGCATCATTAGGACGTGTGAACTGAGCACCCCTCATGTGCCTGCTGCTGCAAAGACGACCAAACGCATACTGCAAATCCCTAATGGCCAGAGGCTTATGATGTTAGAGAGAGACATGACCTAGCCATGAAAAAAAGATAAATAACAATTCTTGTTATTTTATGCATTCTTGGAGGAGGAAGCTGCTAGCTCCTCAATTAGCTTTTAAGTGACTATAACGGTTTCTGAAAATAGAAAGGGAAATTGCCTTTCATGCCTTGTTCTTTGAGCAAGGATGGGGAGTATGGTCAAGATGCCTTCATGAGGGTTTCCATGACTACAGTGATGATCTCTAATTTTTCTTGTTCACTATGACTTCAGAATTACATTTTGTTGTCCTCTAAGTTCAGCTTTGCCATCAGACCGTTTTTTCTGATTTTCAGCTTGGAGAATTTGTTGACTTTCCTGGCGACCAAGAGATGAGCTCAGAGTGTGAGACGCACTGTTTTCCAGAGTTCCTGCACCTGGAGCAGAAGCACTGCTGTCCAGATGATGACCAAAGCAAGAATAACCAAGCACTGTAAAGGAAATTCTCAAGGTAGATAATTTATTAGATCCAAAGAAAAAACAAACCTCCCAGTCTAAGATGCTGGCAAGGGAAAAATAGTCTTGCAAAGCTGGCAAATCCTTATTTCATTTTGATTTCTGTGCATGTCTTTATTTAGAGCTGCTGTTCTTGACTTTTCTTTACATACAGAGAGAATAGCCAGTTGAAGGCCCTCCCCTGTCTTACGCTATGGACGCAGACAGGCAGGCAATCATGGCTTGCTTTAGAAAGAACAACACAGCGGGCACTGCCCAAGAAAACGGAGAGCTGTGTTCTGGTTTGGAGAGACATCGGAAAGAGGAAATCTTCATGAAACTTTTCAGAGTCAAGTCACCTCTTTGGCTTTTGTCCACCTGCCTGCAACTTGCTCATGCCAGGTTATGACATTCAGCTGGAGAGAAAGAAAGGATTCTTTTGTTGGAGAGTACAAAGCAGTCCCCAAATAATGACTACATTTTCCCGTCTCCCTAGATGTGCACAGGTGACTAATTCTGACTAATGGGATATAACTGGAAATGGCATGTGCGATTTCTGGGAAACATCTCAAAAGCAAAGGGCATTTCTTTCTTTACTCCTTTCCTGGGTGGGATGCAGCTGTGAGGGCTGGTGGGTGGTGATTTTGTGCCATGAGGTGGAAGTTATAGTTTGAGAATGAGAGAAGTGCAAGATGAAGGCACTGGCCACGATGGAGTGCCACCTCAGCCCTGGATGTACCTCCGGATTTTCTTTACGTGGGAGGAAAAATAGACCTTTACCTCGGCTACACCACTGTTATTTTTCTTTCTGTCATTTTGTGTTGTGACCCTTGGATGTGAACCTATTCCTAAGTGAGCTGTGTAGACAGGGCCAAATCACAGAAATCCTTGGTGAGCTATCCTAGGATACAGCTATTTTGCAGGTGGTGGTAGTCCATTAGAGGTATTTAAATAAGACAGTGGCATGGTCATACTTGTCCTAAAGATTTCTCTAGCTGTAGTTGGAGAATAGATGTAGGGTTGGGGAGGGGCAAGAAGATCTAAAAGAAGGAATTACTTCTCGCAGGGAGGGCAGTTCATGAGAGAAGACTGAAAGAGAAGGAGTAACCCCAAAGAGGGTGACGATGTCCTGGCCAGCTGGGGCAGTGTCTCCCGATTCAGGCTTCCTTGTCCACACATGCATGTTCCTACCACAGTCTGAACACACGTGGCATGGCACTTTTTCTAGACAGAACAAACTTCTCTGCAATGAGGATGCAGATTTTTTGTTAGTAATTTCCTCTTCTGCTTATAATTAATCCCAGTTCTATGAAGATTGAGAATGATGAACTATATGAATTCTCAACAGGCTGATGATTTTAAACACATTTTTTTTTAAAAAATAAGGGAATGGTTCTTATTAATACACTACTAAACAATGAAGCCATGGCATTTTAGGGCAAAAGTAAACAGAAAACTTAACAGAGGTGACATTTTGTAAAGGCCTGCTTTTTGGATGTTTTCTGACCTTCTGAATTTGTAGCTGTATAGCATAACAGAGTGCTATTTTCTTTCATTTCTTCCAGCTTTTCTACTTGAAGACTGTCATATGTTATATACTTAAAATTATAAAAGTACTATTAGAGCGCCTGTGAATAAGCACAATCTGAAATGCACCAATTATGTTACTCAAAGTACAATGCTAAGCCATTTCACAGATGCAGAATGTATTTTGGGTTGTCATTAACATTAACTGCTATCCTAATCATCTGCAGTTTGGTTTTGTTTGTGAATACCTCCATCAATCTGTCTGCTCCTACAGATAAATGCCATTGCGGGCATTTCCCTTTCAAAATACATGCTATTGTATGAAAAACAAAACAAAAACAACTCAGATTTGGTCACAGTAGGCAGCGCAATTGCAATCACCTTTGTCTCCATACAAAGTTTTTAAAAAGTGGTTTCGTAACAGTCTTTGAGAATCAAAAGGTGGAGGGTGGTGTTCCCTGAGAAATGATTAATAGGTCTTCATTAATATTGGTGGTAGAGCAAAATGTTGTAGGATCTAGGAGACGATTTTAATGTGAAGACAACCCAGGCAGTAAATTATAAAATCTCATAACATGAGTGTGGTCTGACACAGGTTGAAGGTGACTGTGCTGACCCTGTGGGACCTTGGAGACGTGTTTCCCGTGGAGGTGTTCTCGCTCGGATTTCCAGGAGAGGGTTGGTTATCTCAGCTAAGCCAACAGATGGAATTCTCTGGAGTCAGCTAAGAAATGTGGTCCCTTTGACCAGCCAGTGTCTTTCAGGAGGCACCTATCTTATGGGCTGCAATTGACATCTGTGGAATATTGACGGAGAAGAGCAAAAATTATCAGCGTGTACTAAAGAATAAAAGAGTTGGGAAAAATTTGCTAGACACTGATTAATTTAGGAGAAACAAGCAATGACGATAGAATAAAGCTATTTAATGGATATAAAGATAGCCAGGAGGGAATGGAAAAACACAAAAACAGTGACAATCAAAACAACACGACAATACAACTTGAAAAGAAGCAGTGGAAATAGGCTCTGATGAAATCTGAGTTATTTTTGTCTACATTGCTCATAACTAGTTGAAGAGTCTGGTGAACATGTTCTGGCACATTCTAGACAACTTGCTTCACAGCCAGATTATATATATATGTGTGTGTGTGTGTGTGTGTGTGTGTGTGTGTGTCTGTGTGTGTGTATTTTTTTACCTGAATTAAGTTTTGTCTTATAAATTCCCTTCTTTTAAATGCTGTTGCTTTTCTTACCAAGTTTTCTGTTCAAATCTATAGGTCATTAAATATGAATTGTCCGATTTCTATCAAAAGTTTAATTTATTATCTCTCAAACAAGAAGCAATACAATTAATCAAAGTATGCACCTAAACTGTTGTCACTGTTTTGCCATCTTAAGGGTAGCTTGTTTATGCCGGCAGTGAAGAAGCCTGGAGAGCTAGTGACAAAGAAATTGCAAAAGGCATTTTCCACAGCTTGTTAGAATTGAATATTTTTCCTTGCAAGAAGTAGTCCAAAGCCTGGAAGAAGTGGTAGTCAGTTGGTGCAAGGTCTGGTGAATACGGTGGATGACAGAGTTTCCAAGTCCAGCTTCTGTAGTTTGAGCAGCATTGTTTGTGCAACATGTGGTCAAGTGTTGTCTTGCAAGAGGATTGGCCTATCTCTATTGACCAGTCGTGGCTGCTTAATCGCAAGCATCCTCATCATTTTGTCTAACTGGTTGCAGTAGATATCCACTGTAATCGATTGACCAGGCTTCATGAAGCTGTAGTGGGTAATACCAGTGCTGGACCACCAAACAGACACCATTAACTTTTTTTGATGAATATTTGGTTTTGGACTGTGTTTTGCACTTCATCTTTATCCAACCATTGTGCTGAATGCTTGTGATTGTAAAAAAAAAAAACATCCATTTTTCATCACATAGAACAACATGGTGTAGAGATGTTTGCCTTTATGTCATGACAGCAAAGAAAGTCAAGCTTCAAGACAATTTCTCTCTTGATGCTTGTAAAATCATGTGGAACCCATCTACCCAGCTTTTTTACCTTGCCCATTTGTTTCAAATAGTCCAATATTGTTGGAATAGTAACGTCAAAACTTGCTGCTAATTAATGCCTAGGCTGAGATGGATTTGCTTCCACTACAGCTTTCAGCTCATCATTATCCACCTTGGTTGCAGGTCGCCCATGTGGTTCATTTTCAAGATTAAAATCAGCAGAACAGAACTTCTCAAACCATGGACGTACTGTGCGTTCATTAGCCACATCCATCCCAAACACTTGGTTGATATTTCATGCTGTCTGAGCTACATTGATTCCACGACAGAACTCATATTGGAAAATAACATGAATTTTTGACTTATCCATGGTTTCACAAAAATTGTTCTAAAAAAATTTTGTAAGATAATCACAAGCCCAACCATGCATTTGAAAGAATGAGGATGTACCTTCACAATAAAAATAAAACAAGAAGTGTCCAAGTGAAATGTCAGAGATATTAACTGTCAAACTTAGTACTTAAGGAAATCGGACATTTCATACTTAATAACCTAAATACTTTACCGAGTGCTGAGGCCCCCAAAAGTGCCTATAGTGAGCTCTTTTGTGGTAGTTGTTCAGCTGACACCTGCTTTGCAGGATTCCTTCCCTACTCGCAGCACCTGCTGATGACATCGCAGCCGGGACTGCTAAAGGTCATCATCACATTCTCTGACCTGGTTGAACTGGGTTTGAAGACCCAATTAGGGCATCCGTGCAGAGGCTTAACTGAGCTAATCAGGTGCTCACTTCGGGAAATTTACGTGGGAATGCTCCTGGAGTCACTGGACCCTGGTGAGCTTATCTGCAAGGCCAAGGAAGGGCCCGCGCTGGCCCCATAGGAAGCCAGAGTCTCATGCTTTGAACTGTGGGGCAGCAGAAGCCACGGGCCCTGCAGAGGGAGTATGTACAGAGAGAAGGGAGGAGTCAGTCCAGAGTCCATGTAGCCCCCGGGAAAGAAACAGAAAGAAGCTGCCAACCTTCTAGGTCTAGTCAGGCCCAGCTCTCTGCCCAGAGAGGCTGAGACCCTGTGGCAGAACCATGGCAGGTCCACAAAAGCTTACTCATCCAAGTACAGGGGACCCTCCTGCCCAGCTGGGGTGACTGCAGGCATAACAGAAGCTCCACCAATGTGGTCTCTGTCCCCGGGGGCAAAGGTGAGTCAGTCTCAGAAGCAGCCTCGTCAGAATTGGCTGAGACATCTTCACGGGGCTGTGTCCCAGTTTAAGTGTTGATTGGCTCGGACAGACTATGCACTCATTCAGATCTTACTGTCCTCAGTGCCTGGCTGTGAGAGAGAGGCAGGCGGTCAGATGCCATGTCGAGGGGAGAAGGGCAGTCCCTACACTTGGCCATTTCAACATCCTACACAGTCTTTCTCCCCAGGTGAGCTTGGCCTTCCCGGCCTCTGCAGTAGCTACTGCTCCTGGGAATTAGATTTGTGATTTCTCAAACACTGTTCCTTCCTTCCGCCTCCATCTTCCCACCGTTGTTAAAGTGTCTTTTTCTTACTCTTCACCTATCTAGCGATCTAATTCATTTTCAACCTTTTTCATTTTGGAACCAGTTTTAACTCTCCTCCAGAATTCTACACCCAATCTCAAATTTAAAACAAACAAATCCACATCCATTCTACTTACTGAAACACGTGTGCCATGGTGGAGAAGGAAACATGGTGACATTCATCATTTCTGGATTGAAGTTTTGACAGATAATGATGTTGGCCTGTGAGGCAGTAGTCAACACAGTCTTTGAACAGATGGGGCATGAAGTCAAATCAAATCAATACAAACCAATTTAATTCAATGATTATTTATTAAATAACTATTATTTTCATGCAGTGTAAAAAGAATTGAGGATTCTTAATAGTCCACTTTTAACTTCCTGTCTCCCAAGTGTTCCTGTTCCCTTGCTCCCACTATCACTGCTCTCTAGTAGCTTCAGTGATGCTTTCTTTCACTGGCTGTTTCCTCCACTCTGCCCTCTTGAGCAGCCCTGTTGTCCCTGGTGGTCTCACTTCCTCCCCTGACAGCCTAGGAGATACAGCAGGCTAAACATTCTTTTGTGAGCACCCTGGGCTCCCTTACTCCATGATCCTTCTACCTCATCTGTTCTGGATAACAGAAACCAAGGGCCGATGCCACCATCCTTTTGTACTTCCACACAGGAGCTGCTGAGTGTCACTGGGGATGTGGCTGGTGCCATGACAAACTCCAGCGTCCACTCTCAGCTCTACTCCCAAAGCTGATGAGGAATAGTATCACCAGTCTCCTGCTTCTCTTCCCTACCATACAGGGCTCTTCTAAGCCCTCGAATCCACTCATTATTTCTCACTTGGACTTAGTTGGGAAAAGAAATTAGTAACCAAGAAATACCAAGTGAATAAAAACAGAATGGTCTCTCTGCCTCCAGGACTCATAATAATGGCAGACATTTTTGAGCACCTATGTACCAGGCACGTTGACCACTTTAAATGCATGATCTCATTTTCTTCTCAAACATCCCTATATGGTAGGGACTATTCTCTGGATAGGAAAACAGATTAAATAACTCGTCTGAGATCATCACCAGTAAATTTTAAACACAGCAGGCTCTTAGTCACCAGACCATAATGACTGCTCTCATTACCTCTAACACACACACACACACACACACGCACACAGACTTTTTCATAATGCTAACAGTACAATTTGTAATGTGAAGGTTGCTATGTGATCATGCCATTCTGTAGCTTTAAATTCTTCCCAGATCCTCTACACCTTTATGATATACTCTAAGCCTTTGAATGTGACCCAAGGTGGGGGGCTTCCTCCATCTGCCAGACAGCCCTGACTCCTCTCCCTCACCCCCCAGAACTCAGCTCCAGCGACTCTGTACTCCTTGGGATCTTCCCTGGGTGCCACACTCTCCAATGACTCTGTATTTTGTGCCTTCTAAAATACTCACTTCCGTCCTCCAGGCAAATCTGTATTCCTCCTTCAAAAGTAGGTGCAAATATAGCCTTCTCTTAAAATGTTCCCTGGCTAAAGGAAACATGGAAATGATAGGCCTCATCTAATTTATGATCTAGTTGAGAAAATAACTCACATAAATGTGAACAATCAGAGAATAATACAAGTCAGAATCTAATCAAGCGCTAGATTGCATGGCACGTATTGCATATGGAATGCACCAAGTAAAAGCTCTTGAAAAAAGTCTAGAAGATGCCAAAGTTAAGGAATCCTAAGACATCTCAGTTTAGAAGGTTTAGATAGCTCAGAGAAGGACATTCTTTGAAGATGAGGTTCTCAGGACAGTGTGCAATGCTTGTTCTCTATTTTGTTCAAATCTAACCATTTCATTTCTCCTCTGGCTTTTTCAATGCTCCCATTTCTACCTCTGATGGGATCTTTGATGATACTATTCAGATATGGGTCAGACTGTCTGAGAGTTACAAACTCGTCTTGTTTAGCCCTTTCACTGGTTCCTTTTACTTAACTACTCTCAGATATTAAGCCACTGGCCAACACCAGGGAGCCATAGAAATAGACATTTACACTCGCCGTGGATTTTACTGCTGGGATGTGGCTGTCGTCACCAAAAAGTGACTTTCAGATGAGGTGCCCTGCACGGGGGAAATCCCTCTCAGCTTTTAGTGTTAGCAGAACTGTACACTTAACAACTGCCTTTAACCTTGCAGCCATTATTACTCCTGGAAGCTGAATGTGTTTCCACAACAAGCAGAGGGTGCTCCAACAGCTTCCTGCTGCAACCAGGAACTTTAGAAGGAAATTTATGGCAAAAGAGTAATGGTTTTATTACCTTTCTACTTTTATTCTACTTTTGTTGTATTCCCGTTAGCTGTTTACCCCTTTTCGTGGTATATATAAATCTTGTGAACCACTTCAATCCTTTGTGGAAGTAAGTTGCAGTGCAGGCAGCAAATCTATATCCAGGTATCTCTGTATGGAGAAATATAAAGTGTTTTGTTGATCTATATTTTTCCTTCATATCAACCGCCCATAACAGTGAGTGTGCATCAGAATCAGCGGAGGGCTTCTTAAGACACAGAGTGCGGGACCCACCCTCACCTTCACGTGGGCCCCCAAAATTTGCATTTCTAACAGATTCCCAAAATTTGGCCCGGAAACCACCCTCTGAGAACTACTGAACTAGACTCACTATTTCTTTCATTTGTGATTCTTCCTATTAATACAATACACCTCTTTCTTTTCTACATTAGGCTAAACTCAGACCCTTCTTTCAAGCCCCAGCCCAATGGCCACTTTTTCGGTAAAGCCTTTATTGAATTTGGCAGGCCGAGTTAACACCTGCCTGTGTGTTCTCTCACAGGGCTTCATTCGTGTCTCCATCAGCCCCTGCAAACCTGTGCTGTGATTGTTTTCGATGCATGCGTATCTCCTCCAGGACAGCAGGGGTTACTCTCGGGCATAGAAGGGTCTCACTTATCGTCATATCACCATTTCCTAGCAAAGTCCCCAGCACTCAAGACATTTTAGCCATATACATACATGAATGGGAATTCTCATGCTTGGGAAACAAGACATTTTTGGGTAAAAAATATGACAGTTTACAAATTAAATGACTATCTTTGTACTGGCAATAACATGTCATCAATGTACAAAGCTGAGGCACTGGGCTAATCGGGGAGTGTTTGAGCAGCAACTAATGAAGACTCTGCAGCCCCCTTTGCTCTCTCATCCCCAGCACGCACGCTGCATCTGTCCTGCGGCTTGTTCATCCTCCTTCCGCCTCCTCAGGAGTTAGAGGCTCTTGAACTACAAAGGTAACGACTGAAGAAGCTGTTGTAGAAAACACGGGGCCAATTTTTCTGTATGTCTCTGAAGATAGGGACTTTTTGGTTAGAACCTGGCTGCTAATCAATTGAGGGCATGAGGGAAGGTTTTGTCTCTTTCTGTAGTGAGCTGCAAGGCCACTCAATAAGCTACAGAATTACCTACCTGGTATTTTTCAATCTAGTGAAATATGAGCTTTGCCGTATTATAGGCTTGTTACGTGCCAGGAACTTGATATATATTACTTCTCATGCTTGCAAGCTTGGCATGATTTCTCCCCTTTCCACAGTTGAAGAAATTGAGGTTCACAGAAGCTAAATAACCTGCCCAAGGAGTGCGAGTAGTAAGCAGCTAAGCCGGGACTGGAGCCCTGTCTGTGAGACGTAGAGCACATGCTCTTCCTGCTCCAGCAGTAGCTTTCCTGCTAAGGTCCAAGACACTTTAGGACACCAGCGGCAGCACAGCAGGGACCGCCCTCCAATCAGCGGATCTCCACAGTCCTTTAGACTTCCCTTGGAAGAAAGATTTAGCTGCTAAAAGAAAAAATGAACAAAAGGGGATAATACTACCATTCCTCATCATTTTGCCTTGTTTTGATACAAGAAGACCCATCCAGCTTAAACATTTAATAAAGATTTAAGAAGCTAACCAGCAAACTTCTCCCTGGTGATGCATATTTTTGGGTACGGATAGGTGGCCCTGAGCTCATGTTCCTAACTCAGTGACTTTGCACAAGCTGTCAGGACTCAGAACACGATAGTCCTAAGTATGGCACCTTGGTGTGCTGAGTATTTTGAAACCTTGCACTGAAGGATGCTGGAAGGGCATCAGAAACAAGCCCTCGCTGACCTTCTCCTGCCCTCCTGTTTCTTATTCTTCCTTCTCCCCTGAAGTGAATCAGACAAACCAGAATTCTTCTTCCCCAAGGAAGATCACAGAAATTGGAGCTCCTCCCCCGCAAAGCAAGCCAAATGCCAGGAAAGGTTACTGTCTTCCTTCTCCCTTAAAGACCCGCACTCAAGAGGGGTTCTGCCCCATGCTTGAGAGGAAAGAATGCTGCAGAGAGAGGTCAAGAAGAATCTGAACAGACAGGCCTTGCTGGTGTAAACTAAAAAAAAAAAAAAGAAAGGAAGAAAAAAGAAAAAAAAACTGAACAGACTCCTCTCTTGGCTAAGGGGACCCCAGAGAAACCTTAAAATCTGAGTTCCCAGCCACGATAGGACGAGAGGTCAGACACACCGCATTACACCCCCTCCCTTTTGTGGTTTAGACACAACTGACCAGTATTAATGTTAAAACAGAGATCCTAAAATGGACAGAATGGACTCTTTGTTGCAATAAGATACCAAACTATAAACAGGACCTAAGGCCATGCCAGGCAAAGGGTTAAGTCATGCACCCCTATACTTAAAGAATAAACTGTGTTCTAAGTGCCAAAAGGTTTTTCTTTTTCTCTGGCAGCTAAATAAGCTCTGGCCTCAAGAAAAGCGATATTAAAACAATTTATAGCTCATCCACCACCAGACACTGACCCTCAGCCCTGTTCCACAAGCCATGACTACAGCTTTGAATAGATATGAGACTGATTTCAATAACTTTCTCCTCATTAGAAGACCACTGACCATGGACTGGTTCTCTCCAGTTTGACAGAGGCTGCGCAGTTGAGTGCCTTTGTGTCCTGAAATGACACTTTTGACATATAGGGCCTAACTCAGTTAAATGTTAGGTCTCTACCCCAAATTGAACACATGCCATATATAACACGCATGTTTGTTCAATATGCATGTGCCAGGATCCCCTTCATGAATATTCGTAGCTCCTCTTGTAACCTGTTGAATATGTATACTTGGCTGACCCATTCAGCTTAAATTCCTATTTTACCTCTCCCTCCCTCAAAGTGCCTTTTTCTGGCTTCTGCCAGAGGCTATGCTTCCCAGCGTGTCTGGACAGTCACCTTGCAGCTGCAAACCTTTATGAGAAATAAAATCTCCTTTTTGAATTTATAAACTGTGTTATTTTTAAGTTGACACTGGATTTCTCCCCACAATCTATTACCGTTAGATCATTCCCTTTAGGCCAATCACATTTCTACATGGCTGTCCCTTCTTCATCGAACCTAAGCATAAAAAGACAGTTTTCCCAGGGTCCTTGGGTTTTCATTTCTGAAGGGTCCTGTGTCACGTAAAACTTTAATTAAATAATTTGTTATGCTTTATCCATGTTAACCAGTCTTTTGTTACAGTAGTGTTAGCTGTGACCCTTATGATGAGTGAGGAAGGTATCACTCCTTTCTGCCCCTACAAAGCCACACATGTCAGCCTGTGAACCTGCTAAGCCCAAGCCCACAGCCACTCACACCCCTTCCTCGCCACCACCAAGACCTGTATATACGACGTGACAGTGCTTTCAACCTTGACGTAGCAGTGAACCAATGTAGACAGAAACTTCTGAGTTATCTACAAAAGCTAGTAAAATAGCTAACATTCATTTTTTTCTCTTTTTCTCCCCAATAAATATTTATTCAGCACCTACTAAACGACAGGTGCAGTTCTAGAAACCACAGATTCAGTACTGAACACAACTCAGTAAGTCCATGCCTTCGTGGAAATTACATTCTTGTGTTGAGAGACAGACAGTAAACAAATATATCCTGTATAAAATGGTGATAATTGTGTCATATAATAAGTTAGGTGCTTTCTATAAACAATATTTTATAAACTTTTCACTGACCCAGAGGCACTGAAAATTTTACAAAAACATTGGCTTATTTATTAAAGAAGAAGTATGGTAAAGTTTGTACCCATTATAGGTTGAAAACCCCTTATCTAAAATGCTTGGAACAAGAAGTGTTTGAAATTTTGGATTTTTTACAGATTTTGGAACATTTGCAATACGCTGTAATTCCTGGTTAAACATTCCAAATGCAAAAATCCAAAATGTTCTAATGAGCATTTACTTTGAGCTTCATGTTGGTGCTTAAAAAGCTTTGGATTGTGGAGCATTTTGGATTTTGGATTTTGAATTGGGGATCCTCAACTGTAGTATATTCCAGCAAATATTAGGAAAATAGCTATGCCTTTGTGCTAAACCCCATCCCAGACACCCTGTATGTGGTGTCCCATGTAACTATCACAGCAGCTCCGGGAAGTAGGTGCTCTCATTACTGTCATTTCCCAGACGAGGAAAATGAGGTACAGGGAAGTTAAATAATTTACTCGTAGTTAGTTCAGGAAGTCAGACCCCAGAGCTTGCACTATAGGCACCACTACACAGTCAGTGACAAACTTTACCTTTGTCCCTCAGCACAGTGATGAGGTATCACCGAGTCTACAGCCTACGGCTGCACAAACTGCATGCAGCACAACTGGGCGGGGGGTGGCAGCAAACTGATACTCTATGTGCAGCAGCCCTGCCACTTTGCTGTCACTGATGTGCAGTTAGGGAGTGTACTTTAATTTAAACGTACTTTAACATAAGCATAACAAAAAGAAGGCACCAGAGAAAAATCATGGCATTCCAACATGAAATAGAAATAGAATTATTAATCTATTACTACTATTATCCAATAAGACAATCATTGAAACTGTGGAAACTACAGACATATTCCAGAGACGTATAGATAGGTGGAATAGATACATTATCTACACTTTTCTATAGGCCCTTTAAAATAAAATGATGCTAGCAACCTAGAGGAATTTATGAACTTCTCTATACAAAATGCTTTGCCCTCTGCACACCTTTGAGTTTAACCTAGAGCTTCCAATTTCTGCATGGCCGCTTCTCACCAGCTACTTATGCCGGCACAGCGGGCAGTTCGCCTCATCCAGGAAGGCATCCTGCGCTACACTTACAAGTAAAGACCTGCAAGCCAAGTGAAAGGAATAAGTTGGGGGAATGAACCCACAATAAATCCTTCAGGGGGTGGCATCCAACGTGCATTCTGGGCTGGTGTTCCGTACAGCAAGCGCTGCCCGTGGCAGCCCTCCCTCCGCCCGCTGAAGGGGGCTGCTTGCTTCCTCCACCCAGATCTGTGTCTAGACACAATTCCGTTGACGTATGGCTATAAGTTTTATCTCCCAAATAAACGAGCAGTCTGAAATTCCAGCGGAGCAGACCTGAGCCTGAGCAGTCGGCGCTGGCACCAATGCGTGCCGCGCGGGAGAGCGCCAAGCCGGTAAGTTGCATGAGAAGTGGCTTCGAACAGCAACAGCAATGTTCAAAGGATGTTGCTTGAAGGAAAATAGTTAATTTCAGATTTGAGGAAACCTTTTGGATGCTTACTTGGGAAATGAGATTCAAAATGTGGGCTGCTGTTGTCGCCTTCTTCTCTTTATATGAGGTGCCCAGGTTTGGTCTGATTTCAGAAAATGTCCTTCCCGTTGCCTTAGGTTTCTATCTGGATTCATTCCAGCATAAGCTTCTTTAACTAGAAAGAAAGCATCCTCCCTTAGTATCCCACTTGCTGCTCATGTAAGCTTGGAAATGTAGTGTTCTCTCCCCCTCCCTGTCCTCTCTCTCCCCTCCCTCTCTGGGGAAGCTTGGTTAGGAAAGAAAACAGCTGCATAAATTGCCAGAGTTCTCCTGCTAAGACCCTTGGCATATGCCTGGCAGCTACATCACCTGTTTTAAATATGGCCAACATTTTGTGCCCTGTAATGAGGAAATCCTTTTAGAACCATGGAACTGAAGCTTCCTATCAAGATTGATTTTTGTTTAGACTCCAAGAATTGCTCTGGGTCATGGCACATATATGAAAACAAAAAGAAAGAAAGAAACCCTGAAAAAATATATTGTGAAGAAAAATGTTTATAAGAACTCTGTAGAAAGGGCTGGAATCCAGTGGTGAGCAATAACAGTGTAAGACTGGAGCCATGAGTGTTGGAGGACGGCACCAGGGAAATCTACTCTTTGCTCCCAAGTTGATAAGACAATTGGAACAGGCGACATGGAAAGATCTGTTACTGGGAACACAGTTCGCCTCCCCTGTGAGTTGCTGGCAGTTTGAGATAACTGATAACTATTCCGTGGCACCAATACCTGCCATGTTATTCTTCATCAGGTCCACGTGGCCCCCTTGGAACCCCTCACTCTCTCTCCACGGCGCATTCCTGTACCTCTGGGCACCGGAACCTTCGGGAATAACATGCTAGCACTTTTTAAACATTTGCCTTGCTAAAGAGCAGTTATTTGCACATTATTCTGTCTTCCCTCCAAAGGAGAACTCCTTAATGGACTTGCTTGCTCAGCAGCTAGCCCAGTGCCAGGCACAGACGCAGGGCTCCATAAATGTTGAATGAATGAAACAAAAGGAGGGGAAGAAAACCCCATCAGCTGCTGGCTCACTTACACGTCTCATAAATGAATGTGGACGGACACTCCGAGACTCGCAAGAGAGGAGCGTATTATGACTTTGGGAGGCAGGAGGAACCACACAGGATGGTGTCAGGTTCGATTGGGTTGGTTGGAAGAAAAAAGGAATGTGAACTCAGAAAGCCGTTTTCTTCAAAGTGGGAGTTTAATGGTAACAGCATCTCGTCTTTGGACATTGCTTATTTGGTTTGTGGGTACTGATAACAACAAAAAGGACAAGGGAGAAAGATGCTTAGAAATGGTGTAAAAGGTATTCTGTGTAGCTGCCCCCACTCCATTCACCCTCCCACCTTGGCTTCTGCAGTCCTCCTGAATTACCTTTCTGAACTCCAGATCCGATCATGTCCCTTCCCCACACAAAACTATCTGTGTTCCCTTCAAATAACAACTAGGACCCTTGCATAGGCTGCAAGCCCCCATCCCTGTGGCCTCGTTGGGAACACCCTCCAGCCTCACCGCTACCCACTCCCTCTGCTCCCTCAAACCCAGCTACAGCCACAGAGCACCTGCTGTTTTCCTAACCCACCCGGCTTTCCTGTTCTGTATGGCTTTGTGGATGGTGTCTGCTTCCTCCACTCGGGCAATGCTCTTCCCTGCCTACACCATTCCTACTCATCCTTCAAATGTCAACCACTCCCCGCCCACTGCAACCGTTCCCCTTTCACCCTGAGCTCTGCCCATGCTGTCTCCTGCACTCACCTTCCTTCCTTCTCATCACCGCTCCTCCCACTGTGGGTGGCCTGGGTTACACGTAAGGCCAGTACACTTTCTCCTGTATGCACACTCCACTGTTTGTCAATAATGAGCTTTATAATCTCCTGAAACTATAAAAGCCATCCCACACGGAGAGACCCTGGAGTTGGCTGCCTAGGGATGGTGGCCGCCATGATGCCGGCTGTCAGACATGTGGTGTCCGGCTGTGCTGGAAGGTCGATTCATCTCAGCGCATGGCTCTGACAGGGCAGAAGGATCTGACACTTGACTCACAGTCCCCCGGGTCCTCATGGGTGACAACACTTTATTGCACAATACATGGGGTATTCCTACGGTGTTCTAGCATTTCTGCTCAGCCTAAGAAATCCCCCTCCTTGTTCTGTTTTCTCAAAGAACAAAGGGGGGTTATTATTATGCTCGTTCTCAGCAATGAGAGGGAAGCAGCTCATACACACAGAGTAGAAATGAACTGAAATCCTAGACCTAGGATTTAATTCCCAAGTGATAATGAGCAGAGGGAAAAGTCTACCGGGAATGCCTCCACCAACCTCTCAACTGGCCAGTAGAAAGAACCGCGAAGTGTCCTAGACACAGACTTCTCTCCTTGCACTATGTGGTACCCATTTGTGTGCTCGCTTGTCTTCCTGCTCCACCATGCTCTCCAGCACAGAGTGGAGTTCATCTCTGCTTTCCCATCTCCCAGCACAGAAGCTGCCTGGAGCTAAGAACCTGAGTACGGAACTGAATCTCACAGTGAGAAAGTAATTTCCATTTCAATTCTCTTTAATCCTTTTAGTTTAGGCAAAGCAGAAAAATTGATGGTAGGGTTTTAACACCCCTTTAACATTTGTTTTCTTCTCTCTTTTAAGCAGGCATCAGCAGGGACCATATCTACCCAGGAGTGAGTAATTTGTTTTGTATTCCTTGTTCTTTTTATATGGTTAACGTCTAACTCAAATGGCAAGGCAAATGGAAATGACATTAAATTTGTTTTTTTAAAAATAAATGTATTTAAATTAAACATAAGTCTATTTGTAGAAAAATAGTAAGTTAAAGTATAACACCAGTAGAAGGGGATCTGGCCAAAATCATGATGGTGGTACATAAATGGTGGCTGCTTAGAAAATAACTGGCATACTGGGTGCTCAATAAATGTTAATTTGATGGATAAATGAATCTTTCTTACATCGCTTTTTTCTTTTTCTTCCATTTATTTTTTTTGTTTTTGTTTTTTTCAAACCAAAAGTGTAGTTTATTCTATTCAAGCAAGAAGCAGTACAATTAATCAAAGTATGTGTCTAAACTATCAACACAGTTTTGTCATCTTAATGGTAGCTTGTTTATGCCAGAGCAAAGAAGCCTGGAGAGCAAGTGGTGATGAAATCACAAAAGGCGTTTTTCACAGCTTGTTAAGAACTGAATATTTTTTCTTGTAAGAAGTGGTCCAAAGTCTGGAAGAAGTGGTAGTCAGTTGGTGTAAGGTCTGGTTAATACAGTGGATGACAGAGAGTTTCTAAGTCTAGTCTCTGTAGTTTGAGCAGTGTTGTTAATGTGACATGTGGTAGAGCATTGTCTTGCAAGAGGATTGGCCTGTCTCCATTGACCAATCTTGGCTGTTTAATCACAAGCATCCTCATCATTTTGTCCAACTGGTTGCAGTAGACATCCTCTGTAATCAATTGACCAGGTTTCATGAAGCTGTAGTGGATAATACCAGTGCTGGACCACCAAACAGACACCATTAGCTTTTTTGATGAGTATTTGGATTTGGACTGTGTTTCAGCACTTTATCTTTGTCGAGTCATTGTGCCAAAAGCTTGCAATTGTCAAAAAGAATCCATTTTTTATCACACATAACAATACACTGTAGAAATGGTTCACCTTTATGTTGACAGCAAAGAAAGGCAAGCTTTGAGATGATTTTTCTTTGACATTTGTTTAATTTATGTATTAATAGTACCCATCTATCCAGCTTTTTTACCCTGTCAATTTGTTTTAAATGGTCTAATACTGTTGGAATAGTGACATCAAACATTCTTGTTAGTTTATGCATACGTTGAGATGAATTCCATTTATTTTTATTCATATATATACACACACACATATATTCATGGGGTACAAGTGCAATTTTGCTTCAGTGCATACATCACTATTTTCAACTTCTATAACTTCCACAATAGATCTGGCTTGTCCTAGAGTTTGTATTGCTGCACTTCCTTCATATTCTGAGCTATATTCCTGCCTCTACCTTCTCTGCAGTTCCTGCCATGCACTAGCATGACCTACTCATAAATGTGCCATGGTTCCTGCTCAATTAGCCATAAAGTGCTGACTTCAGACACTCAAGGAGGTCCTCCAAAAGCTGGAGGACCAAATGTATCAGCCCAGGTTCCTCTGCATAAACCATGTGGATGTTTGTGCTTCCCAGACTAGATACAAGGTGGTGTCTCCTTTTCCCTGAGTCTTCCTCCAGGTGGGAAGCCCTCAGAATCCTACTCATCTTTCAAGGCTCGTTCAAATCCTCCTGCCTCCAGAAAGCCCTCTTTGTTCATTCTACCTGAGGGTGATCTGCCTGTCTTCTGAGTTCCAGGAGCACTTTGCCTGTGGGGAAATATTCACCATGTGTATGTTACCTTTAAGATACTCCTTTAGTGTTTACTATGTGCCCTGCATTCTCTTTTATACTGCAGGCTCTAGGAAGGCAAGAACCAATTCTCATACATCTTTCTACTGCCACTCTATTTTTGTTTACTAAACACCTTACTGATGGAATTAAATAAATAAATGGAGATATTTGGGAATATACTTAAGGAAGGAAATGTGGAAAATCAGTGCACTGTTTACAAATGCTACCTCAGCTGAAGGAAGGGACAGCAAATCCAGCAGAAAATGAAGGTCACTGGGAATGTGAATATGGTAATTGACCCAATTTGATCACGGGAACCTTTCCCCCTTTTTAAAAAGGATATGTAATACTAGTTTAAAAATTAATTTGATCAGGTCTTATTTATTTTTGATGTTGCTGAGGTTGCCTTTGGGGTCTTCTTCATAAATTCTTTGCCTAGGCCAATGTCTGTAAGAGTTTTCCAACATTTTCTTCTAGCATTCTTATAGTTTCATGGCTTAGGTTTAAGTCTGTTATCCACCGTGAGTTGATTTTTGTGAGAGGTGAGAAGTGTGGATCCTGTTTCAGTCTTCTATGTGTAGCTATCCAATTTTCCCAGCACAATTTATTGAATAAGCATTCTTTTCCCCAGTGTATGTTTTTGTCTGCTTTGTCAAAGATTAGATGGCTATATGAGGATGGTTTTATATCTGGATTCTCAGTTCTGTTCCATTGGTCTATGTCTCTGTTCTTGTGCCAGTACCATGCTGTTTTAGTTACCATAGCCTTGTAATATAGCTTGAAGTTTGGTAAATTGATGCCTCCCAATTTGTTCTTTTTGCTTAAGATTGCTTTTGCTATATGGGGTCTTCTTTGGTTCCATAGGAAGCATAGAATTATTTTTTCTAGATCTGCAAAAAATGATGTTGGTATTTTAATAGGGATTGCATTGAATCTATAGATCACTTTGGGTAGACATTTTAATAGTGTTGATTGGGCTGACCCATGAGCATGGTATGGTTTTCCACCTGTTCATGTTTTCTGCTATTTCCTTCCTCAGTGTTTCATAGTTCTCCCTGTAGAGGTCTTTCATCTCCTTAATTAAATATATTCCTAGGTATTTTATTTTCTTTGTTGCTACCATGAAGGATATTGAGTCTTTGATTTGGTGCTCAGTTTAAATGTTGTTTGTGTATAGGAATACTACTGATTTCTGTACATAGATTTTGTAACCTGAGACTTTACTAAATTTATCAATTCCAGTAGTCTCATGGCAGAATCTTTGGGGTTTTCTAGATATAAGATCATATCATCAGCAAAGAGAGATAGTTTGACCTCTTCTTCCTCCATTTGGATGCCCTTGATTTCCTTCTCTTGTCTGATTGCTCTGGCTAGGACTTCCAGCATTAAGTTGAATAGAAGTGGTGATAGAGGACAATCTTGTCTGCTTCCAGTTCCAGGTGGGAATGCTTTCAATTTTACCCTATTCAGTATGATGTTGGCTGTGGGGTCTGCACAGCCAAGGAAATTATCATGAGAGCAAACAGACAACCTACAGGATAGGAGAAAATATTTGCATGCTACACAGCCAATAAAGGGCTGATAACTAGAATCTACATAGAACTCAGGAAAATCAGCAAGAAAAAATCAAAGAACCCCATTACAAAGTGGGCACAGGACATGAACAGAAAAACTTTTCAAAAGAAGACAGACTAATGGCCAAGAAACATATGAAAAAATGCTCAACATCTCTAATCATCAGGGAAATGCAAATCAAAACCACAGTGAGATAGCACTTAACTCCAGTGAGAATGGCTTTTAACAAAAAGTCCCAAAACAAAAAATGTTGGCATGGATGTGGAGAGATAGGAACAACCATACACTGCTGATGGGACTGCAAACTAGAACAACCTCTGTGGAAAGCAATATGGAGATACCTCAAAGAGCTAAAAGTAGAACTACCATTTGATCCAGCAATCACATTACTGGGCATCTACCCAAAGGAAAAAAAGATGTTCTATAAAAAAGACATCTGCATTCAAATGTTCATAGCAGCACAATTCACAGTTGCAAAGATGTGGAAACAACCCAAGTGCTCATCAATACATGAGTAGATTAATAAAATGTTATATATGTATACCATGGAGTTCTACTCAGCCACAAAAAATGATGATCTAGCACCTCTTGTATTATCCTGGATAGAGCTAGAGCCCATTCTACTAAGTGAAGTGTCACACGAATGTCACAAAAACAAGCACCACATGTACTCACAATCAAATTGCTATTAACTGATCAACACTTAGTGCACATTTAGTGGTAACATTCATGAGGTGTCGGACAGGTGGGTGGGGGACGAGGGGATGGGTATATTCACACCTAAAGGGTGTGGTACATACCATCTGGGGGATGGACATGCTTGAAGCTCTGACTTGGGTGGGGCAAAGGCAATATACATAATCTAAATATTTATACCCCCATAATATGCTGAAATAAAAAATAAAAATAATTACTTTTCAAAAACCATTATGTATGATCCAGTACAAATCCCTCCATTTTAGAGGCAAGAAAATTGAGATAACACTACAAATGCAATGTATGGACACACATGTCCACACAGAGCACAGTATTAACACTGCAAATATGCACAGGTGAAACAGTCTTTTGGTTCTCTGCAGTAGATGTTTCAAACCTCAGATGAATCACACGATATAAAATTTTCTCAACCTTAGACACAACCACAAACAATAAGAGCCATATCTGTAGCATGTAGTCTCCTTCACTGAGTCTAGTATTTGCTGGATGTTTGATAGGGACAATGGAGAAAGCTAAAGTGTCTGTGGACACGTTAGGTTGACCATTCCTTTTGGGCTAAAGTGGTATTACCATGAAAAACATTTCAAAGAAGATCCTTCCACACTAGCTGCCTCTAATCTTCAATTTGTTGTTTTATTTCATAACAGATGCCTCACTAGAAAAATAGTAATATTGAAATGGCAAAGGCAGTAATGTTAGTAACATTAGCATTGCTAGAACTATTCTGCAAAAAACAAAAACAGAAGAGCCTGTGCTGGGGTTAAATATTGGCCTGAGTGAACCTGCATTGCATGATCTCCCAGAGAGATGGGTCACTTTCATAAGGAAACACCACTAATCAAGCCTCCAACTCTGGGCTTCAGGAAGGATTTTCCTTCTTGTTCCTAGTCTAGTGAGAATTTCCTTTTGCACCACCAAGAGAATTGAGGAGATGCACCCTCAGGTGCAGCGTTTACATTAAGTGGGAACAAATCCCCAAGTAACCAGTGGCTGTGAAGGATTAACATGTTACATCTGTCTCCTCTTGCAGGGGACTACCCAGACCCAGGACAAACAGGGCATGCAGCACTGCTCCATAGCCCACCGCGGGCTGAGCAGTGCAGGATAAAGTCTAGAGCAGGTTTGGGGTGTTGTGTGGTCAACGGTGGCCATACCATAGTTGGCACGAGGACTGGTGAGGTCCACAAATCCCGCAGCAATGCTGGCTTGGCTTCAGAATGACCTAACTCTTTAGGGAAATAGAATTTTAGGAATTTTATTTATTAGTTTGGGGTCCTGGGATGAAACCAAGACAAAGTGGAGCTCATGGACTTGACCTCGTCCTGCCCTGGAACGTCAGTCTACAAAGTCGGACTGTAATAGCATCAGTCATCAGCACTCTCAGAGTTGCCATTTGAGGGGTTTTCAGCGATGACTAAAGAATCTATTCAAACAAGGAGAACATGCTCTCGATTTTTTATACTTTAACCACTTAATGAATCAGTGTTTGAGGAACAGACAGATCTCATAATTAAAGCAAAGCTGTTACCACTAAATATTTTGTTTGTACAAAGGAATATAATTCACACAATTCTCAATTGCTAATGCACTAACATGCTTTTCACTCCTTTGGAAGCCTTAAGGTCATTCAGTCTTTCAAGATATACTTTGGTTCTTGCTCACTTACATCTTGTACATAAAATATAAAAGGAATAAAGACATGCACCCCACTCATTTGGTACAGATAGGTGCATTTTCTAGACTACTGAATATGCATGGACTTGTGAGGTTCCTTAATAGAAAGTCTCAACCCAATTTATTATTATTAACATGTATTCCCTTTTCTCTATATAGCTCTTTCACTGCCATTAGAAAAATCAATCAGGACAGTTGAAATGTGCTCTGCATAAAGGGAGGAACTAAGGAAATTAAAAAGGTAATTTGGAAATTACCCTTATCAGTATCAGTACTGTGCAAAAATTTCTTTAAAATACCTAGTTCAAGGGTGTTCATTACTTGGTACCAAGGAAACCATGTAAAGGAGGCTTTGGTAATTCTCCATCCCTCTCCCTGACTTAGTTCAAGGTGTTACCTTTTAAAAATTATCCCCATTGCCTCTCTGGAAATTTTTAATCACATGTTTGTTAAAAGTCTTAATGAGGTAGTGCTACAGGCACCAACTAAGCAGTGAATTTGGAGCTAGAAAGAAATCTAAAAATAGGCCAAAAGTTCCCCAAAGTGTATTCGGTGGGTGTCTGGCCCTGAGTGGTGTTCTGTGAAAAGAGAGATTTGGTGCAACGTGTTTGGGGGAAGCTGGCTACTTTAACCCTGCTTTAGAGATTGTACAACACCCTTTACCTGATGAAAGCCTTCAAAGTTTTGCAGTGAAGAAACTTGTTAATATTTTTACCATAGCATTTTGTAAAACCAGTCAGGCCATTGAACCTATTTGAGGAGCACCTCTTGTCATTTCTTGCAATGACCGTTCTGCAGTACTGAAGGAGCTCAGGAAATTTCAGTCTATGACTCGTTGCTATAAAGAGTATTTTGAGTTAAAGGCCCTTAGAGATCAATAGGCCTTTGGAAGGGGCTTTCCTTCTATCTGCATAACTAGACTGACCCATCAAAAGAACAGGTGGCTTCCCTTCCCCTCCCTGTTACCTCACCACATTGCAGGAAAGAAGATCAAGAATGCAGCCAGACCTGACCCCAATCATTTTAAACATAATACCTGTCTCTCAGGTTAATTTACAAGTCAGTCTGTTTCCCCCACATCCTCCCAAGTAATTCATCCTTTCTAGCTACCTTTTATTGCCCCTAAACAGAACTACCTATATTCTTCATCTCCCCCATTCCTCTTACATGAGGGTATGTAAATTCCTGGACCCCTCTGTGATTCTCCCCACGCACAAGGTAAATAAACCTCTTTCTCTTATTAATCTGCCATTTCACAGACGAGGAAATTTCACCTAAACCATAATTTTCCCATAAGAACCCTGGGTAAGCATGGGTAACAGGCTTTTGAAGCTGACAGGAACTTAGTCCATCTTTATAAAAGAAAAAACTGATCTCATTCAGGAAGTTTAATTCATGTATCCAAAGTTAACAATTAACCAGGGTCTAGAATCCAGAATGTCTTCACTTCTGCTTTCTCCTTCCCGTTAAAACATCAAAAAAATGCTGTTGCCACTCTATGAGAATGCTTCAGAAATTATTATAGCTTGCATTTTGCTTTATCTTATGTCGAGTCTTTTTTTCCTCTGTAGGTCCAGCAGAAGCCCCTTTAACAAAACCCCACCTAACCCACTCACCAGCTTGACGGACACTCTTCATTCTCTGAAAATACACGGCTGCCCAAATACAGGAACGCTCACACCATCAAGCTATTCTAGAGCTTCTTCTAGACTTTTCCTCAAATCTATTTATGTTTATCTAACTTGGAATTATAATTATGTAACTTAATTAAATATCACAAAAAGTGTTGAAGTATGAATGCAGAAGTGTCATTTCTCTAGAACCAAAATCAAAAGCTTTCTAAAGATTTGGAAGACAGGAGCTATTAAAATTTGCTATCAAAATTGTTGTGGACAAGACCAATGTAAATAACGGGAAAATTATGAAAATCTGGAAGGATTCTTCATTCAGATTGTTTTTCACGTCCAAATTTAAAGAAAAGAAGAAATACGAATTTATAAATAACACATTGTAAATGTGGTTTATGCAAGAAAGACATCTTGGAACTCCAATCAATAGATTTCTTAAAAAAACAAAAACTGAAAAACCCCAAACCCTTGTTTCTTCATGAAAAGGTTACTGAATGAATATACATTTATAAGTTTTAAGTTAAAACTAAAAGTTTGAAGAATTTTTAACTGGCTCTTTGCTTTATCTATCCTTTATAAACACTAACTACCAGTATAAATAAAACATTTTAGGGGAATTGTTGCTGTGTTTCTAAAGATTTAAAAATACTTATTTAATGTATAAGAAAAGTGCCACATTCCCGTGTGACAGTGTATTTTGAATTGCTCTCTGTGCCATTTCACTTCTCTTGGTTCCCCATGTCCTTTCACCATTAAAACCAGACCAGAGGGTGAGGCTCGCTGCCCCAGGGCAGGGCGGACACAAAGGGAAGCAGAGACAGCAGGACAAAAACACCCTCAGCTTAGCTGCAGCAGTTGAGGACATCCTGACTTGCGATTGGGGGACCAGACATGGGAGAATGAAAGGCCAGACGGGAGAGAGAGCCCAAGTCTGGAGGACTCAGAGCACAGTTTATAAAATTAACCAGAGAACAGAGAGCTTAAAGGATGATTCCACAGGAGTGCTTCTTCACAGGCGAAGTCAGAGACTTCAAAGATTAAAAACTCTTACTGGGAGACCAGAAGAGTTTAAACGGTACAAAACAAGAGACCAGAGTTGTGTATGTGTTTTTTTTTTTTTTTTGCGACAGTGTCTCACTCCATTGCCCAGGCTGGAGTACAGCGGTGTGATCATAGCTCACTGCAACCTCAAACTACTGGCCTCAAAGGATCCTCCCACCTCAGCCTCCCAAGTAGCAGGGACTACAGGTGCTCACCACCACACCTGGTTAATTTTTCTACTTTTTTTCATGGAGACGGGGTCTCGCTATGTTGCTCAGGCTGGGGTCTTGAACTCCTGGGCTCAAGCGATCCTCCCACTTCATTTCCCACAGTGCTAGGAGTACAGGCATGAGTCACCATGCCTGGCTGAGACTAGAGTTTCTGATCCCTTTTTGACTAAAAGTACAGTAAGAAATATATACAGCTAGCCTTCTGTATTGGCTGGTTCTGCATCTGTGGATTGAACTAACCACAAATCAAAAATATTTTTTAAAAAACCAATAAAAATAATACAAATAAAAACAATACAGTATAACAACCATATAACATTTTCATTATGTTAGGTATTATAAGTAATCTACAGATGATTTAAAGCATAGGGGAGGATGGACATAGGTTATATGCAAATGCTCTGCCATTTTATATCAAGATTTGAACATCTATGGATTTTAATATCAGCAGAGATCCTGGAACCAATTTCTCCTGGATCAGAGGACTGTAGCTTACTTCCTGATCCAGTATTAAAAAAAGGCACTACGGCAATATGTTCTATTTTATTTGATTCTATTCTATTTGATCTTGTCCTACCCTCTCCTATTTCATTTAAAAACTCTGACCATGCGCACTAAATTATTTCTTGACCTCCAGTTTAGAAAACAGTGTATCAATAATGACTGGTGCTGCTAGAAGGTTCACGTCTCACCCTATCGACTTCTAGAGTCAAAACCTGGTATGGCAATAGAAATGCTCAGATAAAATAGGTATAGGAACTATCCCAGATCTCTTACCTGAATGCCAAGCTTGGAAAGACAGCGAGCCTAGAATACTAATAGAAATGTCCTGTGTAGGCTTGATTTAGGTGGTAGTTGGAGAGCATCTGGAGCTGACTTGAAGGATGAATGACCTCAGAGAGCCCCTCACCCTTTAGCTGGAGGAGGAAGGAGGAGGTGATGATTCCTGAGCAGTTGCAGAAGTGCAGGAAGAGGCCTGCAGGTGGGGCATGGAGGACACGGTGCACCCACTTTGAGACCAAAGGCCGTGGTAAGGCCGCAGGTATCATCAACTGCGGGTTGTACAGAGGACCCGAAGGCCAGGCAGGTGCAGCTACCTCTCAGCAGATGCCAATGATCAGGAGGGATGAGCCGCAGCTCAGGGGCCAGCAGGTGCAGGCTTTGGGGACACAACCCCACCCAGGATGCTTGGTAAACCTCCCAGCCTGATAAAAGAATACTCAGTTTGACCAAATATTTCTCTAAAAGAGAGAACTATACACAGAGTGACTATTACCTTCATGGCAGCAGTATTCTGGATTCTCTGTTGTACTGGAATTGGGGTCTCAAAAGCTAAGTTTAATTTAGTTGTACAAATTAATAAAACGTTATGTTCCTGCACATACGATTTGCGACTGTCAATTTTCAACCAGCTATACCTGCATTGAAAAAATGTTTGGTGTATAAAAGCAACATGCAGTGCCTGCTGTTATTTTTAACAGCTAGTCAGTGCCAATGTTCCAGGCATTGTACTGAACACAGAATAGACAGAATTCCCTGTTCATTTGGCTTACGGGCAAAATGAGAAGAACACAGCAAACAAAGAGGCAGTGTCGTGGGGGAAAGGGATATATGCATGATTAGGAATGTGACATCCTTAGGAAGTATAAATCAACAATCTCATGATGTATGTATCACTTAAAGGTAATTGCTGTAAGGGACCAAAACTGCACTCACAAGTCATTAATTAAAATCTTGAAAATCATGTGTAACTATAGAATTTTACTCTTAACTCTGGCTGGCTGTCATTCAGGACCCTGCACAGCACTCATGAAAAATTACTGATTTCTGGCCCTCCTTCCTGAAAACCTGGGGTTTGTCTTGGCCGTGAGTATTTTCAAAATGCTCCCTTGGTGATTCTGATGTGAAGCTTAGGTTAGTAGCCACTGCTCAGGCAGCCATATGGGTTTTTTATAGACTCTCTATTTATATGTGCTTATACATTTATTTGGTAGTCTTAAGAGGAGAGAAATTATTCTGGCTAACTCACAAGTATAACTCAGTGAGAAAACATTTTTAAACATAAGATTAGCATGTAACATCCAATTTTGCATTAATTAAAACATACTTGTACTAAACTATGTGAAAAGTAATAAACCTACAAAAATGTGTTTGAAGTATCATACGAGAGGTAGCATACACCTAAAATTTAGAATAAGAAATGTTGTTCTGAGGCAAAGACTTGCATATTTCTGTTTTTTTAATGCTTAAACTACAGTAATAGGAAGCCTCATTTGTCTTGTTTTTCAAGGTTCTGGTGGCAAGGTATAGTTTGTGTTTAGGAAACCCTAGCCTGAGTTGCTGAAATCAGTAGAAACAAAGCATACTATATAAAAATATGATGGTGAAATTTAGGAGCACATGTTAGAAATGAAATTTTCTTTACATTAGAAAATCTACACTTGATCTTAGCCAAAAGGCCAAGAAGTGATACATTAGAAAATCTAACAGTGATAATTTTAAAATTAAAACTTACCTGAGTATTTATTGCTAGGACAGCCTTTGAGATAGGAGGCAAAGGGTGGTAAAAGTAGTTTCTGTCTTAAACAGTTGAAACCAATTGTTAAAAATCTTTCATAAGTGAGATTTTTAACCATAAACAAGAAAGATTCCTGAGAGTCATGGCCTACAGGTTTTTAGCACCTAAATTTCTTATTCAAGACCCAAGATCACATAAACCAAGTGATGGGATAGAAGTTAAGGTTTCAGTCCTTGACAATTAATAAAGTTAACCTGCACTTTTGTACCACATTAATACCATTGGTTATATTAATATTATGAACTGACCATTGATTAAACATTAACTGCAACTTGTAATAATATTTTCAGGCTGTGTTCTAAAAGGCACCAACTGTCTAGTGATCTCAGGGGGACTAAAGTTTTTCCATCCTTTTAGTGGACTCCAGAACAATTAAAGCTAAAAATGGCTTCTTGGAATAAGGGCAGAAATGGTGATTAGGAATCATTGCCATCTGCTAGCGCCTGCCTTTGCGGCATCCGGGGGCTGTTGACTACGGAGCTGTATTTGTAGCAAGCTTCAATGGAGTGACTCACCTCCTTTCTTGGACGGAAATAAAGGGTTGGGACGGGATACCTCATTTTCTAAATATATGAAAATATTGCAGAAAATTAGAATAGGAATCTTTCTGATGACATCAATCGTGTCTAAAAAAACATGAACACCAACAGAGAAGGCTGAGTGGAGGTGGGACAAGATTTCTACAAAACCTGCAAGGATCATTGCTTGCTGGGAATTAGAAGGAGTCATAGTTCTAATCCTGGTTTGGGCCCACGAATTGCTGGGGGATAAGACATTTAAACACTCTAGAGTTTAATTTCCCCAGCTGTGAGTTGAGACAGCCTTAGATGAGTCCAAATAGAGTAAATTCCTGTTAGAAAGTTTTGGATGGTAAACGCCCATCAGGTAAACTTCTGTCATCCCTGAAAACAAAAAAGTAGATGGGGCACTGACTTTGAGCCACATCTGGGATGTGGTTTTACTGTGCAGTCCTTTAGGATGATGTCTGGATCTTATACATATTTGATTATTCTTTGCACAGTCGTTGGCTAATCAACAATACTCAATAAATATTTGTTGGATGAATTGATTTTGCATAAATTATTCCAGACAAATTTAAAAAAAAACCTTTTTTTTTTCTGAAGGCAGGGCAAAGATGGTCAAGATTGGATACTTTTTAAAGCAAGTTTCTTCTTTTTCTCTCATAATTAGAACCTTCATTTTGGATGGTTATCAGGATAAATGTAGACTCTGTCAGTAGATGCAAAGTGTTTGCTCACTTTCAAATTGTTCGATGACTAGAGTATTGCTCATCGTGGGGTATAGAGTGACATGGTACAATATAGCTAACTGAATCACCCAGCAAGGAAATTACATAAATCTTTGGTCCTACAGAATGGCAATCCAAGTCAGCTTCCTAATGAGCTGACTGATGGCTCCTTTGTGAACTATTTTAATATTTAGCAGGAACTGAAATAAACAAGACCTGATCCCTTCTACTGAATCATAGCACTTCCCCCTCTCCTATTGCAGTTCAGCTGCCAGAGGTAAATTGATAACATCTACTTAGCTACTACAGGTTCAGCATGTGCCAGAGGTTGAAAATTTACTTAACGTCAAATTAGCATATTGCAATGAAAAGTCAATCAATGGTAGCTGGTTTCTCAAAGTGGGTCCTTGAACCTGCAGTATCGGCATCACTTGGGAGGTTGTTAGAATTAAAGCCCATAGAATCAAAACTGTGTTTCGGTAAGCGCTTCAGGCTGATATGTGCTAAAGTTTTGAAATTGCTGATGTATAGTATTTAATATTCCAAAGAACAGCGAAGGATTTAGTCTTCTTAGGCCCATTTATTTTTGGAAATAAAAGATTGTTACCTATTAATCTGTTCTCTACAGATATCTAAACTTTAATAAACCAAAATAAGATTTCTTGTGTTCCCAACGACTCTAATGCTATTGCCTAATATGTTCTGTCATGTTAAGTGGGACTTCAATTCACATCAAGAACTGTTGCCCAGGTACCTACTGTGTTAAGTGCTGTGGGGAAAACGCAAATGAATAAAATTGGTCCTTTGCTTCTAGAGTCTCAAAATCGAGCGGGGGAGGCAGACCTAACGCTAGGCAGAGCATGGGAATTTTATTCCTCCGGGAGCTATTACTCATTGAGCACCTACTACCCGATGGGAACTAGTCTAGGTGCTCGGGAGCTCTCAGGGCACAAGCCAGGTACAAAGCCCTGCCCTCATGGAGCTCACGTTCCAATGGGAGAGACAGACAATAAACAGAATGAGCACATGGTAGATGAATGAACACAGATTTAAATATATAAATACATAAAATAAACACATGGCATGTCATAAATACTCTGGAAATGCAAAACCAGGGAGAGGACAGGCTGCGCCTTAAATAGACACACTGTCCACGGGAGGCTGGTGTGTCTGCCAGGGCCCTGGGCCCCGAGCCCTCAGCGTGGGGCTGGGGAGGTGAGCTTGGCCAGGTCAGGCGCCCTTTCTGTGCCCTAGTTTCCTTGCTTCAAAATGAGTCTGAGATGGGGCTAGAATTGTGATTTGAAAAGGTCCTTTGCAGACTGCAAAGGGTTGGCGACTGGGAGAAGCAAAACTGGGGGAACTCTGTGCCTGCTGCTTCAGCTGGAACGGCAACGTGTTTACCCATCAGGCCTCCTGTGTGTGAGTCTTTATTTGAAAAAAGGTTTCCACAGCTGAAGAAAAAAATAAACCACTGAACTAGGTGATCTCAGGTTTGTTCCAGCTGTGGTTCTATAGTCTTTACTTCTTCATAAGATTCTGAGAGGGTTCATTAGCAGGAAGAGATATTTAAAATTCGTTGCAGGAAGTTTTTATGGAACTACAAGGTAAAGTGATAAATATTTCTATTAAACACAGCTTCTATTTATCACTCAAAATGGAATATAAAAAATGTCTGACTTTTCCTTAAGAAGCCTATATTTACGTTTCATACTTCCTATCCTGATATAAGAACAGAGAGAACAATTACTGTTTCTATGGCTGGGTTGAAATATAGATGCTTTTGGACTTGGATCAAAATTTCAAAATGTCAACTGAAAGAAGACCAATAGCTTATAGTTCAAGTACTCATTAGTATTGCTCCTTAAACTAAATTTTACTCTTCAGTTAGCCTTCTATTTATGAATATACTGTGACTGAAATTACGTCTTCTCTCTAATCTGCTACCATATGTCTTGCTAGCTTGAAAACATTATGATAAGGACTTTTTCTTCCCCCAGACAGAAACCAAAAGACTAGTACTCAAATAAATGACAAATGGGAAACCCATTACTAGTTTGGACTGGAAATTGATTACGTTTTATTTTCATAACTCACCAACTCAGCCTTAATTAAAAGCCCTTCCAATTGTCACTATGGCTTCTTCTCCCTGCCCTTGGTAATTTTATTTCATTTTATTTACTTTTGTCATGGTGAACATTTAACATTCATTCTCTTAGCAATTTTCAAGTACAATAGTCATCAGGCTGTACAATAAATAGGTCTCCAGAACTTATTCATCCTAACTGAAACTTTGTATCCTTTAACTAACATCTCTCCTCCCCCTCCCCCTTCCCAGACTCTGGTAACCACCATTTCACTCTCTGCTTCTATAAGTTTGACTTTTTTAGATCCCACATATAAGTGAGATCACGTAGTATCTGCCTGGCTTACTTCATTAGCATAATGTTCTACAGGTACATTCATGTTATTGCAAATGACAAAATTTCCTTCTTTTTAAAGGCAGAATGGTATTCCATTGTGTGTACATATATATCTATGCATATATATGTGTATGTATACATACACACATACATATACCACATTTTCTTTATCCATTCATTATTGATGGATACTTAGGTCAATTTTATATCTTTGCTATTGTGAATAATGCTGCAATGAACATGGGCATGCATATATCTCTTAAATATACCGATTTCATTTCTTTTTGGTATATAACCAGAAGTGGGATTACTACATCCTATGGTAGTTCTATTTTTAACTTTTTTAAGGAACCTCCATATTGTTTTTCATAATGGCTCTCCTAATTTACATTCCCACCATAGTGAATAGGGTTCCCTTTTTTCCACATTTTTTCCAGCATTTGTTACCTTTCATTTTTTGATAATAGCCATTCTAACAGGTGTGAGGTGATGTCTCATTGTGGTTTTAATTTGCATTCCTATGATGATTAGTGATGTGGAGCATTTTTTCATATACCTGTTGGCCATCTGTATGTCTTCTTCTGAGAGATGTCTTTTCAAGTCCTTTGCCCATTTTTAGATCAGGTTATTTGTTTTCTTGTTATTAAGACTATGGCTTCTTTTTAAAAAGAATTTTAATAGTTTTATTATAAGCTGAGTTTAATAAGCTCAGCTGTGACAATTATGTACAAGAATAAGAGAAGACTTAAAGAAAGCACACTAACTGAGCTTTAGTCAGAGTCCCTTTGAAGTGAACCTCATGGAGGTTTACAACAGTGGGTGACGTGGTAAATAAACTGGCAGTTCACTGCAGTACAGCTCAAGGAATGACTAGCCCAGTTATGACTTAGCGAGGCAATTGAGAGGACTAAAAAGGAACAAAGATTGAAACTGCTAATTACAACTGAAAAAGGGCATTGTGGAACCGAATTCCAAACATAAGATGAGATTGATCTTTTCCTTGGAATTCTTTTGTAAACTTGGAGAGTTTCAAAATCAATTAAGCCTTTGCTTCTTAAAAATAATGATCACAAGGAGGAAGAAAAGTTAAAACAAGTAAAGCAGCATACCAGCACGGAACAAGCTGTTTCTAAAATATCAGTTACATTTGGATGCAGAATTTGCAAGTTTTCTCTTTTGGGAGAATGTTGTCTTTGAAAACTTTTTTTTAATCTCTTTTTTTTTTCTCTGTAGACCTCCCCTGGGGTCATCTGAAAACATTTTACTGCCTTTAAGAAAGAATAGTAAGTTCTGACAAGTCTTAGACCTTAGATGAGAGGAAAAGTCAATAAAAACAGAAAATTCCCTACTCTCTCCTATAGTAAGATGCCCATCTGCAGAAAGGGATAGTGTAGAAAGAGATGCTACACTACACTGTGGTCACCATTGCTCAAGTGAGCAAACTAAAATCCCCAAAGATACCAGTAGACTTCTCTCTAAACATCTGAGGTCTAGATTTGCTTTCTGCTGTCCACCGGAGAATATGTTCAACTTGCTGGAACCTTGTCTGGTGCTAAGTAGCCCAAGGACAGGGACACTACTTCAGAAACACCCACAGCCACAGCTGTACCAGCCAAATCTGTTTTTGTGCCCATGTCGTCTCAGAAAACAGAGCAGCATATGGAGGGGTTGGGCTCTTTGCCATCTGTCAAGAGTGGGCGGGACAGCGCGTGCAATCCCAATCTGCACCAATGCCTGGGAGATAACACTTTCCACATGGAAGGGTCTGCTGGTCTTAGATGAGAACAGCTTTCAAATGGGGACTATGAGAAGCCGTACAACAGACACAACCTAGTTCCACTCCTCTCGGATCTCCCCAAAGCTCTCATAGTCACAACCTGTATGGCTTCTAGGGGAGAAAACCCTGACCCATTGCTTGGTTGGTACAGAGCTTGATCATTCACTCACATGCTATATAATGTGATCCTCATTAGCACGATAAACACCACCAGCATTTACAGAACTCTTGCCCAGCTTCTCTAAGAACATGAACAATCTACTATCCTCATCGATGAGACTGAGACCCACCTATCACTCTTTTTCCATTTCTACTTGTGCTCCTAAAAAGTAAGGTAAAAAAATGACAGTGGGAATTATTTTTATTAGGAAATTGAATGCTGAGTTTTCTAGGGTTCCCTTTATCACCTTGAAAATCTTACCCTTTCTTTGAACTCAGACCAACATCTATAACTGACCAAGTGAAACAATATAAAACATGCAATTAACATGACCACCCTATGTAAGGAGGTGGCAGCGGGTAGCATCAGGATGTTCCTTGTTTCATGGGCACTATACAGCTGGTTCTAAGCTGGTTTGGCTTAGGATTTTTTGACTTTATAATGGTGCAAAAGCAATATATATTCAATAGAAGGTATATTTTGAATGCCCATACAACCATTCTGTTATTCACTTTCAGTACAGCTTTCAATAAATTACACGAGCTATTTAGCCTTTTGTTATGAAATAGGCTTTGTGTTAAAAGATTTTGCCCCACTATAGTCTAATATAAGTGTTCTGAGTACATTCAAGGTATGCTAGGCTCAGCTCCAATGCTTGGTAGGTTGGGTGTATTAAATGTATTTTTTGACTTACAATATTTCAACTTCCAATGGGTTTACCAGGATACATCCCCATCATGAGTCAAGGAGCATCTGTACTGAATTCCCCAGGGAGCAAGCAAATGCGGTACCCATGACAGAAGTCAGGGATTGGCATTAGGGACTGAGGAATCTACAGTCAGGGTGAGCCACATCCTGCCCTTGCACCCCTGGGCAAGAAGGGGTGGCACTGGAGGTCAGTTTAAGAGCGATGCCTGCAGCCCAAGGAGCCTAATACCCACTTCTCAGTCAGTTTTGTTATTACCTATTTGTCCCCATTTCTGGAAGAGTCACCTAAAATATTACAAGATCTATTTTATTATATTTTATGTCATTTTACAGAATAATGATCTCCACTAGTATTTATGAATGTTGAGACATATACCTGGCAAGTATTGAGGGGCGGCTCTATTCAGCTATCACTTGCTTCCAAGTAAATTGCAGTATAAATAAGAGAAGACTTTGGCATTGACAGATGTTGAGCACACTTTGGGTGATTCTTGGTGCAGCATCACATGTGTAAAGCGATGTCATAAATACTCTGCTACAGCAATAATAACCACTCTAAACTTGCCCATTTTGTGAAAATTATATATATGAGATAGTACCCAAGGGAAAAGGAAAAATATCAGGCAAAAAACCTCAAAATAAGCAGATAACATGGTTTCCCTCATAGACTGAGGATATGGAATGATGGTGGTAAGGATTGTAGAAAGGAGATAAAGGAGAGGGAAGCAGATTTAAGGAGCCAGCTCCCCACCCCCCACCATCGCCCTTCTTCCTCCATAATCATTGTCAACGGGATTACAAAGAAAGGAAACAATTTTATAAGTTTCCTCATGTCTGACAATAAATTAGAGGATCCGATAGAGGAGGAAGCACTGGGATATTAACATTCTGAAGGATGAAGATTGCTTGCGCATTTGCATTTCTTTGGTTCTCACAATCATCTCTGTATTCAAGCTGAGCCGTGCCACGTATCATACCTGTTATTAGCAGGCTCGGGAACTAAGTGTGTGCTTTGCTGTTGTTGTTCTAATACCGTGTCTGTTGCTAGGAAAACGAAGCCCTCCAGACTAAGATTTCAAGTACATAAACTGAAGACTGCGGAAATCAACACACAATTCATTCTAGTCTTGAATGAATATAATTAGCCGAATAAGTCATTTAACCTGTCTGAGCCTCGGTTTCTTCTGTGAAATAAAGATGCTCTGATGGACGTTTCCCAGGTTCTCCCTAACCTTTAACAGGTGAGAAGAGGTGGACACCAACCAACAATCAACCAAACAAGGCATCGAAGGGGGATAAGTGATAAAATGCCGTTCACGGGAGGGGATCACAGAGCTTTGGATTCAGGAGTTAGAGGTCTCTGGTAAAGCCATCAGATATGTTTACAGAGTCTTTCTCCACAAGTTTGCTCTGCTGGAAGAATGATTTCTACCTGTGTTACGGGTTGTCCAGGGACTGGCATTCTGAGCAGAGACTACTCTTCCTGGGGACCAAGGGCAAGGCAAAAAGAGAATGTAGAAGGACAATAGACCAGAGGTATTAGTGTGAGGCCTTGAACTAGGCTGGCTGGTGGCAGAGAACTGGAAAGGAAGGTACAGATGGAATAAACATTGTGACGCTGAAGTAGGGAGGAAGGCAAGGTCATGAAAGGATTTGTAAGCACTAGCAATGGGTAGCTCAGGAACCTGCATGCAGTGAGGCTGACCAGCGTTGGTCCATACGGGCTTCTCAAGAGATGCACACCGTCTAGATATGCAAAGGGATGGAGAAAGTTTGGATAACTTATGACACAGTCCAATGAGAGTTTTACCAAATTAACATTAATGCCATATCAAGAAAATTCATGAATGTAGATAAAGTTGATCAACAAGAAAGATTGGTGAAATGGCTTTGACCTTTTTCCAGTACTCAGTTTCATAGACATCTTGGGTAATTTTAACCTCCCTTATAGGCACTTGGGAAACACCTGAAATTCACACATCTCAAAACCTTAGCTTTGCGTAACGGTTCCTTGGGGATATTTGTGTCCCTTCCTTAGCAGGTAAGGGAACTTGATACCATCCACTGATGCTTCCAAGTTTTCAAGTGCAAGGGTAGCATTCCTTTAGTTCACTACAAAGGCACAATACATCAAGTGCAGAGCATATAAATTCCTGGTGAGTTTAATTGGGAGATGAAGCTAGAGAGTTAGGTTAAGGCTAGATTGTGAATGACTAGATTGATAAGAGAAAGCTACTGATGGGTTGGGTTTTTGCATAAAGGGGTACCATGGTCATAGTATTACTTTAGCGAACTAATATGGTAGTGGTGGAAAAGTGCATTGGTCAAGGTGGAATTCTTGAGTTATGCTACAAATAGGAACTTGCTGAAGTGCTAGATACAAGGTGAGAAGATTGTAATAGCTATAAGTGATTGCATGTTATGATATGCCACACACTGTGCTAAATAAAGTACTTCACCTATATCATCTCACTCAATCTTGATAGCAGTTCTATTATACAGTATTATCACTGGCATTTTATGGAAGAGTAAACAGAGGCTCAGAAATTTTAGGGCACTTGCCTGAGGCCACACAGCTAGTAAGTGACAAAGCCAGCATCGAACAAAAACCTGTCTGACTTCAAACCTGTGCTCTCAGCCAGTTGGCTAAGAAAGTGACAATGATAAGGAAGAGTGCAGGTAGCACTGTGAAATAGAGGGCACACAGTTAGATACAGCTGCCTGGGAGGTGACAGTCAACTCCTATATGGATTTTTCTGCAGAGGTGGTAGGCCTGAGAAAAGAAATCAATCTTTCTCCATCTATCACCTTTTTTTACATTCCAGATGTAAAAAAGAACTTAAAAAATGGCTGGGGGCAAAACTGGCAGGATGGAATAGATCTGCCATGTTTAGTTGTTCTCATTTTCCTGATGGATTATAAGTCTGGTTACCATTAAATTTACTAAAATTGTAGTGGATCACCTTCAAGTTTCTTACCTTCCTTCTGCTACCATGAGGCATGTCCAGTTTATGTCCCATTTCTTTTCCAGAGTATATTCAATATGCCTATTGTCACATTTCTCACCCCTTAATTCTTATCCAATAGCTATGAGGTAATACTGTTTGCACTGCACCTCATTGCATTGCTTTGCATTATATTGCACTTGGCTTTCAGGTAGGGAGTGACTCTCCCACTCCATTCCACCCTACCCAAAGCCACATGTCAAGATATCCATGAAGCAACGTCTACTATGTAAAAGGCCTTGTTGACCTGATAGCAATTGATACTTACATCCTGTTTTTAGGAAAAGATCTCTTCTTATTAATTACTTTCCCTTTTCAATAGTTTCACTAACCAGTTGAGTGCTAGCTACATTCTGATTCATGTAAGAAATTTAATGTCAGTTTCTTCTGTTACTCTGGCAAAATTGAAATGTTCAATGCTGATAACTGGTAGAAGCTATCATTTGATAAGTTTTGTCTTTTCAATAGCAGCCCTAAACATAAAAAAATCCAACTTGTATGTTTACAAAATTGTAGTTTTGCTACATTTATAATCACTAAATGTCCAAAGGGATCATTTGATTTCCCAATATACTAATGCAACTTGGGATGATTCTGCAGCTCAATAGAAGTAGATAGCATGTACCAGGGAAGCATTGTTTTATGAACCACAAATGTAAGGAAAGAAAAAATGAAACCAGGAACTCTAATACCTGGGTTCTTGTTCTAGCTTTCTCATTACCTGCCTGGGTAATCTTGAACAAGATGATTCAACACTCTGAACCACAGTTTCTCCAATTATAAAATGGGAAAACTATTTCAAGGTGTTGTAAGAATTTGAGAAAAAAAATCAATGGGTATGTGTGCAAACATTGTTTCCCTGTGCAAGATGCTAAAATCACCATCAGAGTAACTTGATTAGTGCTTGTACTTCCCTCACTGTTAAGGAAGTACGGTGTGGTGGAAAGAATGTGGAGTCTAGATTCAGAAGACACAGGTTTAAAGTCTGGCTCTATCAATTTCTATATGTGTGAATTTGAGAATGTTATTAACTCAATAAATTCCTTGTAAAAAAAAAGGCAAGGGATTATATGGAGAGGATTGTAGAGACAATCAAACAAAAGATATTTGCCAAACCACATTGTAAACTGGACAGTCATATGTAAATGTCAGAATAAATTAGATAAACTCAGGTAAGCCTTTCTTAGGGCCAGAAGAGAGCATAAGCATGTAAATACATGTTGCAAGGAATTGAAATAGATCATAGGGTCAACACCTCCTCTAGCTCCCGAGCTCTGCTACAGAGATAAGCAAATTCCAGTTCTCTGCTCATCATCAGAACAGCTCATCTGCAACCAGAAATTGCAATTAACTGTAATATTAATAATAATTAACTTTGGACTTGATGAATTTAAGGTGCTTGGGAGGGAGACCGGAGGAGATGACCAGAATATAGCTGGATATGAGTTTCTGGAGTTCAGATGAGTGGTCTATTGAGAGATCTAGATTTGGAAATTCTTGCATGACAGCAGGAGCGCTGGTGCAACAGATACAAAGGAATGCCAAAATTTAAGGCAAAAGGCAGAAGGCCACCTGCAGGAGACAGGAACTCGGAAGGCAGTGTTTCAAAATGAAGCAAGTGGCCAACAGTAAAAAAATGCCACTGAGAGGAAATGTGAGATGGAGACAGAAAAAGTTTAATTTGACAATTGGGAGATCACTGGGTTCCTTTAAGCAGTTTCACTGGAATTAAGGGTTTAAAAAATCTTCAGTTTAGATGAACAAAGAATAAATTAAAAGAAAATAACTGAGGAAAAATATTTTTGACTATTCTCTTTAGGATCTTGACAATGATGGAAGACAGAAAAATGCCCTGCACCAAGGTAGGCCTGAGAGACATGAAGTCCCTGCCGCTGGGGAGGAATTCATCAGTAATGGTGTTGTCCTTGGTGTGTGTTTAAAATAAAATGCTAATGTTTAACTGTTTTCAAACCCTGAGGATAAAGGGAAAATAAGTCTATAATCTTTAGATTGCATTCCTTGGAGAAACCATTGTTAATGGTTTCTGTTTCTTTTGTATTATGCACAAAAGGATCCACAACTTGTTTTTGTCACTTAACACTACATAATCTTGGACGTATTTGCAAATCATCAGACTCAATATCATTCTTTTTAATAGGTGCATATTACTTCACCAATGAATTTATCATAATTTGCTTAAATGGCCTTTATGGTTGAACATTTATTGTTTCTAGCTTTGTACTATTTGAAGTCATGTCTCAGTTACCACAGTATGCATATATTTTCACAGAAATCCATTTCTATTGAGTAAATAACTACAATTGGAGTTATTTTTTGGTAAAAGGATTCAGGTAGCTTAAAATTTTAAAAAATATTGTCAAATTTCTTTTCAGAAAGCATGCACTGATTTTGTTCCCAGTAACACAATATTTGAGAACAAATTCTTCCCTACCAGTCCTGGATATAATCAACCTTAATTTTTTTTTTTTTTCTAGTTTGTTGAAATCAGTATCTTATTTGATTTTTAAAAATTATATCTTATTTTAATTTTCAATTTATTATGAATGAGATTGAACAGCTTTCATACATTTATTGGCTATTTTTATATTTTTTCTGTAAACTTTTGCCCATTTTTACATTTGATTTTAATTTTTTTTTGATTGGTAAGAATTCATTGGTCTTATAGGAAACTATTGCTTTGTCAGTCATATCCAGATATTTTTCTAGTTTATTTCTTTTTTAAATCTTGTTTGTGTTTATGTAGCCAAATTTATAAATATTTTACTTCAAAATTTGTTTTATGTCATGTTTATAAAACTCTTCCTAACCTTGGATTTTTTTAAAAATATCACTTTTTTTTTTCACTTTTAAAGATTCTAGGGAAGAACATTCCTTATTCTTTGGTGAAATCAATTTCTAGCATACCTCACTCTTGCTATCTGAAAGTATTTTTATTAACCTAGGTCTCTTACATTCTTTTGTACTAAAACAGCAGCGTCACTGTTTTAGTATTAACACATTTTTGAATACATTTTTATCATATTGCCAATTCACTTTTAGTAAAGAGAATTATAAAAGTACATCAAAGTCATGGCATCAAGTTAGGGCCAAAATCAATACCTTAAAGGAGACGGTGATGGTGTTTGGTCACTACCCAATGGCGACCCACAAAACAATTATTCTTACTGCTCAGCTTGACTCCTCTGGAGAAAACAGTTTCCCAACCACATCTGAGAGTTAAGCTGCGTGTACAGAAATGGAACCCTCACACCTTTCTCTATGTGTTGTTTAAAAGCGTCAGTGATGCCATGAAAAGAACCAACTGTTTCATGGGGTGTTGCTATTACAAAAATAGTGCGTCTGGCTGAGGGGAAAAGGCACCAACTACCATATGTCAAGCTAGATAAACGGCCATAGAATAACTGCTGCCTGGGTGGAAAGAAGTGAGAAGCAGGTTTATCGTCTTGTGTATATTCTCCTCAATCAGTAGCCTGGAAAATGTAAAACAATTTTGGTTGAATAGTTCAGAAAGCAAAACTAGTCCCACCACATCCTCCCAGGTGTGGTGTCCTCGGTCCACATGCCCCACTTGCTCCCCCCACTGCCACCCTGCGCTCTCAGGAAGCTCCCTGCATTTTCTGTTTCTGTTTCTCCCTCTCTCATGACACTCACAGTTTCTCATGACACTTACTAAGCAGGGGCAAAACTGCTTAGTAAACAAAGCAGTTTCCTAAGTCAATGCCATTAGCATGAGCAAATCTCAAATTTGAGGCGGGAAAAAGCTAAGAAAAACCCTCAGAGGTGACCTTGTTCATTTTCTCCCCCAAAAGTGTGGGCTATTTTTGTTTTATCCCTACAAGGCCCTGCCCAGCCCTTGTCCCTACATTGTCCCTGATGAAACAATCTGACCTTCTGATGTGGTCTAATCCATTTCCAGGCAGTACTAATTATCATATAGTTATTTTTTCCAAGGAACTGAAATTGGAATCTCACAATTTCTACTTTTCAGTTTTACTTCTGCCCGTGGGTGTCAAAATAAAGATAGCTTGTTTTTGTTTTTTGTTTGTTGGTTTTGCCCATCTTTTGGTTATACTTCATGGTGACATCTAAAATCTGTCCTTGAGCTGTAAATGGGGGTTCAAAATACAACATCTGTGAGGAAAGCAGCCCGGCAGTATTACTTTACATAAGTCCATTTTTGTTCCATCTCTATTTAATAACATTCATGGGATCTTTTTTTTAATTTCAAGATCCCAAAGAACATGGCATCTGCAAATGTGGGAATTTTATTTTGCACCACATCTACCATACCCCCGATTGCAGCATATCCATGCTATTAATAAGCAGGTCCTACTTATCCCTAAAGTAGACATGAAGGCCAGCCAGTCACTACTAGGCTCAGCCTTAGAATGCCCAGCTCTGGTGTGCCGTGGGATGGTCATGACCTCAAACTTCAGCCTGCTCTTTTAAGGCAAACGTGTATGGAAAAAACAATATTCTGAAAATTACCTCCTTTGGTATAAGTAGTTTATCTAGAAAATCACACAGGCCAATAGGGCTAATAAGTTTAAAGACCTTCATACTCTAGGGCATATAGATCTAAGTAAAACATAGTCTGTTTTCAAAGCTAGAGGTGCAGAGAAGAAAAAAAACAAGAAAGCTTAAGTTGCTCTCATACATTAATTATATTCAGGAAAAAAACCTCCAAGCAAGCCAGGCAACTTTTGAGCATGGTATTTTGACTACCCTCAGGCTAAAGACAAACATGGAAAAGGAAAAAAAAAAAGAAAAAACAAACCAAAACAAAAAAATCCCACCTTAACAAACACTGAGTTTTAGTGACAGATTTGTTTTCCTGCTGAGGTAGGGAACAGCAGTGCAGAAGTGGCTTCCTGTGCATTCTAGGACGGCTCACGGTGGTTAAAGGACCCTGTGTTTCCCTGTCAGAGAAGGACAGGCTACAGCAGTGTGGTATTGGATGGAAATGGGAGGTAATGCTGTAAGCCAGGCTTCTCAGCTTCAGCATTATTGACATGCTGGTTAGATAATGCTTTGTCAGGGGGCTGTCCTGTGTTTTGTAGGATATTTAGCAGTATCTCTGGCTATTATGCACAAGATGTGAGTAGCAACCCCCTCTCCATTCATTGTGACAACCAAAAATCTCTCCAGATATGGTCAAATGTCTCCTGGTCAAATGCAACCACCCCCCACCCCCCGCATGGAGAGTCACCAGTACAAGCTAATGGTTTTTAATATATGTAGATACAGAGAGAAGTGTGTGTGTGTGTGTGTGTGTGTGTGTGTGTGTGTATGTATTCGTGTGCACATTCATGTATTTCCTAGCTCTGTCTCTTGAGAGGACATGGCAGCAATGACACCCAAGTCGTAGTGAGTACCTCTAGCACCCGGGGGTTCTTACTACCATTCTTAATTAAAAAGAGCTGGGGCTTTTTGCAGAAATGGCTTCTTCCAGGGCTGGTGCTGGACAATGTAAGATGAGCCTGCACTATCTTGTTATGTCAGAAAGTAAGGAAAAGCTCAAAAAATGACGGGACACATCAAACTGACATAGGGGTTTGCTTGAAGGTGTTCCCTCTGACCACGTTTAGGCAACATATTCAGAAAATTTGAGCAGCAAAATGAATAATAATGGAATAAAATAAGAATCCACAGTCCATACTGAAAAAATAAATCAATGGGAGGGGAAAAAAAGCTCTTTCTTATTCAACTAATGAATCTCAGCTAATGAGTGCAGAGTAACAACGATTCCATCATTAGAAGATCACACAAGCTGGAAATAATTGATTCTGCCAAGAATAATCCAATGGATGCTAAAACCTAGTAAGGGAAAGTGGGTGAGTAACAGTATGTTTACATCTTAAAATTTTAGGGAAGCCATCAGCTGAGGAACGTATGATTGTCTTCTTGTATAAATGCTTTCATTGAAAGACTGAGAGAAAGAAGTCTAAATTATGGTACAATGCAGATTCAAATGGGCTCATATTATACTTACCAGCATCTATGCTTGGAAAAATAAATATTTGTTAAATGAATGAATAATATGCCCCCATTAAATATGACATCTGGCTGTTTCTGCAATATAAGAATCATAAAGGTGCCACTGTGACATACAAGCAAGGCAGTCGGCTACGATTTTCTTAGCCTAAATAAATTTTTATATCAGCAGAGAAATTTTTATATCAGCAGAGAACATTTAGAAATGTTAGGCCTTCAACTATACCTATAATTTAGAGTTTTGATGCTGGAAAAAACCCACCCATTTCGACTAGTAGGATAAGGAAGTCAAGTTTGAATTATCCCTTTATATTCATAGATTCTTTTAATATAAAGTCCCACTACAGTAAACTGATAGGGACCACCAAGTGAACTTATTAAGGAATACAAGTTGTAACATGTGCATTATACATTATATTATTAACTGGCATGATTTTTTTTAAAGTAACGTCGAATCATTTAGATTTTTGTTGACTCAAACACCAGTAAAAGCATTTCTCCCTGTTACAATAGTTTTCACAAAGCTTAAAAGATCTGATTTGCACACAAGTCTCATAAAACAAAAGACCCAGGAGACTTACTTGCTTGGGAATTTCTCCCTCCTAAATGGCCCATCCCACCATTTGCAGTTTTTCCATGTTTTATGAAACTTAGCAGCTCACATTCCTCCCCTCCCCATCCACACATGTTGTTTCTTTCCTCTGCTTCTTGGTGGTGTTCTGTCTACACCACTGTTTTCCTTCTGCATGTGAATCTAGAACAACGTCTGCTGCTCAAGACATTCCATGAACTCATCTGACTACAACACCACACTAGCACTTTTTCATTTTTAAGCAGCAAGGTATCAAGTTTGCAGAACAAGACTCTGGGTGTTCAGTTGCTGCCATGTGGATGTTCCCAGGCATCTTTCCTTGGAGGAGCATTTGAACATAGAGACATAGTCTCACCACAGTTATCATGCTACAAGCTTATTAGGCTCCTTAAAAATATTCCTACAAAGCCAAGAAAGGAGGTTGGAAATATATGCTCTAATTTATCGACAATTTTCAGCACAAATGAACAGAGAAGTAAAGATGATACACTAATAATAATAATTATTTAATAACAATGATGATAATAACTTTTGCCTTGTATAGAGACCTTACTATGTTCCAGACATGGTTCCAAATACTTCAAATGCATTAGCTCATTTAATCTTGACAATAGCAAGGCACCATTATGCCTCCATTTATAGATGAAGAAATTGAGCCACAAAGAAGTTAAGTAACTGGTTCAAAGTACAAAAGCTGTAAGACGTGGAAGCTGGGCTAAACACAGGCGGGCTAGGCCAGGAGTGCTGGCCCTCACCCACCATGCTGAATTTATGTGCCTTGTGATTTCCATGCAAAATTTTCTTTTGTCACCTTTTTGGATAATTTCATTTTTAGATAGAATGAACTTAGAGTTAAGTAAGGTTGTTTACCTAATCTAATCACACTCTCAGCCGAGACATCAGAGTCTAAGGTTACCAAGGTGTAGTGGTGTATTATCCCCATGGATTTACAATTGAATTAGAAATAAGTTGACAGAGCAAATTCCACAGTTCTTGAACATTCCAGCAGCGGCTTTAGGTCACTGCACCTGTATCAGAAGAGAGAAGCCTCCCACAGTGGGGTTTGTGGTTGAAAAGTCAAAGCTACCTTTGTGGTTTTCTAAGTGCAAACACAGATGGCGACGTTCAGAAGGGCTCTCCTAGATCACCTCTCCCCTGATCATAACCTTCAGGGGGCAGCAAGCAGCCTGGCTGTGTGTCACTGAGGGGACATCTCCCAGACCCTGTGGGTGTGTGTAGAGAAAGGGCTCTGTGGATTTCTCTCTGGGGGCAGATGAAGCCACATAAACCTGTTCTATCCCTATGATATGTGTATTTTAGCAGGAGAAACAGTAATACATGCCAAATTTATTTCTCTCAACTGAACTTTAAATTCTATGCTGTGGACTTTTGTGGTCTATCCAGGAGCAAAACTGTCTTGTGTTGGTCAAAGTTTTTCTCAAAAAAAATTGGGTGAGGAACATTTCATAGATAAATATTTGTGCACATTCTATTTTTTTTCTTAGAATGAATTACCTAGAAGTGGAATGCCTGCACCAAAGTCTATATGCACATGTCTGAAGTTTGTAATCTTGTACCATGAATTGCCAGATCGCTGCGGAAAGGTTATGCCAGTTCACAGTTTACGGTGTCCCCAGTAGCAGTGTGTGAGGTTCTGCCGGCTGCACCCTGGCCCACACTGGCTATTATCTTAAAACAGAAAAAAACCAAACTTTGCCAATTCAGTATGTGGCGAAATGGTGGTTTATTATTTTAATTTATACTTATTTGATTTCTAATGTGGGTGATATTTTATATGCTTTGTGGGCCACTTGAACTTCTTTCGTGAACTGTCTGCTGTGAACACTTTCTTTCCCTGTTTTTCTAGTGACTCACATAAAACTCCATTTTAATGACAGCCACAGTAAGGACAACTTATCAAGTTGTTGTCATGTGCCTGGCACTGTGCTAAGCCCACTGCTATCACACACGTGGCAAATATTTGCCCAGGTGGTTTATGTTTTAAAATACTCTCCTATGAAATCAGCGCTTCTATTTCTTGAGACAGTTTTTGGAGCAGTCTGTTTTAGAAGTCTGTATTAGTTCATTTTTAGCATTTAACATCTTGAGTGGAGGACTGCGTAGGCTGCCCCTAAGTTTGTGCAGCTCCGAGTGAGTCCTTCAACAGGAAGGGTGCCGGGTCCCAGCCTGAGGGCGCATACGCTGGTCACTACCGTGGACACTGTGACTTGGAACTGCTGTGGTGACCTCAGAATTAGGTTCTAGGTGCTCTGTGGGCATCCCTCTGTGCCTACCCTTCTATGGATCCCAAAGAGACAGAAACGTGGGGGTCGACATGCTGAGGAACACTGATGCCACCTTCTAGTGACACTAAAATATGGTGTAACGATGGCCCAGAGAGCTCTTGGACATTTATCTAAGCACCTGTTGGAAACTGCACAATGTTATGGTTGAGGAAGAACAGCAACAACCCACTAGCCCTCAAAATATCATGAGATAGAGAGACACTTCTCTAGTGTGGTTTTGGAAACTATCTACCCTGTTGCCATGGTTATGAGACAAAAGCTGGCCTAAAATGGCTCCTATGTTAGCATCTGGGCAGGGGCCTAACCACCCGTCTCCATCATTTTCTCTACTGCCTACTCCTTCCTCTCCTCCCAGAGGGCCGTAAGGACACTGCATGGCTTCTGGTATAGTCACCGCGCCGAGCTTAAGGTTGGGCCAGCCCCGAGAATTGCTCCTGCCTCCACCTGCTCACTCTGCTGGGTCTGGACTTGCACAGAGACGCTGTTGCCTGAGCTCCCTGGCGCCTCGCTGGCCGTCACTGCCTTTCCCTGCATGCAGAGGTAAGACCCAGCCTTTGGCTTGGGAGTTGGGGTTGAAACAGGCAAAAGCAGACTTTGCGTTGACTTTGGCTCTGGCCCATTAGGCTGCTGGAACTCGGGCAGCAGCTCTTCACTCAGTCCTGCCCTGTTCCCCAGGTCTGTGCCTGGGGATGAGGAGTCACCTGCTTCCTCCCTGGGCAGGAGCCTTCCTTGGGGACTGCCTCAGAGGGGCAGTGGGTAGAAAGTGGTCAGACTGTAGTTTTCGAATCCGGATATGCTTCAGAATGAATCGGGATGCTTGTTAAATCTCGATTCCTAGGCCCTGTTTCTCTTTGTGTCAACACGATGACGTAGGGCCTGAGAGTCTGTGTTTGTTATTAATTAATTAATTGATTGATGATTTAGTTAAGCTCAAGGTAATTCTAATGCAGCCTGTCTGGCATTTGGAAAGCAATGACTTTGGGCAGAATTGGAATATTTGCTTGTCCTGGCCAAAACCATCTAAGGATGCCTCACTTTCAATTTCCTCTTTCTCACACATCTGCACAGCAGTTGAGTGCTACTTTTGGACAAAAAATTATTTTTTAAAATGTAAGGCAATTGTGGTAGTAATTAATACCAGTTAAAGAAGACTGCTTTCTGCAAGAATAGCCTGTAAATACAGCATCCGGTAAGGCATTTGGGAGTTCGCATTTGTCTTCCTACACTATCGTGGTCTCAGTGGTGACTCATCGCCTCACCCAGCAATCGCAAGGTTGATTAACCCGCAGTCCTCCAGCCTGCGCACCCTCAGGCACAAGTCCTCGGTCTCTTGCTCTCTTGTCCTTGCTTTCTTACCTGCACTGCTCCCATAATGAGGGCTGCTGTGGCAGATACCAAACACCCGCGGGCCCAGTCACAGAAGAGGAAAGGTTTTGTAAGAGTGTCTTGTCCAAAATATAATTAAACCTCCTAATAAGGCTCCTTTAAAACTCACCCACATGGTTGAATCTAAAGTGCATCGACATCCATTTGGGAAGGGCCATTGGAAAGCCAGGGGGCAGACTGAGGTTGTCACAGCAGCTTGAGGTTAGTAAGTGAGTGAATGGACACAGCCCAGACCAAAGACTTCATGACGTCCCACCTCCCACAGACTGCAGGAGTCAAAAAGTTCCCCCGAGCATTTTTCTCCTCTGGAGACCTAGCCAATAACGTCAACGGAAAGTGCCTCCGATGCATCTTCTGAAGCTCAGTGGCAGATGGGAACAACCCCCACAAGGTTTGTGCCAGAATGAAGCTGTAATATCAGCTCTAAGATGGAATGCTACAGAAATACCCTGGGGACAGCTCGGGGCCCGCTCGCCAGCGGAAGCCAAATCCTCCACTCCGGGGCTTCCCATGTGGCCAAACGGGGCACAGCTGATGACGAGGCGAAAGTATGAAATGTGACAAGGGCAGCAGGGACAGAGACACATTTGGAGGAGACTGGTCTGGTGTTTGTTCAGTCTGTCACACCAATAAAAATCAGAGTCAAGGGCACAACTGAAACATGACCAGGACCAATGTACAAAAATCACTTTAGAAGTGACTCTTCCCCTAACCCTAAAGACTCATTCCATATCCATGTGACAACTTGGTGCCAGGCACTAACTGGCCAGAAATACAAAAACACTAAATCAATTGCTGCACAGATCATTGGAAGAAAAAAGAATGAAAGGAAGAAAAAATCAGATTCAGCTTAGAAGATATGCCCCTGAGATATATATACAGGACAAGCTGGGCCCAGCCTGATTCTTGTTGCAAGAACACTCAAAGGGCAGACTGGGGTGACAGGGTAAGGGGAGGTGACAGAAGTTAGGCATTCAGCCTGCTGTCCAAGTGGGTTGGACAACATGGGAACACATTTGACCTTGGGAGCTGGAGTGGGCTCAAGATAGTGGATCACTGGGTGATGCACTGCACTTGGGAATTCATTCATTTATGCAGCTGACACTCTGTGGACTGGTCTTCTAACTTCAGAGGCTGTGCTCTTCCCAAGTCACCACCCTGTCTCTGTTACTCCTCAAGGCGTTCATTGAACTAAGGGCTAAAGACAAAATGAGAGGAAAAATCAGATGGCCTCTGTCTTTCTGTAGCTTATAGTGTGGTAGGAAAATGAACATGAATAAAATAATCACCAAATACGCCGCAGCAGGGTCAGAATTGATAGTCACAATGCAGGTTGCAGAAATGGAATGTTCTCTGCTTTTTCATATCTGTACTCCATTTGTTCTTAAGATCTCATTTCTGGCAAGGAGTTTAAGGGATCTTTTTCAGAACCTTTTTGGTAATAAGTCAATTGAGAAAATCAAGTCTGATTGATTCAAAGTTTATTGATTAATGAAAGAACTGTCCCTTGTTCCCTCCATTCTTCCTCTCTAGGTTACAGCTGGGAGCAGGACAAATAACACGGCAGCTTTCTGGCTGTCTATTGCCCTTTTCTGAGAGCCTGGCCCTCCTGGTAGCTGGGCGCTGGCCTTAACCACCCTTGCACCCCGTCCCCTCTAGGGGAGGAACTGATGACATGTGTGAATGCTCCCTTTCTCATACCCCTACTTGTTGGGGATCTGCCTACCATTCAGACAGAATTCAGGGGATGTGAAGAAGAGGTTAGACTAGAAGGAGACGGCCTGATCCAGTGTTTTCCGTAAGCCAGAGTGTTACAGAAAAATTGGTAGATTCATCAAAATGATAGGGAACTGCATTTACTAAAAGACATGATGACAAAGTACATGCATTTCCATTAAAGATTTCCTCATTCATTTTAATTAGAGACCACAGCCACAACACTGTAAAACCGCAGATGTGTGAATTACCTTAAGGGTTGTGGGCCTGAAAAGAATGTTTTCAAGGTCTGTACGGTAGACTAGCCAGAAGGCTCCCAGGAAAGAGGAGATCCTCCAGAGGACACCTACAAAGATGAGTTAGTTCAAACTCATAATCGTTGACTCATTCATTCCTCCATTCATTCAATAAGGGTTTAAATATATAAGAGCTTCTACAATAAATATGCTGGTGGAGATGGATTGATGGAGGGATGTATATATGTATGAGTGAAAGTATGAATGGATGGAGAGAGATGGGGGGCAGGGAGAAAGAAAGAGAGAGAGAGAATGTTAGGCATTATGAGGAAGGAGTAGTCTCTGCCTTCAAAACATTTACAGACCTATTGGTGACATAAGATAATACACATACACAGAGTAAAATAATATTTTTGAATTAAGAGTAATACCAGACAGCAGTACAAAAGATCTCTTAGCTATCTATGTCATGAGTTAGTGCCAAACACAGTGCAAGGGAAGTGAAAATGACTGATTGGTGGAGGCACAGCCAGGGCAGGTCCTAAGAAGAGCCATGCATTGGGATGAAATGTGCACAGGTAGCAAAGAGAAAAAGTGTCCAAGGAGCAGTGACTACATCAGCCTGGCTGGAGGGAGGTGGTCTTTTCAAAAGAAGCATGAGGCAGTGTAATGCAGGATCAACAGCACAGGTTTTAGAATCAGGCAGTTCTGAATTCAAACCCCTGTTCCATTTCTGAGCACTGTGTACCTTTGAGTGGTGACTCAACCTTGCTGTGCCTCAGGTTTTTTTAATCTTGAAATTGGAACAAAGACATCTTGAGCTCCTGCAATGATTGTAAGAAGGAATACCTACTTGCCTGGCATAGAGTAAGCCCTCAGCAAATGCCTGAGGAACATGCTGGTTCCCTTCCCCTTGTGTATAGTGCTTCATAACACGCAAAGCACTTTCATAGACACTGTCTCCTTTGGTCCTCACTACAACCTTGTGAGAAGGATAAAGCAGGTATAAATATCCTCATTTTATAGGTCCATGGGGTTTCTACTCTACCAACTCTCCTTAGGGAAATAGTGAAAAATAAAGAAATAGAAAAACATACTATTATTAGTTCAAACAAAGACTTGAGGATTAGTTAAGGTGTTAGTATTTTAATTGAATAGGTAATAGGATACAACCGAACATTATAAGTCAGAAAAATTAAACAATTTCAGTGTTTTAAGAAGGTTCATTTGGCAGTGGTAGGCGAATTGGTTTGAGAAGGATTTATTCAAGAATTCCTCAAAGACAAGTGTTTTGGGTGTTGCTTCTTATAGAAGTATGAGGTTATTATACCCAACGGTGGACTGCTCATGCAATTTGAAACCATTTCCTCATCACCAACAAGATATTTAGTGGTCCAGCTCTTGTTCTTGCCCACCTCTTCCTCCCTTGCAAAGTGACGGTAATGGTAATGACAGTAATACGACATACACCTACAGGGTCCGAGTACCAACAGTGCATCGGGACTGTGTATATCTGGTAAAACCGAATGCTTAAAATATTACACTTGAGGACCATCATGATTGTGACATGTCACATCAAAGAATTGGCCTGGGTTGTAACAGAGCTAGTGCTGAGAATATGGATTTGAACCCAGCTCTCATTCCGAACTCCACCCTTTTCCACTCTGACATTTTCCCTACAGGATTTGGGTGGTTGTCTGTCATCAAGGCAAAGGGAATATTTTATTTATACAAACCCTGCACAAGAGTCAAACCCCCAAAGTTTGTCTTCCTTAATAACCTCAAAGATGGCATCAATAAAAGACTTAACCAGCCCACAACAGAGAGTACTGTGTTGGGAGTCACCTCTGCTAGAGGTCAGATCACCATATTAGAGAGTCTCAGCCTGTTACTGGGGGACAGCTGAAGCCCCTCGGAGACTCATCCACCATGACAGCTTTCTATTAATACAACTCTTCCTTTGCAAGTCCAAGTCTACTCAGACGATAGAGTGTTTCTAAGACACCATTTTATACTGATGTGAATCTGCTGAAAGCCTTCTGTTCTCCTTGTGCCTTCAGGATTGACAGCGAGCTCTGGAGCCTGGCAATCGAGGCCTTCATCACCTGGCCTGAGCCTCTCTCACCTGCTCCTTGCTCTACAATTCACCCCTCTAGTGACACATACATTCTTGTTTTCCCCAAAGATCATGCCATTCCGGCTGGTGCTGAGCCTTTCCCTTTCCTAAATCTTTTTTTTTTCTATTTTTATTTTATTTTATTTTTTTTGAGACAGTCTCGCTGTGTTGCCTGGGCTAGAGTGAGTGCCATGGCGTCAGCCTAGCTCACAGCAACCTCAAACTCCTGGGCTTAAGCGATCCTACTGCCTCAGCCTCCCGAGTAGCTGGGACTACAGGCATGTGCCACCATGCCTGGCTAATTTTTTCTATATATATATTTTAGTTCGCCAGATAATTTTTTTCTATTTTTAGTAGAGATGGGGTCTCGCTCTTGCTCAGGCTGGTCTCGAACTCCTGACCTCAAGCGATCCACCCACCTTGGCCTCCCAGAGTGCTAGGATTACAGGCATGAGCCACCTCACCCGGCCAAAATCTTTACCTTTTAATCTGCCTAATTCCTCCTATTAGGAGGTCCAGGTTTACTCCCTGTCCAAGAAGTTTTCCCCTAAGTGTCTCCACAATTCCATGTGCATTTTGCCATTATTTCCCAACACCGCTACATTAAAGTAACCCAGGTACATTCCTGTCTCTGTTAGATTGTGAATGCCTTGACACAAGGCCCTATTGTCTGATTCACCACCTTTGATAATTTGTGGTCTATAGTGAGAGTTTAAATAGTATATTTGAATGAATAAATGAGTGAGTGAATGAATAAATGAAATTCTTTGAATAAATTCCAGGAAGGTTCTAGCATTCCAATACCCAGAAAACTATTCACAATTTTGAGGCATATGTGGGGAAATGTGGCAATTGTTAGCTTATTCAAGAACAAAGAAGTGGGAAGGATGAACCACCACTGAGAAGCTCTAATTGACAGGTTGAAATCCAGCTAAGGTGGTTGGAGGGAGACAGACATACCCATTTCACCCATTTTGTGTGGGCGTTGAAAGTTGGTCAACTCTGACATGTAGGCTGTGGTCCTCAGCTCTTATTAAAAACCAGTTGAGTAAAGAATTTATAACTAAGACCCCAAAAGCAAATACAACAACAACAACAAAACCAATACATAAATGGGACTTAAAATAAAAAGTTTCTGCACAGCAAAAGAAATAATCAACAGAGTAAACAGACAAATTACAGAATGGGAGAAAATATTTATTTGCAAACTATACATCTGACAAAGGACTAATATTCAGAATCTACAAGGAATGTAAACAAATCAGCAAGAAACAAACAACCCCACTAAAAGTAAGCAAAAGACATAAACAGACATTTTTCAAAAGAAGATACACAAATGGCCAACAAACATGAAAACATGCTCAATATCACTAATCATCAGGGAAATGCAAATTAAAACCACAAAAGATACCACCTTACTCCTGTCAGAATGGCCATGATTAAAAAGTAAAAAAAAAAACAACAGATGTTGGCATGGATGTAATGAAAAGGGAATGCTTACGCTGTTGGTGGGAATGCAAATTAGTACAACCTCTATGGAAAACAGTATGGAGATTCCTCAAAGAGCTAAAAGTGACCTACCATTCGATCCAGTAGTCCCACTACTGGGTATCTACCCAAAAGAAAAGAAGTTATTATATCAAAAAGACACCTGCACTTGTATGTTTATTGTAGCACAATTGACAATTGTAAGGATTTGGAGTCAACCTAAGTGCCCATCAACTGATGAGTGGATAAAGAAAATGTGTTTTTTATATATATATATATACACACACACACACACACCCCCTATGGAGTATTACTCAGCCATAAAAAGAAATGAAATAATGTCTTTCAAAGCAACTTGGATGGAACTGGAAGCCATAATCCTAAGTGAAGTATCTCAGGAATGGAAAAAGAAATGCCACACCTACTCACTTATAAATAGGAGCTAAGTGATGGGTATACATCATCACACAGAGTGGTATAAGGGACTTTGGAGACTCAGAAGTGGGGAAGGTGGGAGGAGGGTGAGGGATCAATAACTACCTATCAGGTTCAATGTATGCTATTCGGGCGATGGGTACACTGAAAGCCCTGACTTCACCACATTGTATAACGCATCCATGTAACAAAAGAAGTCACTTGTACCCACTATTGAAATTAAAAAAACAATCAAACAAACAAATGAACACTTTGCAGAGGACTCATGCAGGGCACACGGAGGGTGTATGATGCAGGGACAGAGTGAGCTCTGAGTGGAAGCTGGAACACAGGCGTGCTCTGGAGAGGCCAGCTGCTGGAATAGTGTGTGCAGGAAGGGAAGAGCATGCTCTAGATCACATGACTTGACGTGTGCGTTCCAGTCGCTACATTGCAATTAGTGCAATTCCTGCTTATATAATATAACAACTTGCACACCTAGAATTTAACTACCCAACACGTTCACCTCCCTGAGTCACAGTGCTAAATCAGAAGTAATCAAACTACGCAGTGATAAATCAGCTATGTCCAAAGTAACTGAGTTTATCACAAAATTCCTGCATTAAAGCCTACGCCCTTTCTTCACAGGTAGCCCCTCAGACACTTACTCAGAGCCAATTTATCTTTATTTTACACGTGATTCTAGAAGGGACGGGCACATATTACAGCAGTTAAGAGTGAGGGCTTTGGAGCAGATTGCATTCATTCTAATCTGGGTGTGACATTTACCAGCTGAGTCACCATGAGCGAGCTATTTAGACTCTCTGCGCCTCAGTTTCCTGAACTGTATGGTGGAAAGAATAACATACCAACCATACTTAGAGGGTTGTTGTGAGGACAAAAGCACTCAACAGATCTCAGCTACTGTTACAAAATGCGGTTATCTAGTTTCCAAGCTCACAGTGGATCAGAAGCGGCAAATAAAATGGTGTTACCAAGGCAGGTGTGCTGAAGCTGAGACCACTGAGGTTTCGGCAGCAACACAGGTATCAGAAGCAGAAACACAAATATAAAAGGGGCAATAGTTTGAGGCTATTGGCCAAATAATTGGAAAAAAAAATCCCTGTCCTCTTGGAGCGTTCCTCTGACCAGGGAGCAGGGCTTTAAACAGATGAACGTGGCTATGGCTCAGTGGTGGGGCATCTGACTGGAGATGCACATTTAATACCAGATATGACAGGAGGTGTGAGCAAACAGAGTGGAGCACTGGGAGAGGAAGTGGTGAGGAGGTGAGAAAGAGCCTTTCGGAGGAGGAGACACTCAAGCTGAGATCTAAATGACATGAGGGAACAATACACGTGGAAACCTGGGAAAAACATTCTTGGCAGAGGTAAGAGCAGGTGCCAGGCTGTGAGCCTTAGTTGCTCTTGATGGGTTTTGGGATCGTTAGAATGCAACTTCCATGAGGCAGGCCTGTTCTTCTGTTTCACTCACTGCTTTACCCCGGGTACCTAGGAGAACATAGAGAAGATGCCATTTGCTTAATTAATATTCTTGAACCAATGCATGGATGCAAGGCAGTCAGTGTAGACAGAGCACTGGAAGCAAGAAGTGTGGAGCAAGAGAAGGTCCACAAGGCAGCAGGGTCCAGTCCACATGAGGCCCTGTGGGCCACTGTGAGGACTTGGGCATTACTCTAAGGATGACAGGAGGCAGCTGGAAGCTTGCAGCAGGTGAATGGCATGATCTGACTCATGTTGCAAAGACACTGTGTTGACTGCTAGAGGGGAATATACAGTAGGGGACAAGACTGGGAGCAGAGCAACCAGGTGGCAGTACAATCCAGTGATGGGGACTGAACCAGGACTGTGGCAGTAAAGGTGATGAAAATGCCCAAGTTCTAGGTCTACACTATGTTCATCACTGCATAAGTTGAAGGAATGTGAAACTGGAGGGGAACTATGTCACCAACAGTAAGGGAGTGGATAGGATGTACATTATTGAAAATTATGCAGCAATGAACCAGATATATAAGCAGTGACGGGGTAGCTGTTAAAAACTTAGTATGGAGTCTACACTTCAACAAGAGAAAGACCCATGGCACCATCCCATTTATGCAAATATAAAAATGACCATTAAACCTCATGTACCTTATAGGGATACATATCCACATATATGCATGTCCAAAGATAAACCTCAAGCTCTTCTGAGTTCATGGTGGGGGTAGGGAGAGGAAGGTAAAGAGGGATTGAGAAAAGGGAGTAACAATAAAATAAAATATGGTGGTGATGTGCTATGAATCAAGGAACATGCTGAACTACTGGCTCCTGAGGCTCCAACACAAAGAAACAACCCCTTTGACCCCCAAGCACTAAGGACCAGTTTCTCCATGAGGCCTTATAATTTATAAAATCATTTTACCTTTGTGGTATATGTGCTCCCTAGCCTCCCAGATGGTCCCCGATGATCACTACCTCCTGCTATTCATGCCCCTGTTCAGTCCTTTCTCACATCAATAGGGCTGACCTGCAAATCAGTGGGATATTACAGAAGTGACGATGTGTGACATCCAAGGCTAGGTCGTAAAAGACATCTCAGTTCGTGGCTTGCTGTCGTGAATCGCTTGCCGTGGAGGAAGCCAGCCGCCATGTTGTGAGGACACTCAGGCAGCTTTGTGGCGAGGCCCACGAGGCCAGGAACTGAGGCCTCCTGCCAACAGCCACCGTGAACTCGCCAGCCACGTGAGTGCCACCTTGAAATGAAATGCGGTGGCCCCAGTGAAGCTTGGAGATGACGTGCAGTCCTGTCCACACCTCTGCTGCAACCTCACGACCCCCTGAGCCACTCTGACCCAGACACCCAAATAAACCACTCCTGGAATTCCTGACTCACAGAAACCCTGTGGGGTAATAAATGATTATTGTTGTTCTCAGTTGTCAGTTTTGGAGTGATTTGTTATGCAGTAATAGGTTAAATGGACCCCATTTAAGTCAGCACTGGGTGCTCTTGCCCTCACTAAGAGCTGCTGAGTAAAAGCGCTGTCTGGCTCGGGATGGATTCATGCTCTCATTATGTCCTCCTTCCCTCCTGGTGGGAAAGGTGCTGAAAGCAGTAATTTAAGTCAAAATAAGTAACCACCTGGTTCAGGTAAAAACAAGTCTTGTAAAATTGGACCTCATAAAATTCAGTGTTGGTGCTGCAGTCAACTGTAGAAGCCTCTTCAAACACACAAATTATTCCTGAGAGTACACAGCGGTTTGCGTTAAAGCTTCCTTTTCTTCATCATGCTCACTTCTGAAAAATCACTGCCTTGCTTTGAAACCTTTTCTGTTCTCTTTACAGTCTTTTAAGACAGACCCACGGTGCACATAATAAACAGATGAGCTTCAGTGAGTTAAATAATTTTGCATTTCCTGACTTTTAGTAACGACTTGAAAATTTCTCACGGTGGCAGAGAGCGAGAAAGCGTGAGCGTGTGCAAGAGTGCGAGTGTGTGCTGGGGGATGGCGTTTGAAAGATCCTCTTAGTCTATTAAGCAACTTGGTGGGAGCAAACGAACACCTGAGTCCATCACAGTGGAGAAAACCACAGGCTGTAAAGTGGGAATGGCATTTTCCTCCCCTGTTGGAAATGATGGCTACATTACTGTAAACACAGTGTAAAGACACAACTGTCCTGATGAAACCCTAGTAAACCAAAAGACCAGGGATGTGAATGGAACTTGTAACTCGAGGCAAAAACACTTACTTCAATGTGCCAGTGATCTCTGCCCTGGCCAAGGGTTTGCACTTGCAGACAGTGAGTGCTGCAGGGTAGAATGGAGCCCGTAAGACAGAGAGGCCTGGATTCTGGAGCCGCAGGGAGTGTGACCCCTCCCAGCCAGGGGGCCTGAACTGAGGTGCTGGTGAGAGCCTTGGGGACAGGAGCCAAGGCTGGCAAAGGTGGAAGGAGACTTAACAACTGGCTGATAAATAGAAAAGGCCAGAGGAAAATAGGTTAAACAGAGGCTGATTCCCAGGATCTGGAGATGGAGAATTCCACAGAGGGCAAAGGGGGAAACTGCGAAATCAGAAGCCTGGAAGACCCTTGGGATTCAGAGAAAGAAAGAACCTCTTTATCCAAGAATGCCGCCATCAGGGGTCACCATTTTAAGTTAACAATAAGAATAGTTAATATTTTGTTGAACTCCCAAAAGACATACTTTTTTCTGGAAGATACAGGATATCATGTAGTAATTATAGGTCTTTAATCATCCCAGAGGAAACATGAGATGATGACAGAGATTAGACAAAGACAATCACCAGGTCTTTCTTAACAGAGAGACATGTAGAGTGAAGATCCTGAGTTCTGGATTCAGACGGTGATCCTGTTTCATCCCAACTTTGCGACCCTAAGTGACCTAGTGAGCTTCACTTTCCAGAAGTTAGCATTGCTTAAGAGCCTTCACTATATGCCAGGCACTGTGCCCAGGAATTTACATACGTGTTCCCACTGGATTCCCACCCCAACCCTGTGAGTGTTCTTATCCTTCCAACTTACGACTGAGGAAACTGAGGCTGAAAGAGAAGCTCAGTCACTTGTCCAGGGCCTTGGAACTAAAAGCTCTGGCAGCCGTAGCTTTCTCTCTATTCCAGGACCTTCTACCTAGGAGGGCAAAGCTGCAGGATATAAGTTTTTTTGCGGGTCCTGAAGACAGAGGAGATTATCTGGGAAATGATATTCCGACTTGGAAGTAAGTTCTGGGAAGGATTAACAAATCTATCACATCTGAATTTGCCACAACCAAACTTGCCTTAGGAAAGAAAGGGCTGCAGCATCTCGGTCTCGCATCCACCCAGACGAGGTAAAAAGAACCGAACCGGATAAAGCCCAGGTGCCTCCGCACGGCGAGCCAGGCCAGGCTGCAGCTGGAGTCCAGACCAGAAACCTATGTCTGTTCTGGGCTTTTCCTTTCCTGGAGGGCAGGAATTCATTTTGCACAGTACCTAACACATAATACTGCTTCCTGAATTAAAATAATCTTCCAAAATTCTTCTAAAAATTATTTGTTTTGTCCAAAACTATGAAGAAGATGAATTTTTTTATACTTCTAATATACCCTCTAGGGGTTAGGTACACATTTGAGCAGAATTTGGGAGATGGGGCACCAGGTAGGGAGGATTTAGCCCAAGGATGAGAATTAGAGCCACAGCAACATCGTCAGGTTTTCTCTACCTAAGCCATCTCTTGATGCAGTTATTAAAAATAAACAAGAAGTGGTTTCATTTTCAGCTTTCTTTCCCATTCACTTTCAAAGGAAATTGGTTACCATTTTCCTTCTTACTTTCCATTCAGTTTTCTATTTCCTATCTCTTTTCTGGTTATTTAGTTCCCTGGCATCAATCTTCTGTCTTAAATTTCACCCAGTCCTACCGTCTTTCCTTTCTGAATCTGCACGCCTCTGTCATATTTCATGGATCAAAGAGGTTAAATCGACAAATATGTATTTTTGAAAGAAGGAAGGAGAAAAGAAACAACAAACTTCACTCGGAGGTGTGGAAGTTTGGCTTCACACATTGCTGGGCTTCGCTGACTTATTTATGAAAGATGATTTTGATTTTGGCATCGTCATAGAGCTTATTCATGTCAAGGTTTTAAAGGTGATAAACTACAAAGATGGAGGATTATCTGCTGTGAAAGAGACTTTTTATTTTTATTTTTTTCTTGGCACGGGGAAAAGAACATCAGTGCCAGGAAATGGTTGGGGCCTAACACGGGATTACTCCCTTTGTGAATCTGCAAATCAATAGGACCGGTCAGCGGCTGGAGAGGGGAGATAACGCAGAGATGGCAAAGCATACCTGGAAAAAAGTGGCATGAAAAATAAACCCAAATTCAGACAAAATAGCCTACATCCCAACTTCTTACTTTCCAAAAGATTCCATCTATTTGCTAATATAGGAAAGCAAATAAAGTGATATTGTACAATCTCAATTTATATGTGTATCTCACATCTCCACAGTATCACAGTCCTTGGGTTTAGGCCCCATGTTCCAACGGGAACATGTATGTAAGTCACCAGGCGTGGTGCCTAGCATGTACTGAAGGCTCTCAATAAATATTAACTTCTAGAAAACGAGGCTCACTAGCTTGCTTATGTTTGTGTCCTTCCCAAATTCCTATGTTGAATTCCTCACCTCCAGTGCCTCAGAATGTGACTGTGCTGTATTTGGAGACAGGGCATTTAAAGAGGTCTTAGGTTAACATGAGGTCCCATGAATGGGCCCTGATCCAACGTGACTGGCTTCCTTGTAAGCAGAGATCAGGACACAGACACAGAGGGACGACCATGTGAGGACACAGGGAGGAGAAGACGGCCACCTGCAAGCCTGAGAAGAGAGCCCTTAGAAGAAACCAACTCTGCCAACACCTGGATCTCGAATTCTAGCCTCCAGAACCGTGACAAAATAAATTCTGTTGTTTGAGCCACCAAGTCTGTGGTACTTCATTATGGCAGCCCTAGGAAATGAATAGTGTCTCTCACGCATGTTTCGTCACTTTTATACCCTGTGTGTGTGTGTGTGTGTGTGTGTGTGTGTGTGTGTGTGTAGTGAGGGGACAAGATGGAAAATGTCTTCACTCTTCTAGCTCAATATCCCTTAAAATGAAAGTATAAAAAACGTGCAGGCTGACTTTGGCTATTCTGAAAAACTGCTGGGGCCCCCATGGATTATTTCTAACTCTGACTCTCGGCTGCCCCAGCCAACTTCCCGCTGAGGGTGTGAGCTGGGGCCAAGGCCCCAAAACACTGACAGACGCCACCACTAGGAACCATGCTTGTCCCCAGTGAGAATTACTGCCTGCCATGAACCCCGTTATGAAGAAAGTGTATTTTCCCTCAGAACTTTGTGAAGGTAGCAACAGGCTGAGAATCACCAGTTTGTTGAGAGCCTCCTTGCTCTGCTTCTGCCTTGGGCCTTTGGGGTGGAGGGAAGGACACACCTAAAGCTGGAGAAGTCCACCCAACCTTCTGCAGAAGCAGGTGGGATTGGAACTCGCCCATGGCATCCTTGCAGAAAAGTGTGAATGTGGCTCTTTCATCAACCTAACAACCAAGTTTGGTTGCTTTAAGTAAACGATTGGGTGGTCTTTGATCATATTAACTTTTTCTTTTCAAAAATCCTTAGGATTCCTTATGTCTAGGGTGAGAATCTCAAAGGCAGTGTAGCCATCAAAAGCCGGGTTCTGGGTCAGAAGGCTGGGTTTGAATCCTACATGCTCTTACCTGACTTCTCTGTCCTTTCAATTTTCCCAACTTTAAAATGGAAATAATGATAATATTTACATTAGATTGATATAAAGATTACAGGAGTTAATATGTGTAAAATCGTTAGTAACAGTGCCTGGTATGTGAGTTCGTTAACTTTACCTATAAGAATATCTCCGACTATACCTAAGAGTTCACTTTAGCAAGAAAATAGGGCTCACTGGGCAAATATGAGCCACCTTACAAGACAGAAGCAAACTTGAAGCAGCAAGCAAACACTGCTCTTTGAGCTTTCCATGTTTCATGGTTTGGGAATACATAATAAAGCAGTAAATACATAATAAAATAGTTTTGTTTGGAGTAGAATGAAGGGCTTAGGAATATTACTGAGTGGTGTGATTGGTTCTAATATTTATGAAGAGATAAAATCTTGAGTCCAGGAGATGGAGGCTGCAGTGAGCTATGACGGTGCCACTGCACTCCAGCCTGAGTGACAGAATGAGACCCTATCTCTAAAAAAAAGAAGAAAAAATCAGGTTAAAGTAAATGTCAAGGTAAAACTTCAAAGAGGAAAAAAACCCAGGAAGTCTTAAAAATATTTGCTCAATATCTTTTATACAAACAAAGACAATAGCATCTTCTTATGGCATTTTAATAATTAATATGCTTTATAGAGTTTTAAAAGCAATGGTTTCAAATAATGGGGTCTCCTTCAAATATAAAGAAAATATTAAACATGGTTGTTGGAATAGATGCTTATGATAATTTTACACTACAGATTCAGAATCTCTGCTGATAAAAATTACTAGATAAGCAAAGACTGGAAATGATCTTGCTGGAATCTCATGTTCTAAGACCTTGATTCTCAAAACTTGAATTTTAATAATGCCTAATAAATGGTTTTGATTTTGGTAGAAATCTATAATAGGTATACTTAATATCAACATTTGCCTGATTAGAGATTTTATGACTTAGGGTACATTGCCCCCTTATTTTTGTTTTGAATCTACTGGTTTCACAAATAGCTTTAAAAGAATGAAAAGTAATGAGATTCTGCCATCAAACCCACCATATTCTCCACTGCTGTCTCTAAGAATAGTAAGTAGGACAAGTGTGTGGATTTCCTCTGATCCCTGGATAGCCCAGTCTGAGAATGTGCTGCATAGGTATGAAGTATGGAGACTTGGCCATTTGCTTACAAGACTTCATAATAGCTTGGTCCATTTGCTTACAAGACTTCATAATAATTATTAGACCAGATCAGTCCAGGGTCTCAACTAATGTGTCATGGTATGGTTTCCATAGCAACACAGATCAATTAAGAGGAAATTACCATCTATTTCAAGTCAAACATTAAGAAATTATCATTTTCCAGGCCAAATAAAATTAGATTTGATCAATTATTTATATGCTTTATTACTTGGTTCAATTATTTACGTTATTATATCAGTAGAGGGAGTTTTCTAGGAATTTGCTAAATCTAAATCAAGAAAAAAAAACCAAATAAAAATATCCCAATCTTTAAAGCAAAGTATTTCCTCTGTGGAATAAAACCATCAAGTATTAAAATAACTTGGTCTCTAACTAATGACAACCTTCTTGAAAGAGTCCTATCATTTTCTTTGTGGCACCAAGGTTATTCATAATTAAAGGTTCTGCCTTGTTGCTAATAAAGGATGCCAGAAATGATCTGAGTCATGGCTAAAATTAACACTGAGTTTTGATTGAAGGAAAACCTAATAAATTGCATTCATCTCATTTCATTTAAACCCTGACATGATACTTTTAGATCTGACTGCTTTAATTTGAAGATGTATTTGTAGAATTTCCCACTAAGTTCTTGATGTTTTATGGGGAAGCCTTATGCGATGAATGGGATAAAGCTCCTCGTTTTATTCTCAGGATGGGTCTCCAACAATGAAAATGGCAGCTGGAGGGTGGGAGAGATACCTTGAGATTGGGCCTCAATGCTCCCCTTCCTGCAATCCCTAATCCCCCAGTTTTGTCCATCATGACCACTGCATTGCAGCCTGCACACACTGGGTTGGGTATAGACTAGTACTTGCTGCAACCTGAGATCATTTCAGGGGGTTGATCCTGCAGAGAAATCTCACAGGTAGACCTCCCTTTACATGTTCAAAGCACCGGGCTAACCACGCTTTTAAGTTCTGCTGGTATCAAGTCCCTTAAGTTACCCTGACCACAAATAGGCCTGTCTGGTCCTGGCTCTGACTCTAGGCTGTGTTCCCAGCCCCTTCTGGCTTACCTCCTCCAAGATAGCACGTGTCTACCTCTCCCTGTCCCCTCAATCTCTGCCTCTACGTGCTGTTTCAATATGACCCATCGTTCTCTCGTTTCAAACAGGCACTGCTCTTGTTACCCTGCACTCTGGACACCAACCACCCAGTTCTCCCAGAGTCAGATCAACTCTATTTTAAGACTAAGATACACAAACATACATTAAAGGAAATGCTCGCTAACTTCCCTAAGACATTAAAAATACTTGCCTTGCTTCACCACACTTTGAGGTTTGAGGGGATCCCCCCACAATTTCACTACCTCTTATGAGCTCATTTGGCCACACTCGCCCACCCAAGAGAACCTGTCCTGTATTCCTTATTAGCTAATCTTACCAGTTGGAAAATACAGTGTTAAAATTGAAAGTGCTGCCTCAATATGCCACATCTCAGAGATGTTTTCATGTTAATAGAAGAACCCAGGAGATTCAAGACCTCAAAGGCAAACGAGTTCCTGTCAATTTTTAAGTGAGTCAGGAGATTTAATGCATCTTGTTCTTTCTGTCCCAGATAGTGGTGGTGTTGGTGGATGCATCTCAGGAACTACAGTCAGTTGTAGGTGAGAGAAGTGAGGGAGGGCTAGGACTATAGCAGAAAGCAAAAGGTAAATGGAATTCACATGCCCTAAACGGCAGCCTCGGAGAGCAAAGAACAGTCCTGTACATCAAGTCTGCTGAGGTTTGGTTAGGAACATGGAAGAGAAAAACTGAAGAGTGATCAGTCAAGGCCTGGCAGGACCCATCTAGTGTTTTGGGAGGCAGAAGTTGAAGATCTTTTCTGGGTCAGAGACACTCAGTTGATGGCAACCTCACGTGAATGAATGTCTCGCCAAGACCCTGTCTTGCTGTGAATGGCGCTGGAGAACGAAGGGGCTGTAAGGAGTCTAACACAGTGCCAGCTACCCAGCTCATTAAATGCTAGATTCCCCTTTCCTTTTTCCACTATTGAAAATCCAGGCACAGGGGCAGGTCTTTCCACTTCTGTTAGGGTTTGGCAGAACCCTTCCCTGGCACTGTGCCTGTGGCTGTCTTCTTCCCTACAGCCCGGCTCTCTCAGGCACCGTAGTATGTACGTGGACCCAGTGTGTCACCTTGTGTGGTGTAACAGCCAAGCATGAGTGCCTACAATGGTGAAAGTCTACAAGGGAAAAATAACACATTTGGTAGGGAATAGTTAAAGATGGCTTCGAGAAAGAATATTGTTATGAAGAAAAGGTTTAGAAAAAGAAGCCCCAGTAACAACAGGGCCCGGTGCCCTTACACGTGGCACCACTCAGCAACGGTGTTCTGGCTCCGTGCCACTGTCTCTTTGCTCTCAGATTTCCTTCCTGCCCTGCCCTGGTCTGTTCTGCATTGCAGGGCTGGCTGCAAACTGCATCTCTCAGCCTGCCTTAGAATTGGCTTGAGTGAGGTTGAGTCAGTGGGAGGCCTCGGGGGAATCTGGAAGGTGGAGCAAGGGAGAAGCCAGGGTGTCTCTTCTGCTCTCTGCTTCAAGTGGCTTCACCTCTTTGTAGCTCCAGACAGGAGCATCAGTGGACTCGGGACCCAGCTGTGGCTTTGGGTTTTGGTCATACACCTTTTCCTGTGCCTGCACATTGTAGCCCTAGGTGGTATCGGTTTCTGCTGCTAATCTCTGTTTTCCAGTTCCTCCCACCATCCTCATGATCCATTCCCTATATTAAAGTCCCCCCCTTAAATCATCTGACATGGGTTCTGTTTTCCTTACAGGACCCTGGCTGTCGTATCCCCATTATCTTACTACAGAGAATTTCAGTGGTCAGAACATTGTTTTTCTACATAGAACAACATCATCTCAGAGTTATGTAGGATTGAATTGGTTGTAGTGGTTGACCTCATGTGTAATTATCTGTATTAAATATCTCATAAACAAAACATTTGGCACAAATACTACTTTATTTTTTGTTCTCAAAAATCTATTACTTTCTGTCTTTCTAAGAAGATCATTTATAACATAGGTGAGGTGTTAGTAAAAATTATGCTAAATAGCAGTGTAAATAACAGTGGAAAAATACATCTTATTGAAGACCACCTGTCTACACATTTTGTCATCCACATGATATTTTGTTTCTTTAAGGAAAACAAATTCATTTATGAGAATCCTAAAACACAGATGGTAGATCTAGGAAAAACATTAGAATAGATGCAGTCCTTTAACAATATCTGAGATCAGAAGGCACAGTGAGGGGTGAATTCTGTCTCTCAAAGATTTTTTATACTATCAAATAAATATCCCCATGTTCAGGAAGAATCTGATCAAGACTCTTTGCCTATTAGATTTACCACTTAAAAATAATAGTTTTAGCAACCCTAAAAACCTAACAAAACTAGTTAATTATGTCAGAAACTCCAAAAAAAGAGGCAGAAGCTAATATTTCATCATTTTCAGGGAGTCAAGTCACCATTTTATTGGTTTCAAATTAAGGGGTAGATTGACATAGATACACTTCTTCCTGCCTAGTTAACTCCTGTCATCCTTCCAGTCTTGGGTGGACTGGCACCTTTTCACGGAATCAAATCCCTTCTGGTACAACAGAGAGCCCCAGTCCCAGGTCTGGCCTCATAAGTACATATCACACTGAATTCTGCACTTTTTTTGCTGAATTATTAGATTAGCATCTATCCCACCACACAGTAAGCCCTGTGAGGGCAGGGACTATTTCTAATGTTACCTATGATCATTTTTCCAGTGAATAACACATAATGAATACTCAGTGCAGACCAGTTGAATGGCTGAGTGAAAGCATGGATGGGCACAGAGCTTCACACGCCTAGGGAGGGGCTATGGTGCCAGGGCGCAGCCCTGACTCCTGCAGGGAGAGCTCCTGCCTCTTCTGAGCTGTTTCCATTCGCCCTCGCCGGGGGCAAATCCAGCTGGCAAAGATGATCTGATACTTACCAGCCCTCAAAGAAGGACTATTTGTTCACTGTGCTTTCTTGTTCTTTCTTCCTTTCTTTCCTTCTCTCTCTCTCTCTCTCTCTCTTTCTTTCTTTTGTTGAGACAGAGTCTTGTTCTGTCACCCCGGGTAGAGTGCAGTGGCATCATCATAGCTCACTATAGCCTGGAACTCCTGGGCTCAAGCGATCCTCCTGCCTCAGCCTCCCAAGTACCTGGACTATAGGTGCACACCACCATGCCTGGCTAATTTTTTCTATTTTTAGTAGAGACGGGTCTCGCTCTTGCTCAGGCTGGTCTCGAACTCCTGACCTCAAGTAATCCTCCCACCTCGGCCTCCCAAAGTGCTAGGATTACAGGCGTGAGCCACCATGCCCTGCCCGCTGTGCTTTCTATTGTTGTGTTACAATAAAACTGAAAGGGACTTTTGATAGGTCAACAATTTATAATAAAAGAGAAGCACTTGTATCAATGTGAATGAACTACATGGGCTGACAGTTATCCATACTCAAGGAATGAGAAGACTGGAGAGGAGTATAAACCTGGAAGAAAAGGTGAGAAGGTGTCCCTTAAACAGCAGTACAGGAAGGCAAATAATCATTCAGGTAAGAAGTTACCTTATCTGCCCTTCACATCTAAAAAGTCAAGTGTTTTTAGGTCAGCATACCCTAGACAATAATTGAAGAAAACTCATTTAGTTCCTACATGTGTGCCCTGTGCTGTAAGACTAATGCAATTTATCTAGAGCTTACTCAAGTATTAACATTCTAGACAGAACAAAAGGAGTGAATTAAAACGTGACCAACAGTGGTTTTGCAGTGGTTCTGCATTTTTAGTACTAATATCACATTACACACATATACAAATACTTACACAGAAATATTTTGGGGAAGAAATCATCTAATACACTTAAGTTAGTATTTTCTGTTTCCTGTATACATAGTAGAAAAAAATCTAATGCAGTTAAATTTGTATTTTCTAATTCTTAAATTGTTGATGTAAAATTTTATTGTAAAATATGTCTTTCGATGAACAAATTACTTAGAAAACATGGAGAATAGCTGTCCAAGTTATTTGAAAATGGTGTACTGCTTCTTCATTTTTCTTTTTTTAAATTTGTCTATTGATTGTTTGGTTCAATTCTCTGAATGAGTTTAATTTCAAATGTATCCAATAAAATCTTTTGTAATTTCAAAAAACTCTGGTTTACGGAGAAGAAAAGTTGGCCTATTAACCGAGTGTTACTTTTCTTGAAGATTTAGGTTATTAGGATTATTGAGACATTTTATGAAAAATGCAGGATGGTAGAAAAACATAGAGAAATTGCTATAATGAAGACAGTTATAAAGGTTATACTTGTTACTGATTAGTCAGTTTATAAGATGGATTCCAAACCCATGTGTGGGGGCATTTGACTGAAGTCAACTAACATGACTCAGATCATAGCTTTCGGAGGAGAAAAAAACATTTTCCATCCTGAGGGTTGATATTTACTGCTTTTATTTTTTAATGCCAGAGGGAAATATCTCAAGGAAGTTTGCTTTAATCTCCTTAGCTCTTTACCGTGATGCATCATATAGTGGCATTCTGGCCCATCGTGACCCACCCTGTACCCGCGAGTGGGTTTTCCCACTGACAACAAAGGCTGTTTTAACTTGACGCCATTGACCATTCTCCCTTGTGATTGGCATTAACCAGGTGCATGAATGGAGATAAAAGGGTGGTCTCTGACCGCTGCAGGGAGTTGATCTCCCCTGGAGTGAACTGGTGGACCACAGTCACAAACCTGCAGCCTCAGCCCCACTGCCTTGTATTCCAACTGACTGAGCTGACAGGTGACACAAAAAAGCATGCTGAGGATAGGAAAAAAACCCAATGGAATTGTTTGCAGAGAAGAGGATAAATTAAATATTAATTATTTAACCAAACATAGACTCAATTGTCAAGCTTCAATGGGATTTTCTTGCATAAACAAAAATGGCTTATTGGGTGAAATAAGCATATGAAAAATGCTGGACAGTTAGTCTTTATTGCCACAGAATCAGAAGCAATGGAATAAAACTACAAGCAGCAGAGAGTTTACAATAAGTAAATAGGCACTTGGACTCTCTTTAAAACATCAGGACAGATTGTATATGTCACCCTCTTGGTGTTCAGGGCCTTTTGCTTACTTAAGCACAAAAAGATTCGCCTGCATATTTTCTTGAGTTCCTACGAGCGTTAGACTCCATGTTCTGGAGTTGGAAGACTGAAGGTCATCTCCAAGTCTATTAATTGTGAACCGTATATGCAACACAGAAAATAAGCTAAGTCTTTGAAAAATTAATTGTCCTAAAAATTTGCTTTATCTCAGATTTTTGAGTAAGTGTCCTTAGCTTCTGAAATGGTATTCTGCAGTGTCTTGCTTTGTACTTTCCAAATGGAAATATTTCAACCATAGAATTATTGATGCTTAAATGACGGTGAGGTATCCGATATTTCAACCAATATAGAAACACACACTAATCTTTCATGTCATCTCTAAACTAGTAAGATGGGAACAAAAGGCAGGAGAGTGCATGGCTCGGATGAATTTGTTCCACACAAAGCCCTTTGTTGGAACCTGTTCATCTCCATCACCATCAGATTACACTGAGGAAGGAAAACTATTTTTAACATTACTGTTATAAGAAAACATTTCATCTTTTGCCTTAATATTAGGAAAACATTGATATTTATTTTGTTTTTATCATATAAAAGTTATAGGCAATTGCTTATCATTTATAAATGAATAGGTATTTTTATTTTAAGGAACAAAATGGCCAAATGTGGAAAAGATAAAGACTTTAAGAACTAAGAGAGAGCAAGTATCTCTTAAAATAAAGCTATCTTCCCTAAAAGATATTATCTTAAAAACATTTCTCATTTCACGATAAATTAGAGCCCTGTTCATAAGATGCCACTCAAGGAACAAAAATAAAAGGCCCTGTAGGGATTTCAGAATCTTCTGATACTAAACTGCCAAAACAGGATTTTTGATGTTAAGTGGTGTGAACAGATTTTATTTTAATTGACACATTGGAAGACAAATAATAGGATGAGTGAAGGATCAAACAGTGAATGTACTTCAATGAAAGCTAACTAATATTTTTACAAGTAAGTGGAATAATAAAACTATTTCACACTAGGAAGTTTCAGTCACCCTTACTGGTTTTTAAAGCAAAAAGTTATTTGACTTATCTCTAGTGCTACAGCATTGTGTTCAAATAAATGGAAAGTCTGAGAATTGTCTGTAAGAAACATTGAAGAAGCCTTTTGAGATAATGGTAAATGAAAGAGTAGGAACTTCTCAAAAGGTCCATAAATTACAGAAGGGAGGAGGTATTTCTGTCCAAGATAGTGTCACAAGGGGACAGATTTACCTCCTGCGTGAAGCGACAAAGAATGCCAGATACAATATATGAAATAACTCTTTGCAAAGCACTGGGCATCCAGGCAATGCAGGACAGTGATCCCTGAGAGGTGAGAAGCAAACAAGGTGAGCCTGAAAACTGCCCCTGCCTACTCCAGAGGGCTGCCAGGTGTTGGTGCAGGGAGGCAAAACCCAGGCAAAGCCCAGCAGATGCCTTGACTTTAGGAGACACAGTTGAGAGAGTGCAGGGAGATAAAGGTAGCTGGAGTTCTCAGGACAGAGTAGCAAAGAGAAGAAAGCTGCCCAGAGATTTGCAGAGGGTCTAACTAGCAAATGCATTTGAAGAAACTACCCAAGGCTGGGGCTGGGAGAAAACCAAAAAGATACCAGAAAAGATTAGAGAACAGCTCTGTGCTCAGGCAGGCATGGGAATAGTGCCTACTCCTACCAGGCTGACTAGGAAAACTGAGAATTCATGGGGCACTGGGTAGAGTGCTCAAGGACGTCTTGTTTCAGTTAAGTGGGGAATAACTAGTCTTACAATAAGCATGCTTCAAAAAGATTAGGTTTTTTTTTCCAATTAACTTGACTGTATCAGAACAAAGTTCAAGAATATTTACGGGTATACAAAAATATCCTTACTTGCCTGGCATAGGAGATACCATGATCATGAAGGAATACAAAAATATCTAGAACCCAACAAATTCATAATGTTTGCCCATTCATCAAAAAATCAGGTAGAGGCTGGGCGCGGTGGCTCATGCCTGTAATCCTAGCACTCTGGGAGGCTGAGGCGGGCGGATTGTTTGAGCTCAAGAGTTCGAGACCAGCCTGAGCAAGAGCGAGACCCCCTCTCTACTAAAAATAGAAAGAAATTATATGGACAGCTAAAAATATATATAGAAAAAATTAGCCGGGCATGGTGGTGCATGTCTGTAGTCCCAGCTACTCGGGAGGCTGGGGCAGGAGGATTGCTTGAGCCCAGGAGTTTGAGGTTGCTGTGAGCTAGGATGATGCCACGGCACTCACTCTAGCCCGGGCAACAGAGTGAGACTCTGTCTCAAAAAAAAAAAAAAAAAAAAAATCAGGTAGAGACACGGAGATATAAAAGAGACCCAAATGGAATGTCTAGAGAGAAAACTATTATGTGTGAGATGACAAAGACACTGGATAGATCAATGGCGGGTTAGACACGTCAGAAGAAAAGATTAGTGAATGTGAAGACACAGAAATAAAAACTTTCCAAAATGAAACCAGTGTAATCTTCCTCTTTCACTTACAAGGACCCTTGTAATTACACTGGACCCATGCAGATAGTCCAGAATAATCCCCCATCTTGAGATCTTGCTGAAATTTGATGAAAACCACCCATCTACCCATCCAAGAAACTTGATGAAACTTAATGAACTCCAAACATGTGAAATATGAGGAAAAATACAGCAAAGCATGTCATAATCAAATTGTATAAAGCCAGTGACAAAGAGGAAAATCTTAAAAGCAGCCAGAGAAAGATGTTCTTTACAGAGGAACCAAGAGAAAAATGGAAGCAGATTTCTCACAGGAGCAACGCAAGTGAGAAGATCCATCTTTAAATCTGACAAATCTTCAAAAGTGATGATGAAGTAAAGATGTTTCACTCCCAAAGAATTCCTTTGATGTTTCTTATTTACTCACTTCTTTTCCAGGAAGTATAACTGTGATAGGCAAAATAATGGTCCCCCAAGATGTCCATGATCCCATCTCCCGAATCTGTGAATATTTACTGTACATGGCAGAAGAGACTTTGGAGAGGGAATTAAGTTAAAGATCTCAAGATGGGGGGACTATGCTGGACTATCCGCGTGGGTCCAGTGTAATTACAAGGGTCCTTGTAAGTGAAAGAGGAAGACTAGACCGGTTTGGAGATGCTATGCTGTGGGCTTTAAAGGTGGAGGAAGGAGCCATGTGCCAGAGAATGCAGGTGGCCTCTAGAAGCTGGAAAAGGCAGGGAAAGGATTCTGCCCTAGAGCCTTCGAAGGGAACACCACCCTGCTGACACCTTGATTGTACCCCAGTGAACCCATCTTGGACTTCAGACCTCCAGAACTGTAGGATAATAAATCACGTTGTAAGCCACTAAGTTTGCAGTAATTTGTTACAGCAGAAATAGGAAATTAATACCCTGACATTCATATTCTAACTGACTGATTAACCAGGTAGATTTTATGTGTGTCTTAGATATTTTGAAAACTTCTACCTATTTGTTAATAATAACACTGCTAATTCCTTTCTATTTAGTATACATTAACTTTGAAAAAATAGCTAACATTTTCTGCTCCAAAATTATTTTAGACATCACTTCCAAAAACATTTTTCAAATCTCTGATGGTTAAAAACTTTTGCCATTGTAAGCAAAGCACTCAAATCCATAGTTCATAGAAGTTAAGGGAATTTCTTTCTTACTATCTTAGTCATTCATGTCTCATATTAAATCATGTAGAACCCAGTATGGGAATATGAAAGTCTGTATTTGATAGAGGTACATTCTCTAGTGGGGTCACTTTTACATTCTTTCCCATTCCCTATTTTTTAAACAATAAATACAATAAGAAAGAAATGATTACATATGCATAAGTAGGTAAAAGATGCAGGACACTGGGGACAATCTCCTATTATAGCTGAGACTTTAATACTATTGTGAAGAGAGAATGCAAATTAGGAGAAGCAAAAAAACACCAAGAAGTCTTCTGGCCAAGCCAGGCACTTAGGATTGGCCAAGAAAACAAACAGATTTATAAAAGGCAATTAAGAGAGTTCACAACTTGAGAAACAGAAGGCCTGAGACAGTTTAATCCTCTCTAGGAAAAGAGCCTTTGTGGCAGGTTTTATAGTATTTAAGAATTTGGAGTTATAAACACATGTTTTCTTCAGCATTATTTCTCTCAGCTGCATTGCCTCCAGGCATTGAGAGGAATTTCTGAGTGACAGCTTCTCAGGAGCTAACAAGTATTTAAAGCCCCAGGTGAGCACCCTCCTCCTGTTCATCTTTTAATCTTTGGTACCAGATCCTTCCCAAGTGAGTCCTCTGCTCAGACATTTGATGCATTTCTGAAATAGTCTGCCTATAATAGCATAAGGAAGACTTTCAGTCATCTTATTCTTAGACCTTGACCTTTCCTCTTTCAAGTGTGAAACCAAAAAAGCAAAGCCAGGTGGGGTCATTTTTTTCCTTCCACCCACCAACAGTTTATGTTCAACCTAGTGAAGATTTCTTTCAAACACAGATGAAATTTCAGCACCAAATTATATTCTCATTCAATGAACACAACTCTTCCTTGTCAATTTTGAATTAGTAGCCAGTCCTTTATAAGCTAACTTCTGCATCTTTATAATCACAAGGTGTTTTTCCCACCAAAGGGGAAGAAATATTTTCTGCTTCATATTTTTTTTTTTTGAGACAGAGTCTTGCTCTGTTGTCCGGGCTAGAGTGAGTGCCGTGGCGTCAGCCTAGCTCACAGCAACCTCAGACTCCTGGGCTTAAGCGATCCTCCTGCCTCAGCCTCCCCAGTAGCTGGGACTACAGGCATGCGCCACCATGCCCAGCTAATTTTTTTCTATATAGATTTTTAGCTGTCCAAATCATTTCTTTCTATTTTTTTAGTAGAGACGGGGTCTCACTCTTGCTCAGAGTGGTCTTGAACTCCTGAGCTTGAGCGATCCACCTGCCTCGGTCTCCCAGAGTGCTAGGATTACAGGCGTGAGCCACCGCGCCCGGCCGCTGCTTCATATTTTAAGGCACAATTTTAACATGAGAAGAATCTTTAAACAGTTGTATCTGGTGTTGTCGTTCGGCTCTTAGGTTTGCCTGAAACGTCTAAATTCTTTTTCTCCCAGTTTTTCTCCAAACCTATTAGACTTCCTCGTGGTCTAGACCAGAGCTCTTCATCAGAAATATAATGCGACTCACAGTGTAACTGAAAATTTTCTAGTAGTTATATTAAAAAAAGAAAAGAGAGGTGAAATTAATGTCAATAACACATTTTATTTAACTCCATGTATCAAAGAGTATTATTATTTCAGCATGTAATCAATATAAAACTATTTATAGGTTGTTTTACATCCTCTCCTTCTATACTAAGGCTTGGCATCTGGTGTGCCTTTTGCACTTAGCACATTTCGATTCAGCGGAGCCTCCTTCCAAGCGCGCACGAGCCACGCCTGGCGAGCGTTAATGTACCGGGGAGAAAGGCTCTAACGTCTCCCCACCGCAGGCCCCAGGAAAAGTCTCCCCTGAGTCTTACTTTACTTCCAGCGTCTTTAATTTTCCAATGGATTCTTTTTCTCTGCCATGAAACATGCACAGCCCTCCCTTGAAAACCATTCACTTCAATTGCAACCACTTTAAGTTTCATTTCTCAATTTCCTGTTCCGGATGAGCTCTTTAAATAAAACTTAGGCCCTTTCACTGCGCTTGATGTTGCTGAGGACTCTTTCCTTCCCGCCTAGGCTGCTTTCTCAGCTGCGTCTTGTCCTCCCCTTGCTTCTCCTGCGTCGACTCCTCTTACTGTAACCCCTAAGGGACGGGGGCTGGGGAGAGGCAGTGGTTCTCAGCTCCAGGGTGCCTGATCCCAGAGATCCGGGGTGAAGCCAGGGACTCTGCATTTCTAGTAAGTTCCCAGGTGAGGCTGATGTTGCCGGTCGGGGAACCACACCAGGGAAGCGCTGCTCTGTGTTCAGTCCTCGGCGCCCCAGCCTTGCCCCCCGCAGGTGCCTGCGCCACAGCCCGGCCGCTGTCTTCTGCTGCCAGGGCCCCAGTTCCCTTCCGTGTCCAGGTGGCCCGTGGTCAGGGCTGGCTGGGCCGCTCCACCAGTTCCACAGCTGACCTCGCCAGTCCTGGCAAACGGGAAATGCACTTCCTTTGGCCAGCAATGGGTCTGGCAAGTGAGGTCTGGGGGCCTAACAGGAAGCTTCTAGGAGCTTTTCTTACTCTGAAAAAGGGACATGAGACAGGCTTGTTCTTTCCCTGCTTCCAGACATTGTGCATCACTCAGAACTACGGGGGCATCCTGAGCCCCCGGGGGAAGCAGGCCATAGCGGTCAAGCTGCATGCTAGGGTCAGACAGGGAAAGGAGAGGTGGAAGGAAGCCGGATTACTGAGGATGTCACTGAGCCACTGAAAGGAACCATCCCGAGGCCTCTCTCCTGCGACAATAAACATGCACATTGTTTAGGCCACTTTTAACTGGGGTTTCTGATACTGCAGAAAATCCTCAACACTTCCTCCGAGAGCTTCCCCCTCTTCCTCCTCCAATTGCTACGTCTGGATGGCTTTTTTCTTATGCCAACTTTCAACCTCACTTCTTTCTCTATTGAATTCTCTCTTCCCTCCTTGTCTTTCTTGCTTTGTCACAGACAAAGGCAGGCTAGTCACTGACATTTTTGGAACATAGGACAGGATCACAAATGAAAGGCCCCAGCCTGTGACTTCACTCATTTCTCTTCCCACACCTGGATCCATCCCATGCCATGAGTGGCACCTGCAGTGTGTCCAAGCTCTGTCCATAACTCCCGGCTCTTGGCAAAACTGTACCCCTCGGCCATCCTTCATGCTAAGGAGCTCACACATTGACGCCTGGCTGGCCATGGGAGAGCAGACCCAGGGAAGAGCTTGGAGGCCTTGGAAGTGGGTTTGCGGCCATTCGACTGGGAATTATAGCATTGCAGGTACACAGCCCACAGGTGGAGTGAGGGGAAGCATGGACTTTGGGGGCCTTGCAGACTCATCATGCTACTGTGAGCAAAGCCATAGTGGGGTCTTCTAAAGCAGGGCTCAGGGCAGTGGCCCAGGAAAACTGGATGAAGGATTCAAATGTGATTGGTCAGATTTTTGGACTCTAAGTCACATACAATAAAAGATTTCATTGCTGTGTGTTAACAGGTCATGTATCACACTTTGATACTTCTTAGAATAAGATAATACTCTAGGGTATTGATTTTCAAAAATATCTGGAATTTTTTTTGATATTTAAAAAAATATATACAATCAGGCATTTAGACCTTAGTGGTAAGAATTTTTTTTTTGTTTGCTATCATTTGTAATACCTGTATTTCCTCTTCTTTTTTGAATTCATTTGCTGAAATATATTCCCTAGTTATTCTCTCAGAAAACACATCATCTGGTAAACTCTGTCCAAAACACTGTTCATTTTTTCACATTAAATTTGAGTTTGAACTAGATACAAACTAGTATTCATTTTCCTGGAGCACTTGGGAGGATTGATCCAAGGACTGCTGGTGTGTGGAATCAATCACTGATGAAATGTCTGGTTCTACCTGCTTCTTTCTTTGTAGGTAATCTGTGTTCACCTCTTCCTGCAGCCTGGAACCTTTTACATAGTCATGCATTTATTTACATCTAAATATTCTGAAAATATACCATGCTGTGTCCTTCAGTTCAGGGAAATTTTCTTTTAATTTGCTCAGTGTTTTCTCTCTTCAAAAAAGTTTTTGTTCTTTTCTTCTGAAACTCCTGTGAGACAGATGTTTGAGGTTTGGCTTGACCCTTCAGTCCTAAATATCTTAGCTCTTCTCACTCTTCCCATCTCTATGCTTGTTTACATGATATTTTTGAGAGTCCATCCACAACATTTATTCTTTTAGCTGCATTCATTCTTCTCTGGACTGAGAGTGTGTATCTCCCAGGAACTTAAAAAAGAGTGACTTGTTCTTTTTTTTTTTTAATATTTGAGAATAATAATTGACTTTATTGGCTTATTTGAAAGTTGTCTTTGCTTTTTTCTATGGACAGTATTTCCTTGGGGATAGTTATTTCTTCAGTTTGTTGAATTTGATGCTCTTTCTAGAAGATGTTGGTTTTCTTTCCAAGTCTGGTGGTTCCTGGTTATCTGTTCATACTTATTTATGTTGAAGGACTAGATTGAAGACTTAATTTGCTCAATCCAAATAAGAAATGTGGTTGGTTTCTATTAATGTAAATTCTGATCTCTGCAGCCTGCCTTTTATAATTGTGGGGAGAGCAGGATCAGCCTTGCTTTGGGGGGTGGTGGAGGGGATTTTTCTTACCTGGAGCATGGCATTCTTGGCCTCTCTTGTTAGAGTCCTGTTTCAGTATACACACTCAGAGCTCAACCTGGGGCCAATTCCAGCTCCAAAGGCCCCATTTCATTTCCCACAGGTTCTACTCTGCTTCTTGCAAGACAGACAGACTGGCAGAAGAGCTTTCCTTTGCTAAGGGAGTAGTTCTTGGGCCATTAGCCTGAAGAAAAGTCTGGGCAGCTGCCTGGGCTCATGGGCACATGAGGATGAGGTGCTCCTTGCTCTTCCTACCGACACACTTGCCCCAGGGCCCTTTCTTTTTTATTTTTAAGTTTTAAAACATCTTTTAAAAAATTTTATTTTTAACTCTTATGGGTACATAATAGTTGTATATATTTATAGGGTACATGTGATGTTTGATACAAGCATACAATGTGAATTAATCAAGTCTGGGTAATTGAGGTATCCGCCACCTCAGGCATTTATCACTTCTTTGTGTTAGGAACATTCCAATTCCAGTGTTTTAGCTATTTTAAAGTATACCCTAACGTATTGTTGGTTATAGTCACTTTGTTGTGCTGTCAAAGATCATTCTATCTAACTATCTAACTATGTATCATTCTATCATTCTAACTATCTATGTATCATTCTATCATTCTATCTAACTATCTATGTATCATTCTATCATTCTATCTAACTCTATCAACCACTTCATCCCTCCCTCCCCATGACCCTTCCCAGCCTCTGGTACCCAGGGCCCTTTCTTGACCAGTCTGCCTGTGAGCTTCTCTAGTGCATTGTGGTTTTTCCTTTTTTTCTTTACCCTTGAAGGTCTTTTCTCTTCTGTGTATTCTGGGCTGTGGTTTTTCTTTTATGTGATTTTATGCTCAGTTGGATTCCATCTGCCTTACATGTAAGTTCTCTCCTTTTATATTTTTAGCATGATCATGGATTGATTCTTTGTTTTCATTGCCAGTACCCTGACATATCCCCTTGTCTCTCACTGAGGCTGTAGGCATATCCTTTAAGCTCCATTCTAGCTCACCCCCTACATCTAGGCTACCTGGTATGATGCCCACCAGCTACATGTGGCCAGTGAGAACTTGATTTTAAAGACTTTGAACAAAGAAAAAGGAATATAAAATATGTTAATAATAATTTTTCATATTAATTACAGTTTGAAATTTTAATTTTAATATTTTGGATGCATTGGCTTAAATATAGTCTGAAAGCTAATTTTACTTGTTTCTTTTTACTTCTATAATGCGGCTACCAGAGGAGTTAAAATTGCATATGTGGCTTGAGATATATTTCTCTTGCTTTACACCTCTGCAGGACACATTCCTAAGATAAAATTAGGAAGAGTGGGTTAAGACGATGACCTGAATATGTATATAGATTCCCCATCCATTCTCAAATCTCCCCACAAAACACAAAAGAGTGTGATAAGTTACATTCTTAAAAAGGAGCAGGGCAGACAGAAGTCAGACCAGAGGTAATTTCTTTGGCAGAATTTATGTGATTTAGGGATCAATTTATCACGGGTAGAAAGGCAGAAAAAGGCTCAGGATAAATTTCACTGTTTCCAGCTTGGGAAAATGGGCCAATCATCGTCCTATTTTCGTGCGAATACCACACAAAAAGAAAAGAGTCTGAATGGACATGTCAGTGGTGGTAGCAAGCTGATGCGTTTGGTTTTGGATTTGTGGAGCTTGGGGTGTCCCTGGGCTGTTTACGTGTCCAATAGTTGGGTGACAGCGTGAACAATGCTGGGGAAGGCACACGGGGCTCAGGAAATAGATGGGTGTCCTCACACCGTGGATGAAAGCCCCTGGGGAAACAGTGCTGGTGGCCGGAAAGCCACCGATGCAGAGTGGGGCTCATGATGAAGGGCCTTGAAGGAAAAGGACGTATCATCAAAAAGAAGCTTGATAAACTTCCCTTCGCCACGGCCTAATGGAGCGATAGTACAACCTAGTGTTTCAGGAGTTGCTAGGATACAAGGCATGTTTTAACCAGTGGAAGCTCTAATCAGGCAAGGGCTTTCCAGAGGTGGCACATAAACACGAGAAGAGGAAAGTGCAAACCTGTGAACGAAGGGAGTCTGCCCTGGAAACACGGCACTGGCACCTTGGTTTGGAATGGGATGAGCAAATTTTGCTCTCACTCCTGCATGCTTATAAAAGATTCTACTAAGAGACGTAACTAGCCATGGTAGGAAATGTAACCAAATTTACGTGAACTCCAAATTTGAAGCACAGTAGAAGGATATTGCAAATCCTAAGCACCTGGCTAAAGGGAGATTCCTGATGTTTTTTAATGCTACAATAATAGAATTTAAACGGGGAAAAGATGTCTTTGTAAATAGCTAGAGGCATGGATTCACTTTATGTCTTTTCTGTGACCTAATTGGGAACACAAAATGCTGAACACCACCACGAAGCATATAATCACTGTTAAATATATTTGAGGTAGGGCTTCAGGTTAACAGAACTTCTGCTAATTCTCAAGTTAGAGTCCATCTAGAATATTCCAGAGGACCTGAATGAAAAACTTGATCTTGTTTCTAACATTTTGAAAAAATAACAAGGGGTTTATGTTGAGTTAAAACCATAATCTATAGTGCGGACTCAAAACAAATATTAAGGACAACCTAAAGACAATGGCATGAGACTTCTGTTAAGCATCCCAAGCATTTGTTTTTGGAATTATTGGGTTTGGGATTCAAGAAAGAAAGATTTGAACATATGAATTTATCACTGATAGGAACAATCTATTATCTAGATATGGAAGTAAATTCTAATCAAATGGTGAAATAATACCTAAAGAGGCATCAATGTGGTGTTGTAGAAAGAACAATAGATTCAACGTTCACCCTCTCAACAACATGCTTGTGTGTGTGTCTGTACTACCTTCCGAATATTGTTCTAAATAACAGGGATCCAGCGATGAAGACACAAAATCCCTGCCTGCTTGGAGTTAACTATCTAGTTGTGAGATACAGACAAATATTTAAACAAATAAGTACATGATATTAATAATTTCAAGGAATAAGTTCCCTGAAGAAAGTAAAAATGGGAAAAAGAATGACGCTTTGGGTAATGTCGGGAAAGAGCACGATATGCAGAGGGAACAGCATCTATAAAGGGTGAAAGCTCAGAGGCAGGAGAAGATTATTATGTTCAAGAGGGGGAAAGGGCACCAGGGGGGCTGAAATTTCGTGGGGCTGGATGGGTAGGGAAGTGGTAGGAGATGAGGGCAGAGAGGTAGGTGCCCTATATGCCCTGGTAAGAAGTTTGGATTTGGTTCCATTTGTGGGGGGAAGCTTTGGCAGGTTATAATCAGAGAACTGTTAGGATCTGATTCACCCTAAAACAAAATCACTCCAGCTGTGCAGTAGAGGATGGACCACTGGTGGTGAGAGTAGGAACTGAGAGATGAGTTCTGAAACTATTGCCATGGAGTAGGGGATGAGAAAAGGTGGTTTCAATTGTGCTTGCAGCGGATGAAGTGGTACAAAGAGCCTGCACTAGAAACGGTTTTGGAGTGAAAACTTATCAAATAAATTTGTGGGAAGTTAGCACATGAAAGAAAGCCAAGATGATGCCTAAGTTTTTGGCCTGCGTGACTGGTGCATGGTGATGGTATCTACTGAGACAGGAAAGACTGGAGAGAAGTAGCTTTGAGGCAAACGAGGATTCTGTTGTAGACCTGTTACATTTGGGATGCATCTGAGATGTTCAAGTGAAAATGCCCAGCTGGAAGTTGGATCAACGAGTACGGAGCTGAGAGGTGACGTCTGAGCTGGAGATAACAATTTGGGTGACATCACACACTGGTATTACCCAAATCCCTGGGAGGAGATGAGATCATCTAGGGATAGAAGGGAAGGCAATTAGGAAGAGACTCCCTGGGGAATTCAATGTCCAGGAGAGGAGGAGAAGAAACAAGGAGTTTCTAAGGGAAGCGGCCAGTGAAACAGAGGGGAAACCAGGAGGTAAGGTGCTTTCCCTCACCACCCTAGGAAGGGCTAGAAAACTAGCTCAAAGTGCTAAGTGACTAATATTTACATTTTAATATCTTTGTGTATATGTAAGTGCCTGTCTACCTTGGTGGAGAGAGTGCACCTGCCATATGCATAGAGGCATTCAATAAATACAGGTTTACCTTCCTTCCTCAAGACAGGTATTGGGTGCCGATTATGTGCCAGGCACTGCGGTAGGCACTGGGGGAATCAGCAATGACTGAGAAATAGGTCATGAACTGATGAGCTTGCAGGGATTCTAACCACTGCAGAGACATTAATCCCGGTGTTGCAGAATTTTATTTAGAACAGTGATTCTCAAGGTTTGGTATCCCAACCAATGGCCTCAGCAGAACCTGGGAACTTGCTGGAAATGTAAATTGTAGGGCCCCACCCTACACCTACAGAATCCCAAACTCTAGAGATTGGGCCCAGAAATCTGAGCTTTAACAAGCCCTCCAAAGTGACTGTGATGAAAGCTTAAGTTGAAAACCACTGGTAAGGCCGTCACCTGGAGCGTTCTCTCATTTCAGCTCCATTTTAAAGTGATAGTATCTCTAGAGAAAGTGTAAAATATAGAAGTATTGGGAGTATCAATCATTCTCATGCTTGGTTATTTTGGCTTAAAGGGGATTTGAGTCTACAAAAATTTTTGAGATTTATTTATTTCCATTATATAAGTAAAACTGTTGAGGGCTCCCGAGAAAATCACCCAACTCTGCAGATCGGTCCCAGTATACACAGATACAGAATGAATGGATGACAAGCCCACATTTACCGTGTCAGGAAAACATCCTCCCTCACCTTCTCCCAGCAGCTGTTTTGAACATTTCATTTGCCTATTTGCTTATCGCTACCAGCAGATAATCTTGCTGCTTATTTTTCAGAGATAAAATAAGTTATTGGAAAAACTTCCTGACACTAATCCTGAAAACGTTCCTAACTCCATCACATCTTTCCACCTTTGATCATGTTTAGATGAAGGAGCTTTAACTGCTCTGATCTAAGCGTAAGTCCACTGCACCCTTCCCCTTCCTCCTCCTCCTCCTCCTCCTCCTCCTCCTCCTCCATCTTAAACCCTTCACCGTCCGTTAGTATCTTTCCTTCTGTACTTAAACATGCTAAGAAGCTCTTTCATCTTAAAAGGAAAAGCTAAATCTTATCTCAATTTCACATCATTTTTAAGAAGCTGTTGATTTCAACCTCTTATTTCATGGCGCAAAATTTCTAGCACTTGTCTGCCTTGTTCTCCTTCTACCTTCATTAACCACCAGCATGTCCCTGGCTCCTGGCAGCCACTCAACTGAGATTTGCTGAACAAAGAGGCTGAACATACACCTTAAAGAAACCTTGACAGTACAGAAAGTTACATAAAAACATATTGTGTATGATCTCTTTACCCAACTAGGACCACCATGGCAGCTTTAAATAGTTAACATGTTAACATCATTATATTTATATTCCTGGCCTTCAACACACACATAATAGTTTGATGAAGTTTCAGAAAGAATATAGCAACATTTGGAGGATGATTTAGAACCAATATTCAATTATTTGTGCAAATATTATCTAGAACAAGTAGAGATAATTGAAATTCAAAGAAAATGCCTTTCCCTAAAACTAAATCATCATACCCAACCAAACTTTTACTGGGACAGTCAGTAGGTAATACTATGTAAGGGAGGTTTATTTTTAGTTCCTTCCCCCTGCCAAACTTTAGAGAGCTAACAATCAAAATAATTGACAAGAGGGAAAATAATAAAGGGAAACTGGTAACAAACAAAACAACTGTTTTTTTTTTTTTGAGACAGAGTCTTGCTCTGTCCCCCCAGGCTCGAGTACAGTGGCCTCATCATCGTAGCTCACTGCAGCCTCCAACTCCTGGGCTCAAGCGATCCTCCTGCCTCAGCCTGACGAGTAGCTGGGACTACAGCCACCGCCACCACACCCAACCAATGTTTTGTATTTTCACTAGAGACAGGGTCTCACTCTTGCTCAGGCTGGTCTTGCACTTGAACTCCTGCCCTTAAGCCATCCTTCTGCCTGGGCCTCCCAGAGTGCTGGGATTACAGGCGAGAGCTACCTCACCTGGCCTGATTGATTTATTTATTTTTTTGTAAGAAAAATCACACAGCATTCTTCATCCAACTTTCTTTTAAAAGACATATGTTGCAGGTGGCAGGAGACCAATGAGACAAAAAGGGGGAAAGACGTTAACTAATCAATGAACAACACTGGGAGGATAGGGAGTATGTTTTAAAAGAGAAATGCTATTCTCTTTAACAGTATTCAAAGAAAATCATGATTACTTAATTTCCTACTGTGACAAAGTTTAGAAGAAAAAAATTGAAGATTAAGGTGGTTCCGTTCTCCAGGTCAAAATATTTTAATTTACATATGCCAAATTTTACAGCATTCTATTTTTACAGAGGTATATTAAAAATCTTACTAATTATCATGTGGTCAATTAACATACACAGTAAATCTCACCTAAAAAGAAATATAACCTCTAGTCACATTTTCTTGAAGACTAAATGGCAGAGAAGCACAATGAGGTCTCATATTATGTGTAAATAACCCACGTTATTTACAAAATACCCTGTTGCACATTTTACCCAATTAGTACCTGATTGAGTGTGTTATGCCGCTAACACATTCCAGCCATGAGAAAAGAATATTAAAGAGATCAGCAGGGTGCTTTCTCTCAAAACAAAAAAGATGCACATAGAAAGAAGAGAGTGGTCCAGGACCTAAATTATAAGAGATACACACTTGCAGAAAAAGAGTACTATGGCCCAAGTTATAAAATTTTCACGATTTCAATCTGTTCTTTAAAAAATTCTACCAAAGAAATGAGCACAGATGCAGCTCTTCAGGTTATTTTAGCAGTGAGTATTCACAAATTTATGCAAAATCAAAATTATTGGCCTTAATAGAGAGTGCCAGCTTCCTTCTGTCAACTATTCTATGTCTGTCAGCTTGCAGCTAAGGAGGCTCTATCCAAAAATGATGTTTATTTGATTTTTTTAATGTGTTTTGTGTAAAGGGCCTTTCATGAATAGCATATGTAAAGGGAAAGACTCTAGGATTAAATACTTTTGATAAAAGGCCTTCTTAAGTCTATCAGTCTTGCCTGTGTGTTAGGATGGAAGGCCCACGTACAGCAGTCAGCAGATTTGTTGTGTTAGGATGTGGGCGTTTAATCAGTGCTTAATAATAATGGTAAGTTTGATTAATGTTTGTTTTTGTAGGTAGAGCAACAGAACACAGTTTTCCAGAGCAGGATGAAGCAAACATATTACAAAAATGAAAATGCAGAATTTAAGAGGCATTGAATACCATTGTACTTATGCAATTTACTCTTCTTTCCCTTCTCTATATGATTTCACTGAATTTTATTTTGGCTAAATGATCAGAGCTTTAGTTTTAAATCTCATAGAGAATAAATGAGATGACTTCTTTGTATTTTTTCAAACCCCAGAGCTCTAAGACAATATGACAGCTTAAAAAAAGTACAACTTTGTCTCAGTGTTCTTGTTGGAACCATTAGGATCAATTATGTAGCAATAATAATAAAAAGTCCTCCAAAGAAAGAGTGCCTTGATAATGAACATTGTACTTTAACTCAAATACACTGTCAAAGCTATTTCACAACAAACGTCAGTGCTACAAATTATAGCAAAGTTGTAAGAGGAACATATATGAGATGAGGGAGAAATATTGGACTAATCAAGTGGCACAAATCAAGTGGGACACATTTTAGAAAATCTAAAAAATAAAGAAAAACAAAGAAAAAGATAAACATCTTGCCCTGTTATTGGACTGTGAAATAGTAATACACTTTTCACTCCTGGGTTTTAAATCAGTTACCCTTCAAACAGGTACAAAATCTAGAACCAAGAATATTTTACTATTAAATCGTATTAGAGGTATCTTGGTATTAGTATTATGGTTAAACATGTGCAAATGAAAGGTTTCCCCCCTTAATTGAACTAAAATCCACTTTAATGTCAATTGGGATTCAAGACTTGAATACAAGCCCACTCCCTTGCTCAGAGGTCCCTAGGAGTCCTGCACCCTAGGCCCACAAAGTCAGCTTCTGTCCTAGTCTCTAGTCAAGCTATACCTTTACTTCCTCAGGTAGGAAGTGCTGGAATGCAGGTTTATGTCCTAATCAAGCATTGAGACAGTTGTAGTAGCCTTGGACTCCACATCTGCCCCCTCCAGCACCTCACATCTGCCCCAGGTTCCTGCCACCAAAACAGCTGTTCCCACCTGCCTTCTCTCAGTAGCTACAACATAACCCAAGGTTGCTTTTCTCCACCCAGATTTCGGTCTGTAGAATTGGCCCAGAATATGAACCAGACTCTGGCAAGAATTGTGGAGTAAGTTGTTGACGAGCTTGTGATGGTGGTTGCTATTATTTCTATCCAGAGGCAGGAGTTCTTTTCATCCTAACTGCTCTCCCTTAGTTTAGAACTAAGTCCTCTAAATCAGTGGCTTAAGATTTCTTCTTGATTGCTACTGACAGTAACAATACGTTTTACATCAAGACCAATGTAGGTAAATATATACATAATAAAACATATATATGACATACATGTTGTATATATTTGTGTGTATATCTGTCTGAAACAAGTTTTATCAATAAATCCCATGCATTTGGCCTATTATATTCTTTCATTTTTTTCTAACGAAGTATTGGGATGACTAATCCATTGCTATCACCCACCCCCAAGTGCTTGCAGACTGCATTTTGAAAAATATTGCTCCAAGACTCACTTTTTAAGACTTTCTTGTCCACTCATCCTTTGGTAAGCTGAGGGTAAGGTAACAAATCATCACTCTACTAAGGGTAAGGTAAGAAATCATCAGTGTATTCAGAGAGAATTCCTAGCTGGTTGTTTTGGAGAGTATCGTGGCTATAGATTTAGAAAATTTTGTTCTCTAATGGTTTCCAAGACTGTGACAACTTTAGTGGATTTTGAGGAGCCAAAAAACAAAAACAAAAACACCTTGAAAACCAGGCTTTTACACAATTAAAAAGTACTGGTCTTGTTGAACCAGGACCCTACAAGATAACTAAGGAAAGTCTCTTTTCTTGGGTTTTCATCAGGAGGCCAAAAACAGCTTTGGTCATTTAATGGTGTCCAACTATGACAATCCTGCAATGTTCAAGTTTTCAGTTTTCAAGGATGTGTGTGTGTGTGTGTATGTATGTGTATGTATATATGTGGGGGGGTTCATTAAAAATACTACAGTTTGCCTTGTTTTAAATTTTTTTGAGTGTCTGAATCCCAAACATATGAAAAATACAATAGCTCAAGGTATATAAAAACAAAATTATATCACTAATCAGTTTATATCTATATAAACTGATATATATATACACATATATCTACCTATATTCAGATATGCGTATGTGTATATATGTGTGTTTATATATAACTCTCTCTAGTTCTCTGGTTGATTCATTCTATCTTCTTTCTTCTCAGTTATTTATACTCAAACATGTTTCCATAACGTGTCTGAGGCAGTTAAATTTTATGTTATATATTTTTATGTCAATTAAAAATAAAACATATATATAAATATGTACACAAAACAAACACTTTATACAACTCAACAACAACAAAACAAACATCCTTATTAAAAATGGGCAAAGGACTTGAATGGACATTTCTCCAAACAAAATATGCAAATGGTCAATAAATATGTGAAAAGATGCCCAACATCACTAATCGTTAGGGAAATGCAAATCAAAACCATAATGAAATACCAGTTCATACCCATTAGGATGGCTATTATCAAAAAACAGAAAACAAGTGTTGGCAAGAATGTGGAGAAATTGAAACCCTTGTGTACTGCTTATGCAGTCATTGCGGAAAACATCTTGATTATTGCTCAAAAAATTAAACACAGAATTACCATATGGTCCAGAAATCCCACTAGGGGTATATACCCAAAAGAACTGAAAGCAGGGACTCAAACAGATATTTTTGCTCTTCCTAGCAACATTATTCACAGTAGTCAAAAAGTGGAAGCAACCCAGGTGCCCCCTGATGGATGAGTGGATACAAAATGTGATGCACACATACAGTAGAATCTCATTCAGCCTTAAAAAGGTGGGACAGTCTGACACAGGCTACAACGTGGATGAACCTTGAAGACACTGTGCAAAATGAAATAAGTCAGTCACAAAAGGACAAATATTGCATGATTCAGTTTATATGGGGTGCCTGGCGGAGCCAAATTCACAGAGACAGAAGAATAGTGGTTAGCAGGGGTTGGGAGGCGGGGTGGGGAAGTCTGTGTTTAATAGGTGCAGAGTTTCAGTTTGGTAAGATGAAAAGTTCTGGAGATCGATGGTGGTGATGGTTATACGATGATGTGAATGTACTTAATGCCACTGAACTCTACACTTAAAAAGTGGTCAAAATAGTACATTTTATGTTATGCATATTTTACCAAAATAAAAATGCATTATACAAAATGCAGAGAATGAAAAAATAAAATAAATATCACCCATAATTCTCACCATCCTAGCATACCATTATTATACTTTTCTTCTGGTATTTTCTGTTCCATGATGCATATTTTTTATATAGTACTAATTTTCTTCATTGCTACTATGAAGACTCTGTAATTTTTTTTATCTATACCTATGGCATCAGAAAATTGCTCTGTTCATTTTTTTTTAATTTGGAAAATAATTTGATGCTGAATGTCTTTGTATTTATAACTTTCTATATTTTATATTATTTTCTTAGGATAATTTTCTATAATGAAATCATTGAGTCAAACACATGAATCCATTTTTGCCATTAAATATATGAGATAAATTGTTTTTCAAAAGATCTGTATTAAATTATAATGTTATCAGCAAGGTATAAAGGTCCTATTCTCATCATACCCTCATCAGAGATTAGGTCATATCATTAAAAAATCTGCTAATAGGGAAAAAAATTGTATTTCATGATTTAAACTTGCATTTCTTTTAAATTACTAGGGAGGTTAGATTGTTAACATGTCTCTATATGGTTTTTTAGTCACTATATTTTCTCTTTTAAAATTGTCTTGACACACAATCTGCTGATTTTTTATAGCTTTTTGTTAAAAAGCTTTTCATTTTATTTATTAGTAAGCCATATTAAAATACTAAAATGCTAGGTAATCAATTATATTGATTCCCACTTTTATGGTTTCTTCTATTGTTCCAAAGCCTAAAAGCTCTTCCCACTCTAGAAGACTATTCCATTTTTCCCCCCAAGTTTTCTTATGGCTTGATAGTGCACACTTAGCTTCTCTCCCATTGTAATTTACTATGGTGTCTGGGATGGATTTTGATGGACAGAGGCACAGGAGAGGGAAGAACATTATCAAAGTTTTACAAGTAGGGTTAAATGAAGGGTATGTAGAAAGTATAAGAACAATCTCCTTCTCTCGTTACACTGAATAATGAAAGATATACTTAAATGTCCACCAATGGATGGAGGAATGAATAAATAAAATATGGTATATATACACAACGGAATACTATATAGCCTTAAAAAAGAAAATTCTGTCATTTGTGACAACATGGATGGACATGGAGGACATTATGCTAAGTGAAATAAGGCAAACGAAGACAACTATAGTCATGTGAGACATAATGATGCTTCAGTCAGCAACCAACGGCATATACAACTGTGGTCTGTAAGATTATAATACCATATTTCTACTGGACCCTTTCTATGTTTAGATATACAAATACCATTGTGTTACAATTGCCTCCAGCATTCAGTTAGGTAACATGTTGGATAGGTTTGTAGCCTGGGAGTAATAGGCTAAAGCACACAGCCTAGGTGTGTAGTAGGTTCTACCATCTAAGTGTGTGTAAGTACACTCTATGGTGTTTGCACAATGAAATCGCCTTATGCATTTCTCAGAATGCATCCCTGTCCTTAAGCAATGCATGCCTATACCGTATGATCTCAACTATATGTGGAATCTAAAAAAGCTGATCTCTTAGAAACAGAGTAGAAAGATGTTTTTCAGAGGCTGGGGGAAGGAGTGGGGAAAGGGAAAATGTTGATCAAAGGATACAAAGTTTCAGTTAGACTGGAGAAATAAGTTTTAGTGATCTAGTGCACTGCATGGTGACCACAGTTAATAACAATGTATTGTGTATTTCAAAATAGCTAAACTAGATGTTTAACACTCTCTCCACACAAAAATGATAAATCGGTGAGGTGATGGATATGTTAATTAGCTTCATCAAATCTTCCAATAATGTATACATAGATCAAAACATCACATTGTGCACCATGAATACACACAATTATTATTTGTCAATTAAAAATAAAATTAAAAGGGAAATAATGAGAGAGGTAGAGATGACAAGGAGGGGAGGAAAGGAAAGGTAGAAAGGGTCTGATCTCCGGCATCACCACCCGTCCGGAGGCGGCATGCACAGCCTCAGCGGAGACTTGGCTAATTAGCGGTGGCGGGGCCTGTGAGCAGCGGCCCAGCTTTTAACATCAGCTAGATGAGAAAGACTTTGCCAGAGGAGAGAAAGCAGGTTTCAGAGCTGTGCCTGAGGAGCAGGGCAGGAAGTGCTTATGGCGTTATAATAATTTCTGTCCAAAATGAGGTGGGATTTTCATCTTTGCCCAAGGTAATTTTGTTCAATGTGATTTAAATGTGTTTGCAAAAGAAAGGGTGTTTTTCTAATTTCCAGCAGAATAATTGAGCTTTGTATTAGATGTACAGGTGTTAGGACCACATATCTTTCTTGGTCCTCTCACAAAACAAAACAAAAAATAAACAAACAAACAAAAACTCAGCAATTTTCGCTGCATTGTTCTTTCTCTAGAGTCCACATAGTACGTCCATATGCTTACTACTGTCCACTTTCTCAGGTTACTTGCTAAAAACATGACTTGTTTTTTAACTTGACAAATATTGTATATCTTTATGGTGCACAACATGTTTTGAATGGCTAAATCAAGCTAATTAACATCTACATCATCTCACATACCATTTCGTTGTGGTGGTAACACTTAAAATCCAACCTCATAGCAATTTTGAAGTATACAATGCATGGTTATTAACTACAGTTACCCTATAGTCACCATGTCATACAATGGAACTCTTGGACTTACTCTCTAAGGTTCCTTTTTAAAGATAAGATCTTAGTTCATTTTGACATAGATTCCCATTTGTAAAGGATGCTCATTTAACAAATGCATTGAAAACGGCGGAACTTCAAATTATAAGAAAATTTAAAAATTAGAAATGCCTGTCTACAAAAGGCCTGTATTTTGGATGGGCAGAATGCAGGGTGTTTATGGGGGAAAAATGTCTTGTATTTATTAAATCAGAGCATCATTTAAAAGACTCAGGTGATAGTTGTTTGGAGAACGTTTGGTTCCCTCCCACCCCGCCGACTTCCTCCTCTGTCACCTTTTGTGATATGACTGGAAGTCGGCAAGGAAATGGACACACTTCGGCAAAACTCAGCACAGGGGGAACTGGTTACAGAAGACCCGTATTCCCAAGGCGAGAAATGTGAGTGTCTTTCTGATGCTGCCCTCTGAGGCTTCTGTCCTCCTCCCCGCCAGCCAGGACTCAGGCATGGTGGAGACCTATGACAACTCCTGCTGGGGTCGTGCACCAAAAGAGGCAGGGCTTTGGGTGAGGGAGTTAGAAGTTGCATAAGGATTTAGAGATCACAGGGAGAGGGAAGGAAGAGAAGGGCCCCCGGGGACTGTGCTTTACCAAGGCAAAGGAGCAGCACGTGGTCTCCTGAAGGCTCTATGAGGAAGGACGGGGGCCTGGGAACAGCTCAGAGAATGAGTTGACCAGGAGAGAAAACTCTCCCTAAATCTCCAGTGGCCTTCAGATTCTGTATAGGCTGGAATAAAATGCTTAAGAGTGAAATAAAGGACTGATTGTATATTTTTCTGGGTGTCCCAGGATGGCTTGAACTGGATAATAAAGGATTTGTGGTATACCGTACCATATGTGTTATATATATGACATATAATGTCAGGTTATATTTTGTAGGAATTTCCTTGATTACCCTAATCTAACAATTCTTCCCTCCTCTGATCTCCTAAGACATATACTTTTCATTGCTATTGTCTTATTGACAACCCTTTTGTAGTTATCTTGACTGTTCTTTATATGATTATGTTTTTGGCTACTATTTAACTTTTCATGACGGGCATTATAATATAGAAAATACACAAGCTTTTAGAGTGGGGCAGGCAGACCTGGGATTTGGTGCTGGTAATTTACTTTCTCTGAACATTGATGGGGTTAATGTCAGTTATCTCTTGGAGATGTGGTGAGGTCTTAATGGACCAGCCTATGATATGTTCTTGTTAACTACGACCCTGACGCACAGTAGGCCCTTAAGACATTCATTCCATCTAAATCCCTTCTTCCCCTTGTCATTGTGTCTTTTCTCTCCACCTGGCCTGGAAGCTCAGTGATGGTAAACAGCCCATTTGGGACTTCTTGGCATATCTACAGCATGCTAGCACAGTGTCTTGCAGAGTTTAGGTGATTAATAATTACTTATTCATTTGCTTTGAGAATGTGATGGAACAGTGAAAGATGAAGACAAGAACCCTCATTGTTTATGTATCTTATGAGATTTATTTTTAAATTTTTTTCTCAAAGGCAGTGTTCCATAATTACTAAAACTTTACTATGATGACTAAAGAGTAAAATGGAATCACTGGTGTTTATATCTAAAGAATTAAATAACATATCAGGAATATGGGTTCTTATAAAATTTACTTGTAGAAAATATTAGAATGCATATTTATTAGAGGAATTTTTAAAGGGTTTTTTTTACAAGTCAAAGGAATACAGAAGAATATTTGCTTTTTAGGCTTATCTTTCCTTATTTGAGATCTCAGGGAAAATTTTTAAGTATATCTGTTTCTGTTACTCATTAATATAGTATTGTAAGAATTTATGGGATATCCAGTAAGAAAAGGCAAAAGATACCTTGAATTAATAATGATAATTTTTTTTTTTGGCTTATGACAACCATCACTTTTATTTCTCACAGTTTTGTGAGTCAGAAATTGCTGAAGGCTCAGATGCAATCATGATAATCTTGATAGTTGCCACTTCTTGAATTGACTTTATGCCTGGTACCCATTTAATCTCACACCAATGCTATAAGGACAAGTTTATTTGTATGTTCTAACAGGACCCTAAGTTCAACAGTCCCCCAATAGAACACATTTTCCTGATGTATTTAGCAATGTGTCAGTCTTTGATTTTAACAGATGAGGCAGCTAAGACCCAGAAAGGACATGTTGCTTGCCAAGTTCACACCAGCTGGTTACTGGGGGGTGAGAATCTATTTCCCACAAAGTAACATATAAAATGAGCCATCTTGAGTACCAGAGTTTACCTGACACATAATTAGGTTACAAAAAAAAATGCTTTGGGTTCTCTTTTGAAACTGAATACAAGAGTTAACCTGTAAAAGAATATAAACCGAGCAACGAATGATTAACACCATCATGTAAGATTATGGCATTCCTCGCACTCCACCCTCCTTCTAAGAACAAAAAGTCTAAATTCCCTAACTTCAAAAAAAAAAAAAGACTCTTCCATTATGAAAGAAGCACTTGTAAAACTTACCAGAATGGGGAAATAAATCATTAGCCCACTCTAAGGTTTAAGTAGTTTGAAGAGATGACAGAATCTCCATGGGAACATGGACCTGCGACTTCAGGCAGAGATAGGGAAGGCCAGGTGATCTGAAATTCTGAAGAAAAAGAAAGGCCTAGAGAGCCCTATTTGGTCAGAAATAATAGAAAGAAGAGAAAGACAGGCTCCTGGGGACAGATGGAAAAAAAAGATCCTCACTGAATGGAAAACCTTCTGAAACTTCTCCAGTTTGTAGTCTTTTGAAAGAGGAAAAAATCAGAAAATCATCAGACAAAGGCTACAGTAGCTCAACCATTTCGCACTGTGGCTTTCAGCTTGCTTTTAGGATGCAGATTTCATTGGCGTTAAAAAAAATTACTTCCACAAGTCACCCTGGCTCCACGTCATTTCTGCTCCTCAGCTAATTTGGCACATGTGTGTACACACGTGTGCTTTCTTGGGGTCCCTTTTGGCTGGATGCCAGCACTATTCTCCCACAGTACACGGAATGGGCAAGATATGACGTGAACAATTAACTTTGGAGTGTTATTTACTACACAGTGTGAGATGCTTTAGTGGGCAAGATCTGGGAGAATGTCAGCCCGGGTGCCACTTGACAGGCAAACAGAAAGAGGAGAGTATTAATGATTCTCTGGTTGTTGGCTTCTGCTAAAGCTTTAATGCTCGTTCTCTTCCCATTTGTGCGTTTTCTCACCATCTCCTCTGGGTTGAACCATGTCCCCCCAAATTCTATATTGAGTCCCTAACCCTTACTGCCTCAGAATGTAAGTGTATTTGGAGCTAGAGCCTTTAAAGAGGTAATTCAGGTAAAATGAGGTCATTAGGGCATGCCCTAGTCCAAGCTGACTGGTGTCCTTATAAGAAGAGATTAGGAAAGAGACGCACACAAAAGGAAGACCGGGTGAAGACACAGGGAGAACGTGGCCATCTGCAAGCCAAGGAGAGAGGCCTCAGAAGGAACCAACCCTGCGGACACCTTGATGTTGAACTTCAGCCTCCAGAATGGTGAGGAAATCAATTTCTGTCCTTTAAGCTCCCTAGTCTGTGGTGCCTTGGTATGGTGACCCGAGCAAACCAACATGCCTTCATGTGCCCTTCACCTGTCTCCCCAACTCAGGACGCTTTTGTCCTAACATCTCTCAGAGACCTTATCACTCCGAGTATCCCATGTTGCACCTGTGCTAGATTGTTCACACAGATACCCCAAGTCCCCACTTACTACCAAGTGCCAGTTCTACATTGTTAGCTGTCTGTGCAAGACTGTGTTTCACTTGTTTGTCCTGAGGCCACCGTAAGCTCAGTGTGTCCAGAATGATTCCTCCTCTGATGGGACAGATTTACTCTTGTCACTTTCATCCCATTGCCTGGGCTGGAGGTTCTAACGCCATCTTTAATTTTCTTTTATGACACTTCGCATAGCTAAGCGGTCATCCCCTTTCCTTGCTCTTCCTTGGCTTTCTCTCTGCCTCCACCTCAGTGGAGTCCTACTGCGCCTTTGTCCGAGGCCAGGACACAGTCAACTCCTAACTGCCCCTCGTCTTAACTTGCTGCCACGCACGTTGCACCAGCCCAGATTAATCTTTTCCCTACTAATCCACGCCTGTCTTCCAGCCTTTCTCCTGCCCACAGAATTCAGCCTGCCCTGAAGGCCCTGAAATACTATTAATAATCTCTGATTCCTGACCACCCTCGCTGCCCGTCATCCCCTGCATGTGTCCCCCACTCCGACGGGCTTATTTACTGATCCTGAGCACACTTTGTATTCAGTTGGTGAGGAGCGACTGTCTCTTATTTCTACCCCATTGTTTTTGCTCGAGACATTTTCCCTTCTTGAAAATCCTTCCATGTGTCCCATCTTACCCATTCTTCAAAGCCAAATTCACATCGAGGTCCTGTGTGAATCCTGTTCAGAGACATCAGCTAGATGGATCTGCCTCCTTGAGCTTCTCTGACATATCCTGATTCCTTTTCCATCTTGATTAACAAGCACCTCTGGGCCGAATGGGATGCTCCAAAGACACAGCCATCCCTCCCTTCTTGATGTGATTTATGAGACTGTTTTTAGTTCCATTTTAAACTCTCTAGAATACATGCTTTTATAACAAGAGGCTTTCAATGTTCCATGCCTGGCCTGCACTAAGCTCTAAAAAAATATTAGCTATTAAGTTATAAGCAAATAAAAAGCTATGCTAATTACAGCCCATGGCACTCCCAGGGTTGTCATTTTTAAAACTTGCTTTTCATTATTAGCTATATATTTTTGGCATATGTAACTTCCTATCAGACTTTACTCCTTAAAGGCCAGGCCTTTGTCATACATTCTTTTAAACATAGAACAATGCACAAAATAAGCAATCTATAAATGTTCCTGTTCAATGAAAAGAAGTATAGTACTTCTTAGGAAAACTAACATATGTTTTAATAGATACATTGATCCACCTGAAGCGAGGTTTACTGTTCAGTAGTTCTCTTTTTTCATAAATGCAGCAACATCTGCTTTTGAATTGTAGGGAGACTTTTTTTTCCTTTAAATTTGTACAGGCTTGAAAAATAGTTGTGCTCTATAAATACCCCAGTATGAGTCATTTGCTTAACCAAACAGCTGCTTACTCATTAGCCAAATGCACTTCATTTTAAGTCATATACTTAAATGAATTTTCTCCTGTGCCTGTCTCCCTCCCCCAGGACCCAGAAAAGTGATGTGCAGACACTCTTCTAGAATACTAAGGAGGTACAGTTCTGCCTTTGACGTGGGAGGATCTATACTCCATGCTGTATGTAGCAGGAAGTCCTCCTAGCTCAAGTTAATCAGCTGGCTGTATATGCTTTGATTGTCCCCGAACACTCATTTCCCCTTCTCTCCCCTGGAACATCCTCCCTCTTCGCATCCAAATCATCCTACCAATTCTCCCATCAGGCACCCTGTAGGGCTTTGTTCTTATTTTCTTTTGTCACCATCACCTGCCTCTTATGCAGGTAGATAGTCTGTGTCAAGAATCACTGGCAGAAGTCATTGATTTCAGTAAGTGCAAGCAAATGACAAGTATTCTTGTAAACTCTTTTGTAACTTCTATAATTAGTGGCATTCAGCTATGACTTTCTATTCTTCAATTTATTTTGAATTACTAATACAAAAAAACATTTGTAACTTCTATACTAGACAAATACTGTTCAATTTTCTGCAATGACCTAGGCTTAAGAATTTTATTATTTATTATTTTAATTTTTTTGTCGTGGGTCACTGAGGCTTTTTATTTTGCACACAAGACCACTGGGGATCTTGCCTGTGGCCACCTTGGAGATTACACTTCAGGTACCGTGGCTCTAGCCACTGAGTGGAAAGCAAAGTGAAAAACAATGGTTTGGGCCTAATACATGATTGCAGAGCTATGTTTGTCAAGCTTTGCTTCTGTAGAAGTTCTGAGGAAGCAGTGAGAATGCCATAGAAGTGGGCGAGGGGCACTAACCACCAGAAACACCTGCAAGTATTTGTCAGGGTTGGGGGGTAGTAGTGCTGATATGAGGAGAGGGGTCTAATTAGCTGACCCCTGAGGGGTTCAGGGGCTTGCCTGCCCACTGCTTACTTGGCCAGGGGGCTTCTGGGGTTCTTGCCTGCAAACAGCCTTGTTGCCCAGCTTCTCCTCAATTCTGAGAAGCTGATGGTGCTTGGCCACATGCTCAGATAGGCTAGGTGCACCGGTCTTGATCTGTCCAGTGCAGAGCCTGGCCTCCAGGTCCGCGATGAAGGTGACACCAGACTCTCCAGAATGATGGGACATCATGACGCCCCAACCCTGGGACTGTGCCAGTGTGCACACCTGAAGGGACTCAGTCACGGTCATGGAGCCGATCTGGTCCACTCTGAGCAGGAGGCAGTCGCACAATTTCTGGGTCATGGCCTTGGCAATCTGTTTTGGGTTGGTCACTGTGAGGTTGTCCCCCTCACCTGGATCCCTGCACCAGCCGTGAACTTCTGCCAAGCTCCCCAGTTATCTTGGTCAAAGGGGTCTTTGATAGACACAACTGGGTGGTCCTTGATGAAGCACTTGTATAGGTCAGCCAGCTGGGCAGGTGTGATGTACCTGCCTCGGTCATCAGGAGACTGGAAGTCCAGGTTATACTTCCCTGACGGACTCAGAGGCAGCTCTGTCCTTGCCCATGGCCACCTATCAGCACAGCCAGCTCTCCCAGTCACACTCGTCAGCAGTGGTGGGGCTTCTTTATTCTCCTGGATGTTAGGTGCAAACATGCCTTTGTCCCATATAGGTGGCATCTTTCCCATATTTCTCCTTGATGACGTTCTTTAGGTTGTGGTGAACCTCCACTCCAATGCGTGTGGCTTCCCTGCAGTTTGCTGCTGTGACGGGGTTTGAGGGGACCATAAACTCCTGTATGGACAGCTTGTTGCCAGCACGAGAACCACTGTTGATGACACTGAAAGCCGGGACTGGCAGGATAGGTTCAGAGTTGCCAACCAAGTCAGTGATGGGGTGGTAAAGGGGGACCCCCTTCTCTATGTCACCAGCTTTGCAGACAGCAAGAGATACCCCAAGAATGGCGTTTGCACCAAACTTAGATTTATTTTCTATTCATCCATCTCGATCATTAGCTTGTCATCTTCTCCTGTTACATGACCCTCGGTTTCTTACTAACCAGGGCAGGTGCAATGGTTTTATTGATGTGCTCAACAGCCTTTCAAATGCCTTTTCCCATACAGCAAGGAGCTCTAGGCCCTCACAGATTCCAGCAGAGGCACCCGTGGGCACAACCCCTCTGAAGACACCTTTTGAGGTGCAGAGATCAACTGCAACAGTGGGATTCCCATAAGACTCAAAGATCTTTCTGGCACGAACCTTGAAAACAGACATGGTGAATCTCTGGCCATCGGATCTCATCGTTAAGGAAAGAAGCAGAGGGTGCTGCAGACACTGGGGTCAGCGTTAAGCCAGTGAGGTCTCAAGAATTTTATTTGAACTTAACAATACTTCCTCATTCCAGACGAAGTCATTGATGGCAATGGATATTTGATTCACATTACTGTCTCCCATCTAAGTGAGGTGATTCACACTGTTACCTTCTTTAAAAATGGTCAACATCATCAAGAGTTCCTTCTTTCAGAAGACAATAAATGCCTATGTTTTGGAAGAGCCCAGAGGAGAACTTTAATTTCTAGAAAGACCAAATGAGAAGAAGTAGATAGGGTTCTCTAGAATTTTCATTTATGGTAAGCGATTCTCAGCAGGATTCCAATCCAATGTGGAATTTTTCCAGCCTGCGGAGGACATCTTCAAATGCCTGGAGCTGACAGGTACCCATCCTGTATGAGTGTACCTTGTTGAAATCATCAGGCATTAAAATCACTTTCGTACCAGTTGGTGACTAACTATTGTCCTGAGCCCCCTGGCGATCCAGCCCCTCAGTGGTGACACCCTGCCCCTACAAAAACGCCCTATAATGTAGCAACTAAAGAATTGATGCCCGACACAGAAGAGATCACCAAGACCAGACTCTGACTAAGTAGAGCCATTCTGATTGGTTTTTGGTTGAACACTTTGAATATCGCCCTGTAAATAGCACTCGTTTCCAGGGATATTAGGTATTAATTATTTTCTGGAAAGCAATCTGAATGTGCTGGCTTTGCAAATGAGAGCATCAATGCCCTAGAGTTTAGTTTCCTCATCTGTGAAATGGCAGGGTGCCTGGCTTAGTTTTCAGACTGGGTTCCAGAGTTGCCTCAGGGCGAGATTGCTCATCAGTAGGAACCTGGCCCCACCGCAGGCAGACCAGCTCCTTGCTCCTGCACTTCTCACTGGGCCCACATTACCTTGTTGTTTGGAAAAAGGATTTTGAACACTGGATTTTGCTCCTAAAAAAAAAAAAACAACTTAAATGGGTGCTAATCTTTCATCTTATTTTAAAATTCTCAAATTCAATTGTAACCACAATTACAAAAAAATAACATCTATATAATGAGAGCAAATAGTTTGATTGGGCCTACTCTGCCAGGCATTGTTCCAAGTGCTTTGCATATTTAAACTCATTTAATCCATAGAACAATACTATGACCTTGTGTTGTAAATATTAGTATAATTATTAAAGTTTAAAAAGAGTATGTTCAGAGATATTTATTCTTACTTTTATAATTTCCTTAGATACATTTGAGATCACAATTTATTCAAAGCTAATAGTCTTACAATGACTATTTCAATAAATAAAATCATGATATTGTCTTTTTATGTGCTCTAATTACAGATTTCTAGGCATATTTTTACGAGCATTTTGTCTTTAACGCTTGATTTCATCCTGAAGTCATCAGACTAACAGAGCAGCAGCTACGTCTGTACTTTCTCAATGGCTTATACTGTTTGTTTCCTCACCTTCAATCAAGACCTGGAAATCAGTTTTTCATGCCAGCCTGTGGACATGGGTCTGGGTAGCTATAAACGTGCTCTGATGCAATTAAAAGGCATTAGTGTTGATAATCAGTTCTTGACTGCCTCTGCTCAGCTGGGATAAACAAACCAATGCAGATCTCAGCACGAAATTCCTCACTCCCTGTCCTTTTTCCATGGGTTTGTGGAAGAGACTAGAGCCCCTGGCTGCCCCCATCTGCCTCCACTGCAGCACTTCTTGGGTGCTTGGTGCTCAGTATCTGCTTCCCTCTCCCAGGGCCCCAGCCCTGGGCTGCTGGAGGGGAGGTAGCTCGGCTCGGGTCCTTGCTGGTGGAGGGCACTGTCTTTTCTCGGTAAGTCCAGCAGAGCTGGGAAATGGAAACCATGTTATGTGAGAAACTACAGCTGTACGGCACGAGGAGGAGAAGGTTCTGGGAGTTCCTGTGTTTTAATAAAGTGGCAGTGGCCATGGGAGAGGAATTACACCAACTCCTGTAGCCTCTGTGGACAAACAGAGCTGCTGAGTGGCGGGTGTCAGCGGAAGAGAGGGAAGACGTCCCCTCCACTGGAGGTGTCCACACGGAGGCTGCGTCACACGGAGGTTGTGTGATAGCTTGCCAGGGATGACAACGAATTCCAACAGGATGTGTGGACTGACCGAATGAGCTTTCTGCAGCATCAACCATCCACCCCAGACTTCAACTGTTTTGCCTTACTGATCCCAAAAGCGTACACTGACTTGTCATTCCTGATTTTAAGCTAAAAACAAAAACCCAGCCCATTCTGAGATTTTACAGTTTTAACTGATGGCTTGCTCAGACTTTTTCAGTAAATATTCAAATGACTCGAATTAGACAGAATTCTTACATATTTGTATTTGCATATGTCCCTCTCTCTGTATTTTTGGTGGTAGGGTAGAGTCGCAGAGAAAGGGCAAGAGCCATGGTTGGAGAGCATCAGGAGTCAAAGCCTTAGCGGCAGCTTAAGCTAACGAGGAAGCTCTGTCAGGGGAATTTCAGACCCTGGCCAGTGCGAGTGGTGGGAACCGGAGGGCTGGCGTCCTTGAAATCTCAGCACAGGGGTGGTGGGCGGTGCTGCCCACTCCTGCCCTCAGTGTGCCTGGAAGACCCAGAGCTGGGTGTGTTCTGGAGGCCACCGCCCAGGTGGCCCAGGGATCACAGAGACACCTGCTGGCTGGCACTGCCTGTCTCCCTTCTCCCCAGAGCTATCCCTGATTTAGGGGGAGACAGCTGAAATTACACAATGCATGTTTCAGACATTCCTGCTTTAATATGTTAATATCCCTCCCACCCTCCAGATGAGGACTCTGATATCTTGTCCTACCTTTTTCTACACAAAAATGAAACTGCATTACACGTAGAATTTTTCAGTGTAGCTGTTGCTTATCCCATTATAACTAACCACTTTGACTTTTTTTTCTGTCCTGCCTTGACATGCTTTCTATATCAAGACCATGGAAAAATGCATTTCTTTGTGATATTTCTAAAATGACAAGTTGAAGAGATTTTTATCTCTGGAGACTGGGCTTTTATATTGCAGAGTACTCTTCTCCCCTGATGGCTAATCCAATCACATAGTTCCACAATAAACAAGATAAATCTAGATTAATAAGGCAGTGTGTGCAGAAAAATCTTCTTACTCTTTGTGACTTCTTCCCATAAATCTTAAAAATGTTCATTAAAAATCTCCTACTTTACTGCCTTCTTATATTGGTATCCCTGTTTAGAAAGATTTCTTGCTTAGAACATTCTTGGCCAGGTCACTCTTGTTAAGTAGGGAGGTCTGGTGGTTCTTGTTATTATTCTTTTGAACTGAGTTCATAAATTTTTTAAAACACAGATCTGTCAGCTTTTTTCTTTTCTTTTTCAAAGTTAATAATTCCCATAAAAGCCATCTATTTAAACTGAGTCTCATTGTTAGTAACCTGTACACCTGGAAAAATAAACTGAATTATAAATATTGGCCTTGATAACTAAGCGCCAAAAATACTTTAAAAAAGAATTAAAATTTCTTTGTCATAACTATCATGATTATTTAGCCCAGGGGGACCCTGGAAGACCTTTCAGACCTATTTGTAAAAGAAAATGTACCCTGGCAATTCACGAGAGAACTCAGCAATGTTAAATCTGCCCCTGGGGCAGGTAACAAAATCCGGTTTTTCATTTTGCCCTAAACAGTTAAGAAGATAATCAAGTCAGTTTGGGATTGGGTTATGCATAGGAAGGCTGCAAAAGATTACAAAATAGCCTCCCCCTGGCAGAAATGTAAAAAAGCCATTCCGTTTGTTTTCATTTCTGCCAAGGATTTGTCTTCAGGAGGCAAGCAGACGAAGAGACCAAGCCCCTGGTGTGAGTGCACAGGCAGGAGCCCCTTCATGCTCCGGAGATGCAGGTGGCAAGAAGGTAGGAAACCAACAGCACAGGGGAAAGAAAAGGAAAAGGAGTTTGGAAACAAAATAAGACAAGGCTTCTTTGGAATAACGGAGAGGATTCTTAGGAAAAAGGAAAATAACAGAATATATTTTCGTTCACTGATTAAATTTCAGGGCAGTATATGCGTTTTGAAAGAAAGTCATTGGCTTTAATCAATTGTTTCCTTACAGAGCTTTGTCCGTACATATGTGACAAAGTTATCAGTCATTTATTGACAGATTTAGAATGTGCGCTTAGAATAAACCGTCGAGATTTCCTTGTCTGTCATCCTTCCAGTGAAAATCAGGAAGGGGAGAAGGGAAGGGGTGAGGGTGGGAAAGGAGAGCAATATTTTATGACAGTGATAACACATTTTGCATTTGATATTTTTTTCCCTGCTAGAGGTTCAAGTGGATTGTCACAAGGAAAGGAAAAACTCTAAATTAAGCAGACATGGTCCAGGCTGCGGATTAGTTTAACCGCGGCTTTAATGGGAACTCCTTAGCAAGACAGGGGAGAAGGAACCCACTTTCCCTTCCCGCGGGATCACCGGCTGAGCTTTCTAGAATCAAGGAGCAGAGACTTCACTGATCCCACTTAAAAGCCTGTCTTGTCGAGATGTTGTGAAGAAAAGTTTTAGATTTTTATATAGCAGAGAATGTTTTCTATTGAACCAAACAGAAGACCAGATATATGAGATGGGGAATAAAAGGTTCCATCTAAAAGGCTGACATTTGTAAAAAAAAATACAGACTTTCCTTAAACCATTGTTTGCTCTTTGGTTTGTTAAGAATGTCACGAGTGAAGGGAAAAGATAAGGAGAGAACCACAGAGCTCACCTCACATAGTACGACCCTGTTTATTAATCAGAACGTTCTGTGGTCGGTGACTCTCCATTTGCTACGGCCACCTCTTCCCAGTCCCTGCCCTTTCCTGCCTGCTCTCGGTGGTCCAGGTGAGGCTCTGGCTGACAGGGGGTGGCAGGAGACAGCTCTGGGTCCTTCTGTGCCACTTCCTCCCCGTGTCAGTTTTTAGGCACTGATCTGTCCCTTGGAGATGGCAGCCCCTCCACTGGTCCCCAGCTCTAGTGCCTACAGGCTTGGGAAACCCTGTTCCTTCCCCTTGGGTGTCCCGTTAGGCCCAAGGTGGCGATGGCTTCCCGCTGTGCTCATTTTTGGGTACGTCAACCTCTAGCCTTGTTTTCTCTCAACATTGCCCACTGTTCTGTCAAGAGTTCCTTCTTTAAAAATTCATTTCAACCCTCTTAAGTAGGATTCTCTCTCCATGGGATTCTGACTAATACAGTGAGACTAAAAGTATCTCAAACCAGATGGAATCCAAGGTGAGCTGAAATTTCTAGTTGCACCAAATGTGGATGATGGCCGCTATACAGCGGAGCACAAACCATTCATTAGTTAGACGATTCTAAGCAAACAGATTATAGAAATTCCAAGTACAAAAGATCTGAAGAAATGAATGAAAATCAACTAGGATTAATTATATCAATCATGCACTATTATAATCATCTGAATCACCTACTGCTAAATTCCAAAATCCAGACTTCAAGAATTGTTCACAACTAAATAATGTAAACTATCTAGAACGATTTGTGAAATTTTAAGCAGGCTAAACTCACAATTCAGAGCATAACTCATATAATACTGATAGATTCGAATTTTTTAAAAGAAAAAGAAAAATTGATTTGTTGCTTGAATATTAGAAAATTTGCTGCATATTAAAAAGGCACGGGAACTCGGCTGTCTGCTTGTTCTGAGTCTGGCATGTTATTGTAATTTTAGGAAATGTAAATAAGTTTTACTATTAATAGCTTTTGATTTTTTAGTTTTGGCCCTATTCTTTCTGTAGGTAGTGGCTGGCATTATGGATAAATTACTTAATATAGTCTTGTTGCTGTGGAAATCACGGACTGGAACTGACTCGAGGATGCAAAGTGAGAAAGCTGAGGGGTGAGAGTCGAGATGTTCTCAGAATATCCTCAAAGGTGACAGCGTTGCAAAGAAGCCCGGGAGAGGGGAGGAAATAAAAGGAATGGTGGATACAAGTGAAGGTTAAAATAAGGTAAGAACTAAATATTATGCTGGCACTTGGGGTTAGTCTTTATAAATTGTTGCTTTCTGGCAATGCCTCCTCCTCTGTGTCTTCTTTGGGACAGGAAGTTCGGGTAGAGAGACCTTTCCAGGCAGAGCCTGTCACCAAGCTAAAGGGCTCTGGGGGTTGAGCAAAGCCTCTCTTCCAAGAGCTTGTGAATAATATGCATATAATATCCATATAACTTAAAAAAAGTAAGATTAAACACATTCTTTTGTTACTCTCAGACCCCATTTACTGCATTAGCGGTTGGTAATTAGATTTGAGCGCGGCTTCCCAAGCCTCCTGAGAGATTTCTGCTAACGGCACTGCCCCCTAGTGTTCGCTCGCTTTGGTGCAACGCGAGCAAGGGAAAAAAAGCGAAGATTAATTTTCAATACACACACTGTATTTACCAGTGCATCGCTATATGAGAATGTAAGATATCTTTCTGTGGATTATGTAGACATTTAATCACGTTTATTTGTCCTGATAAGCGATTAAATCATGCGAAACTGGCATAATCCTTTTCGGCAGAAATGAGTAAAAACAGAAGTAAAAGTTTAGACACCAGTAAATAATTTCTGAGTTAACAAACTGAGAAACAAATTACTTAATACTTTGGAGCACCTACTATGTTAGGTATGTACGAAATTCCGTATTAAAAGTGATATCAGTACTTAACTTTTAAAGTTTTTAACATTTCAGAATACATTTATTAATTTGCTCTCCAATTTGGGAGAAACAGTGAAGACAGAAGAGAGAGAAGGGAGAGTTCTAAAATTTTACATATCTAATTGGTTTTTCTTTATATTTTAATCAAGAAAATTATTTTGCAGAAAGTCCATTTTGATGAGATGTATAAATGCTATTTAGAATTTTAGAACAAAGTGAATTTAAAATAAAGCCTTTCTAATAGTATAGAAATAATAACTATGTATCTATTTGCACAAACTGAGATAATTATTTTCAGATTATTAAAAATTGAAAATTTCAACAAGATAAACTGTATGCCAGTGTTTTCTATGGTGCAGTTAACATACCATTGGTGATAAAATAAATTACTTAGGCAATGCAAAGATACAGACTTTTAATTGTTATGCACTTATTTTAATGAGCAATAGTGAAAATGTAACTGAGATATCAAGTCTATAATTTTGTAGTTATTAATATTTAGGACTACCTTACACATGAATTATAACACGCTCACAAATTTTTAGTAACTTTTACTCTACCACTAAATTGGATTAGAAATAGAATTTGCAGTTTCCTAAAGCTGGATTTTGCTATTTCTATCCTTCTGGTGTGATTTAACATGTTCCTTTGTCCAGTGTATTTCCTGTAAGTTGTTGTTCAAATTAGAGCGGTGCTGTCCAGTGGCAATATAATATAAGCCACAAATATAATTCTAAATTTTGTAATAGGCATTTTGAAAGAGAAACAGGAAAATAGTTTTAATAATATAATTTTATTTAATCCAATAGATCCAAAACATTATTTTAGTATATAACCAATATTAAGAATTATTGAGATTGTTTACATCTTTTTCTCATATTAAGTTTTTGCTATTACATGTGTGTTTTATACTTACAACACATCTCCATTCGGCCTAGCTGTATTTCAAATGCTCAGTAGCCACACGGGACTGGTATTTACTAGGGACTTCAACAGACTGAGGTTAAATTTTTGGCAAAAATACTCCATAGGTGGTGATAGTGTATACCTCTATCCAGAAGCACATCTGGTGGTCTTTTTGTGATGTTGGCAGTCATTATCATTGTCTACACCCAAAAATTCATTAAAGGTTGCAAAATGGTGATATTGGAATGTTAAATTCCTTCTTCATTTATTAGATGGAATACTTGTATTAAGAGAAACACCTCCTCATCAACTACTTGGTTACTTGGAATAGTATAGAGAAGGCAGAATAAATGTTTGATCTCTTTATTTGCTAGTCCTTAATGATTTTGGTTTCCTTGCATTTTCCAAGGATGATCAGTAATATTTTATTTTTACAGTATCATTAAGAATTAACAAATTTTAATATTTAACGTGTATAAGTCTATTGCAATTATATTTATTATTGTTCAAATTTTCCCGTCTTTGGCACTAAGAGCCTCTTTAACTTGATATCGGAGTTCTGACATCACCAAAGCAGCTTAGGATATTCCAGGCCCATCCTGTACATTTCCTGCCACAGACCTGTAATCAGCTCTTTCTTCACGGAGCCTTTGATTTCTTTGAGTGGCAAATGGTATGTAGAGACCATGATCTCATTGTGAGGGGCTGAGCACTTTCTAAGTCTTTTCAGTGAACAAAGCTAGGAAACATATATTTTAATAAAGTAAGAATATTCATCGTAAATTCATAGTGATAGTTCCTCTCCTAATTCAAGAGTGGAAGATTGTTTTTTTACTGTGTTCCCTTTGCCACGTCAAATTTCAGGTTTTTAATGACATGAATATAACTACTAATTCGCCTTATCCATAACACACACACAACAGTCTCAGAATAAATATTAAGACTACCACCAGCAAAATGATTACAAAAGCCAGTTTAAGATTCTTTGCAGTTGTTTTTGTCCTTATGATAACATTCCACTTAAGATAAACTGTCACATTGTGTTTTAAAGTCACTTGGAATCATCCCCTTGGTGTGGTTATGCCACCTACTGGACAGACAGGCTCAATTGCCTCATTTTGCTTTTGATGTTTAGGCAATTGCTTTATTTTAAATTTAATCTTGTTTTATAATTATGCAACGTTTTACATGACTCTAAAGTCAAATTTACAAAACAAATCTATTTTCTATCCCTGTCTCCTCTATCCTGTTTCCTTCCTCCACCTATAGATAACTACTTTATTTTTAGATGTTGTGGTTTATATTTCATTCAGTATATTAATATAAAATTACAGAAAATTAATATATATCCATATATTTTTATTCCGTATCTCCCCTACTAAATAAATGGCAACATACTTTACATAATTCTGTCCACTTGAAAAATTATATATTTTTATTAAAAGTCTGTGTGTGTATGGTAACCTAGAGTGTTGGATTTTGCTTTCTTAGGTAATCTGAAAATCTTTTTAGAAAAATCAATTTAATAGGTGAATTTATTGATAGGATCTAAAAGTCTGGCATCAGTTTTGTCATATTTATGTTATATATATTTCCACATATACATATCTATATACCTATATCTTATACATTTCTATTTTTTCTCTACATGGGCTATATCAATGCTGGTTTATGAACTGTTTGCTACCAAGCCATGATGACATATGTATAGAAAAATGAAAAGAAAATTTAGAAACATTTAAAGTAATTTGACATTGCAACTAAGTCCAAGCATTTGATTTAGTATTTTACAAAAGTATTGGCTTATAAGTGATTGGAAAAAACAAGTGGTCCTTCACGACAGAGAGTCTGACCAGCACTGGTCTACATTATTTGCTTGCACGTGCATGTGTTCTCTCTCTTGTGTATATTTTTTGTGTTTAGGAAGTTTTGTGCTATTTTGTTCTGATGGATTTTTATTAATATTTTTTTACAATTTCCTATTATATATGATTTTATTAACATATAAATACTTTATATTTATATATAAGTATATATATTTCGTATATAATACTTTTAGTATCTTTTTTACTACCATCTTTTGATGTCTTACTATGAATAAAATTAAAATTAGCTAATGATCCCTTCTTCATCTTCTCCCCTGTTCCCAGCAGAGAGCTTATTCTACTTTTCATATTCTCTTTCCAATTTATGTCCCCCTCATTTTTGGACAATTAAGTGTATATAGAGCAAATGGCCATTACATTTTATATTCTCTCCTTTAATAAACTACAGGCACTCTGAGTTGTACAAGTAAACATATACTTAATGTTCACCACCAGTTCTATTGTTGATGTCTCTTTGGTCATTTTGGTTGTCTGAGGCTTGTTCTCCATAAACTCCCAGGAAAGGCTCACAGGCTCAATATTCCCTGAGGTCTTATATGTTCATAAAGAATCATGACCGTGATATTGAAAGATCAATTAGCTGGATATAAAATCCTTAGCTCCCATCTGCTTTCCTTGTATTTCTTAAATATGTTATGCCATTGTCTTCTGGCATAAGGGATTGCTATCAAAGTCTGATGACAATCTGATTTTCTTTTTCTTATAAAGGATATTGACCTTATAACTAATGCCAAAAGGGACTTTTTCTTTTTATTTAAAGTTCAGTAGTTTTACTAGACTACGTTTGGGTGTAGGCCATTCTGGTTCAATTTTACCAGTTATGTCCTTTCAATATGTAGGGCAAATCTATTTTTAGGTTAGAAAAGCATCTTTTTCTTTTAAATTAAGCAACAGACTTCTATTTAGAATATTTGTCAAAAAGAAATACACATTGGGAATTAGATAATTTTTTTTATCAGAATGAAAGTAAAAATAAACATACCAAAGCTTGTTGGATGTAATGAATCAGTATTGAGAGTGACATAAATGAATGTAATAGGAAAAGTTTGAGAAATCAATAATCTAAGCTTCCACCTCAGGAAATTAAATTAAAGACAAATAAAGTACAAAGAAGGTAAAAGAAGGGAAGTAATTAAGAAAAGAGAGAAACCAATAAAATTAAAAGCGGATATACACCATAGAAAATCAACAATGCCAGAAGTTGGTTTTTTGAAAAGGTTAATATAATTCATTAAAGTTTAGCAAGACTAATCAAGAAGAAAGCAGAGAAAAACTAAAAATTACCAACACTAAAAATTTAAAAGTGATATTAGAATATTGTTATTTTTATTTTTTTATTTAAGTGGATTTAGGGGGTTCAAGTAGTTTTTTGTTACGTGCACGAATTGCATAGCGGAGAAGTTTGGACTTTTAATTTACCTGTCACCTGAATAGTGTACATTGTACTCAACAGCTAATTTTTCATCCTGCATCCCTCTCCCATGCCCCTCCTTCTGAGTCCCCATTGTCCATTTAGTCACTCTGTATGACCACACACACCCATTTCTTAGCTCCCACTTATAAGTGAGAACATGTGGTATTTGGTGTTTTGTCCCTGGGTTATTTTACTTAGAATAATGGTCTCCAACTCCATCCAAGTTGCTGCAAAGGACATTATTTCACTCTTTTTAATGGCTGACTAGTATTCTATGGTGTAGATATACCACATTTTCTTTATCCACTCATCAGTTGTTGGGCACTTAGGTTGGTTCCATATATTTGCAATTGTGAATTTTTCTATAATAAACATATGGATGCAGGTGTCTTTTTTTTAAATAAAGTGACTTCTTTTCCTTTGGGTAGATCCCCAGTAGTGGGATTGCTGGATTAAATGGTAGGTCTACTTTTAGTTCTTTGAGGAATCTCTATAGTGTTTTCCATAGAGGTTGTACTGATTTATATTCTGATCAACAGTGTCTGAGTGTTCTCTTTTCACTGCATCATGCCAACACCTATTGTTTTTTGACTTTTTAATAATGGCCATTCTGACAGGGGTAAGGTGATATCTCATTGTGGTTTTAATTTGCATTTCCCGATGATTAGTAGTGTTGAACATTTTTTTCATATGTTTGTTGGCTATTTGTATGTCTTCTTTTGAATAATGTCTGTTCATGTTGTTTGCCCACTAGAAAAGTATTCTTGGGAGGGGCGGGGATGGGTGTATACATACATAATGAGTGTGATGCGCACTGTCTAGGGCATGGACACGCTTGAAGCTCTGATTCGGGGCGGGGGGCGGTGTGCCAAGGGCAATATACGTAACCTAAACTTTTGTACCCCCATAATATGCTGAAATAAAAAAAAATAAAATAAATTTTTGTTTAAAAAGAAGAAGAAAAAAAGAAAAGTATTCTTGGATTATAATTGATAATATTTGTTTTTTCATTACATTGATTCTCTTTTTTATGGATTTCTATTATATGTACTTTGGTTCTCCTTTGCCTATTGTCTGTCTTTTTCATATATGCATATATTAAATCTTTTTATTTTAAAAATATTCATTCTGTCCTTTTCTATTTTCCTTAAGGTACTTTGTTCATTCACTACTTTGTTCCTTCTACTTTACTCTAAAATTTTGAAATAAAGTTTTCTTTCAACTTTAGAATTTTCCTAAATTCTATAAACTTGTTTTCAAGTCTTTGTTTCCTCCAATTAGTTTCTTTTTGAGTTTTTCTAATTCTGAGTTATAACATTCTTTCAAAGCTTCTATCTTTTTCTTTTCATTTTTTCCAGTTTGATTTGAAATATTAGATTAGAATTTTCATCTGTTTGTTTGCATGTTTTTCTTGCATGATTTTAGTATGCAGAGACATTACTGTGTTCCTTGATCCAGTTTTCCTTATGGTAGCTTTGATGGTAACTTTTTCTTTACTAAAGTTTAAATGAGATGAGTTTTCTTGTGCTCGTAGAAGGGAAGGGTGGGCCAGGATAGCTTCCTAGCTCTAGAGATTTAGAGCTCCTTCTATTTTTTTTCGGGACCTATTTCCAACTATGTATATGATACTTGTTGGCTCTTTACTCCTCTCCTCACTTTTATCTGAATCTTCTCTTTCCTTTGTTTTCTTTGCTCCTATTGTTTCTTCCCAGCTCAATTCAGGTTCCATTCCCAGCAGTTTCTCCTCATTGTGGGGTCTTGTCTTGGAAGAGATGTCTGTTAAAAGTCCCTTTTAAGGATCCACAGGGCCCAGGCTGCCAGCACAATCTGGTCCCTGTGCGTTCACCCATAAATTGGAGCCACCAAGACTGTACGGAACGTCAGCTGCTCTTCCCAGAATGGCCCACCAAGCTTTGCAGTGAGTACTTGCTGACCGTTTTGGTTCTTCTGCCTCTTGGGGCCATGAAAAGCCCCTTTGCCCTCTTTCCGTTTCCTCTAACATTTTCAAAACACCATGTAGGTCTTAATATCACCAGTAGTTTATTCCAACCCACATATATTTGGAGGTTCACAGGGATGTATTTTCTCACAGCTTTCTTGTAGATGTTGTCTGTGGGGTTTTGCTTTTGCTATCCTAGTTGCTGTGTTTCCATGGGATGATTTGGGGAGGTTGAAAAATTATGTCACCTTGCTACCATTTTCCAGGTTACTTTAAGCAGCCAAACTTTTAGACAATGTGCCTACGTCTATGTTAACAGTTTTGTCCAATGCACTGTGCAGTTGACCTTTGAACAAGCAACATGTGTTTGAACTGCATGGGTCCACATATGAGCAGATTTTCTTCTGCCTCTGCCAGCCCTGAGACAGCAAGACCAACCCCTCCTCTTCCTCCAGCCTTGTGCAGATGACAGGATGAAGACCATTATGATGATCCGCTTTCACTTAATGAATAGTAACTATATTTTATCTTCCCTATGATATTCTTAATAACATTGTCTTTTCTCTTGCGTACTTTATTGTAAGAATATAGTATATAATACATATGATACTCAAACTATGTGTTGATCAACTATTTATGCTATTGACAAGGGCAGTCAAGAGTAGGCTATTAGTAATTAAGTTTTTGGAAACTCAGAAATTATACACGGAATTTTGACTATGTGGAGTTGGTGCCTCTAATCCTTGCATTGTCCCAGGGTCAACTGCATTGTTTAATCACCATGGTCATATTGATGTCCATACATGTTAATGTTGGAGCCCTCAAATGTGAATGTCTCCATAGTTCAGGGATCTATTGATGTCTTTTCAAACTGCCAGCCCTCTTACCTCTCTCCGCACTCCTCAATCTGTGAAGAATCTCTGAGTGGCTCTTTGCTGCTACTGTCCTGAATGTTCCGGATGCTGATATGGAAGCTGATGGAACATGGACTGCCCATCTGGAGTGCTCCTGAGTGATCACTAGGCCATGGGACAGTCACAAAATTCTCTTTTTCCTTTCCTCCCCCAATGGGCTGTTAGCACTGATTCTTAACTGGGGTGGCAGAGGATGAGGCTTAGAGAGGCATGACCCTAATGGGATCAACATGAGGAGGGAATACACTGGGAAGAAGCAATAGTTTGATGAAAACTTCCCAAGCAATTCTAATAGACCTCCCCAGGGTTGTATTTGGATCCTCTGCTCCCGGTGGGGAGGGAGAGGGTGCCACGGACTTGGCCCTGGGTCCATATCACCTGAGCATCCTCATTCAGAAGGCTGGGAAGTGACCAAGATTAAGTGATGGGAGAAAAAAGAAAAGAAGGCAGTAGCCCAAGGATCTAATATTTTTTTCGGCGGGGGGGGGGGGGGGAGCAGGGGGGCAGTTACCATCTTCTTCAGGTGCTTAACATCTGAAGCAGATTTATCTTCAAGGTATTTAAAGTTAGTCCCGCTTACTGTTCAACTAAGAAACTCAACTCTAAACAGAAGATAAAATCTTTCCTTTTACAGGTAGAGATAAGGTATTGAATAAGAAAGTTTGAAAGAGGTGGCATTTTGGGTGAAAGTGTTTCCATCAAAGATAAACCAATGATATCAAATCTGTGGCTGTTTTAATAGATGGAGAAAAATCAGGAAGGAAGAGAGGAGCTAGGGAGAGAAATATAAGAGAAATGGAGGAAATTCCCAAGAGGAAGACAGGGAGCAGGAGGTGGATGCTGGAAATGGCCATAAATGCTGCCAATTTAATAAACACATTTGTGTCTGTGCACAAATAAAGGCACTGAGTGGGCGTTTTAATGGTCTGTGTGGATGCCAGGACTCGTACAGCCTCGGCTGCGGGGAAGGAAGATGGTCAGGTCTTCAGTAACATGGTGTGAAGGCAGACAAGGGTCAAAGAACTGCTAGCCTGACTCAAGTCTGGGTGGATGATGTAAGAGTTTAATAGCATAGAATATTCAGGATAATTTCTGAGGAACCCACAGAAGCTACAGTGTCCAGGGCATCTTAGCAACTTAAGGTCATTTCATAATTAAAAAAATAATTCATATTACAGGGTTCACATGTAAGTAGACTTTTCCTCTGCAAGCAAGAATATTATCATTTGGACTTCAGAGAAATAGATAACTTGGTATTTCTGAGCTGCTTATGTTTTCTCTGTTTCAGATGCTGTTTCTTCCATAATTAAAGAAGGAACATAGGAACTGAGGTAACTGAAACTTCGTTCTCCTCTCTATGGCATTAATATTTTCCCAATCATTCGTTTTTCTTTTCCTGTTTCCTGGATACAGAATTAAGTACTGTGAATTAAGTACTGAATAGCTCGGGGGGGTCCTTTCCCCTCCTCCTTCTCTCCTGGGTGCTTCTTCCCTGCTTCCCTTCTGAATTAACCGGTTCTTCATGTGGATGTTAACAATATCCACCCCACCCCTGCCCCTGTCATTCAAGGTTAGTGTTTCATTTTTAGTCCTGAAATATACATGAATTAGATCACCAGAGTATTCACTGATTAATCATGTGAAAAAAACAAAAAATGGAAACCTTATGAGTCAGAAGAGAAAAACTAGTGAGTCACTAAAAGGAGGGTGTTTCTATTCTATTAATTTCAGCTACACAGTATATAATTACCTGCATGTGAAAGATTTTCAGTTTTCATCCAAATAATGTATATAAAATCATGAAAAAATCAAGCTATAAACAATGGGGACATTTTAAAAGTCACACTGTTAGTGTTGAGCTTGGAGACGTTGCATTGATTTCTGATAAATTATTGTGCATTGACCTTTTCTCTTGGGCATTTCTTTCCATACTACATTTCCAAAAAAAGTCAGTTTGAGCTCATAATTGCCTTCAGAGGGAGGGTGTGTGTGTGCATGTGTGTGTGTGTGTGTGTGTGTGTGTGTGTGTGTGTGTGTGTGTCTCGGGTGGAATGTGCTGAGTTCGAGAGGCAGAGTGGAAAGCTGGCAATTTACTGTGAAATTCAGATGTACGTTCCCCATAACCTTAACCTTGTCTATTTTAATTCGTGATATCTGGGGTTCATGGGCCCCATTCTTCCCACGTTGTTGCCCCTGCCACGACTTACTGTGTGTAGTGTCTTTGTCATTCAACCAGGAATTCTCTGGAGCAGACAGGCAGACCCTCCAGCGGCAGTCGGTGGATCCCAGCGTGGATCTAGCCTGTTGGAAGCACAATGCGGGCTTGAGTCTCGTGGTCACATTCAAATGAGACAGGAGGGGGTGACAGTCTTATAGGAATTTAGAAGCCCTCTGACTGGGCTTTCCTTTGCATACTAGACAAATGGCTCGGATGTTTGAACTTCTATTATCATGTCTGTTTACTTAAACTTAAGTCTAAAACGGAATTTACATTTTTTTCTCTAAACATTTACCCTTCTAAATTTCCTTATTGTGTTTTGGTGATATTATGGTCCCCAGCCTCTCAGTTTTCCAAATTTTGTTTTTCATATATTTACTCAATTCAGTTGTCTATTCAACAACTATCTATCCAGTTGGTGTATTGTGTGAGCCACACACGGAGCACTCTGGGGCGGGAGGCGAGGTCGGCCCTGTCCTCGGGAGTTTGGGACTCAGCGGGCCCTCCCTGCATCCTCTCCCCCCCTGTCCCTCCCGCCAAGCGCGCCTGTGTCTTCAGTTTCGTCTTTTCCACCCCATCGTAGGGATCTCCGCCACCAAGCCAGGCCCCCGGCAGTGCTCAGGGACTTCTGTTAGCCTGGGAGTTAAAACTTCACGATGCAGTTTCCCACCGTCTAACCGGTTCCAGCAGCGCTCAGCCCTGGCTGTGCTGCAAATGCACACTGGGCATTTGATTTTTCTTGGTCTGTTTGTTTTTGACACAGATGCCCAAGAACCCGCCTGTAGAGTGAGTGAGTCAGTAAGGTTCCCCGTAGGTTTCTGCTGTCTTGAAAAGGCTGCCTTCGTCCTTTCCTGGGCAGGCTGGATCCACAGGCAGTGTCCTTCAGAAATGTCACGCACCTCCCTGCCTCTGAGTCTCTGCCTCTGCTCAGCCTGCTGGCGTCTCTCCCCTTATGGAAGCCCAAAGCCTGTTCCAAGCCCGAAGGGCAAATGCCCTGCTTGACTCCTCTGGGGCGCTCCCAGGGATTGACAGCTCTGTTGAGTGCGTGGCCCTGCTTAAACCCCACTCTCTGTCCGACTCCTAAATCTTCACACTTCAGGTCAGACTTGCCTCCGCCACAGCCTCTTCCTTATCTCAACATCTGAGGTGTGTAACTGTCCCTCCCAAGGGACTCAGTATAACCTCCGTCATTATTTTGTATTTGATTACATTTTTATTTTGTGCTTTCCAATTTTTCTCCATTATTTTGTACAGTCAATGGAAACAGAGAGGCTCTTGCATCTTTTCTGCTCCACAGCACGTCAGACTACACACTGCACAAAACAGAGGCCCAATGTGCTCTTGGCCCTTCCCTCCACCTAAAAATCCCTCTCGTGTTTCTATTTTCTCCTTTTCTTCCATCTCGTCTCTCTCGCCTGGCCAGTAAGGTTTCTGTCATTGTAAGGACTCACGTGATTAGACTAAGCCCACTCAGATCATCTAGAATAATCTCGATCTTTTAAAGTCAGCTGATTAGGAAGCTCAGTTCCATTGGCGACTTTTATTATTCCTTTTTGCCATGTAATGTTACATACCGGCAATCCCAGGAGGCATGATTTTTAATCCCTATTTTGTATATGAGAAGAAAGAGGCACAGAGGATTCAATGAACTCGTGTCTGACCCTGAGCTAGTCAGGGCCGGGACTCAATCCGGCAGGCTGGCCCCAGAGTTTGCACTTTTAACTCCGATGCCACACACTTCCTCCTAAAAGGAATTGTGAGTCCTCACAAATTCCCTTTTAGGGGCTCCAGAATTCCCTTTCAAAGTTACAGTGCTTTCAGAAATCCCTATTTAACAGGCCTACACGACATTAATAAAGGAAAAGCATTTGACAACTTACAAAGCTATTTTCAGTTAATCCTCCAAATAACTAAAAAGATGTATTACGACTATTCTTATTTTACAGATGAAAAAAAATAACCGAGCCTTGATTAAGTTAAGTGGTTTCTCCAGGCAGCACAGCTAATGAGTAGCTACGGTAAGAGCAGCCTCGTATCTAAAAGCTGGGTGACAACACAGTGTGGTGGAACCAGCACAGCTTTGGGGTGTGAGTAGCAGACATGAGGCTGCAAAGCCTGTGACTTGGAAGGTACGGAACTGGGCCAGCTCCGGTCCGGGGCACAGCCCCCTCTGGGGCAGCGTGCAGGGTGGCCTACGAAGGAAGGACAGCACTGCTACTGTCCCTCTCCTCCTGCCGGGTCACCGTGCTCTTCCCTTCTCCGTCTGTGGCCAGAGTTGATTTCACCATCACAGTTGTATCATGACAGGACCCCACTTAGAAGCCTGTAGCAGCACCCAGTGTCTACGGATAGGGAACAACTCTAATCTGGGACCAGACCCTTTAAAAGGTGCGTCCCAATCTCTTGTTTCCGCATCATCTCTGGCCGTTTCTTCCTCCACACCACGTGTGTCCATCACGAGTGTTGCTCTGGGCCTGTGGCCTGCTCGTCTCACATCCGTGTGACCCGCACACGGCTCCTTCTGGGATGCCTTTGCCTTTTCACCCTGGGAAGCCTCATTCACGTTTAGGGTTTGGTGCACATTAGTCTCTGCATGTGTTTCCAGAAGAGAGGAGAACATTCATTGCTCAGTTCTTTGTTCTTAACTCTTGCAGACTACACTGGTATTCCTGTGCCCTTCTGTCCCTCCCAGTAGCCTGTGAGAGCCTTGAGGCCAGGACATGTCACCTGAGTCACCTTTGTGTAAGTATTACTTCCTTCTCCCCCATCTTTCATGCCCAATGATGGAGAGGAAGTTCTTGGTACTTCATTTTATCAAGTATTCAACTCCTGCCATGTCAGTGAAGGGGAAAATAGCAACTATTGGGGCCAGAAAAGCCCCTGTACCCTGCCTGTCTCCTAGGGCCAGGGCAGGGCTAAACTGTGTTGGAAATGACAGAAAACAAGTTAGTCCAATCTTCTGTTGCAGAAAGTCCAAGAAACACTTGAAATTCTAGCCTTCTCTTCTCTCCAGGGGAAGGACCCCTATCGTGTCTCATTTCTTCATTAACACTTCCCCTCCCGCCTCCAGGAAAGCTACAACTCTATTCCCACCAAAACGAGTACAAAGTGAATCTGGTTCCTTGATGAGAACAGAGGTGCTACTCCAGCTGTGGTCGTCACCTTGCTGAATTTTGCAGTCCTAGCTGTAGGGGCAGCAGTAATACAGTAATCACCAGCCTAACCCATCAGCCCTCTCGAGTTATGTGTTCTGGAAAAATTAGCGCTTCTGTTCCCTCTTCTATGGCATGCAGGTGATGGCAATGTTCAACTGAATAAAACACATACAGTGATTGTATGGCGACAGGGCTGTGGTGAGGGACGAGGGACATAATGCAGGTGAAAACATTCAGCATAGCACTGTCCCCATGCCAAGCACTCGATACGAGAATAGTCATAGTGACGCATGATCTTCATCACAGGAAGATAGATATTCGGGAAAGATTCCCTGGGAATAAGCTGGAGAGCAGTTACTGGCTTGGAGGTGAGTTGGAGCCGGGGGCAGGGGCAGTGCTGACCGGAAGGGCTGACAGGTCCAGGGAGACCTGGCTGGAGGGCAAGTGGCCCTGAGGGGGAGTTTGGGTCCCAGCTCTCACATTTTCCCTCATGCTGTTTTGTTACCTTAAAATCATTGCATTGCTGTGAGGCATCAGAATAAAACCTTAAAGTTTTCTCAAAAGGGAAAACGTGTTTATATATCGGTTTGCTCTTTGATCATGACGTGGTGTCTCAGCTCAAGGGTTTATACATGCTCACTGCACAAACCCTACAGATCCCCGTCAGCATTCACTCGGGGATCAACCTCAAGGACACCTTTATCTTTAGGGGGTCTGAAGTTTGCTTTCTAGGACTTTGTGTGTGAGAGGGGCTCTCCCGTGTGCTGCTGGTTTTTCTGTCAATGGCGAGCTACGAATCCCAATTTGGAAAATGTGACTGTTCATTTGCTTAATTATCACATAAACCAGTGGTCCCCAACCTTTTGGAAGACAATTTTTTCACGGATCGGGGTGGAGGATGAGGTAGGAGGCAGAGCTCAGGTGGTGATGCCTGTGACGGGGTGCGGCTGTGAATACAGATGAAGGTTTGCTTAGCTTGCCTTCCACTCACCCATTGCTGCATGGCCCCACCCCCCCACTCCCACCCCTTCCTAAGTTTCACAGAAGACAATTTTTCCACGGACTTAGGGTCAGCGGGTGCGGTGGAGCTCTGCAGCCCAGTCCATAACAGGCTGCAGATCAGGGGTTGGGGACCGCAGATAGAAATCACTTTTTAAACATGGAATCAGTCACTAACAAATCCTGCTGGGCTGTTTCATTTGTCTGGACTCCCATCCATTGGGATTTTTCTGTAGAACTTTCTGATATTCAGTAGTTTCCCCTTATCCGTGGGGGATACACTCCAAGACCCCCAGTGGATGACTGAAACCACCACAGCACCGAACCCTTACTACGTCCAGCTCTTCTGTAAAATAAATGCCAACCTGTCATCTCTTTGTAAAATCACACACCTAGCTATATTTTTTCAAGTACAGTTAAGGAAAAATACCTGTTTTCACAAGGATTTTGCACATTCTTTTATCTATTATGTTTAAATCCAAGCAGCAAAAGACTTATCAAAGACTATACAGAAAGCTGTAGTATCTTTCATCTGGCTACAGTTTTTTTTTTTTAAAGTCAAGTTTCTCAAAGATAGATACAGCTGTAGGATATAAATGGCTTCTGAAGATATATCACATCTGTCCAAAAATGAAAATCATTTTTCATGTCCAGCATTTTCTAACTTTCCGAATTGCTCTGTGAAAGTGTTTTATTCTCATGGTATGAAAGGCAGACAAACCAAAACCAGTGACGGGGAAACAAATAACAATTCCTATACAATTACCATATGCTTTATATTAAGGTACCACTGGGCTCCACGTGCTGCTTTTGGGGAGTTCTTTTTTTTTTTTTTTTTTTTACTTTTCTGACTTTTGAACTAATGCACAATATAGGAAAGTGGATTATTCAAAGGCAGAAGCAGAAGAACGAATGCTGATGTGGGCTTGCTGCAGGATCCAGGAAGGAAGTGACAGTCACGGATTCTCTTTCAACTCCAAACTTCTCTTGACTTCTGACCCTGACTGTGGATGAGTGGATGTGGATGACCAGGCCTCTTCTCTATTGTCTGGCATTGCCAGTCTTCTATGAACAAGATTAACTAGAGAAAGCATTCGCTGAGATCCATGGTTCCTACTCTGTCACAGCTGATGCTAGGACAACAATCACACCAGCAGCAAACATTTATCTCATTATTACATGTTTGTTTATTCAATCACTCACTCATTCACTTAATCAATAACACGGGTGAATGTGCCTGGTACTCTCCTAGATATTGGGGACAGAGGGCAACTATGAGGTGTGGTACTTTCCCTCGGTGAACTCACAGTCCAGTTGGAGGACCCACATAATAACATGCCCCTGGCAGGATAGGGTTCTCTCTCTTTGTTTCTTACTTCCTTTCCTCACTCTATTGGAAATGGAAAATTTTAAGCGCAACAAATGGAAGTTACGCTATGATTAGTGTTCCCATGATAGAGAGAGGTTTGTTTTGTAGTTACTCCTTTGAAGAATGACAGTATCCACCATGACCCTCCCAGGAACAGGAACATTCTCTTCACCGGACCACAAGGAATAGCAGCAGGATGGAGTTGGGGCACGTGGGAGGACAGGGAAGTGGAAAAGAAGACAAGCTCTCCAAGGGACAGAAGGATGTTTAGACCTCTGTATCTGGTTGGCATTCTGCAGACTGAAGATGTGGAAAAGACAAGAAATGATTTGCACTGTGGTCTAGAATTGGAGCATGCTTGTGATCAACAAGGAGAATGTATGTGTTGCTTTCCTGTCATGGACTCTACCTGCAGGCCCTGCCAGACACGGCAGGACAAACACAGGGTTATAGCTATTTCTCTAAATTTCCCACTGAGATGAAAATTTGTAACCTCCTGAGCAGATGCTACCCTAAACTATGTGGGAATCATAGTAAAATCAGATTAAGAATCATTTGGGCACATCTGTTGGTTACCAAAATGTGAGCCGTACTAGATAGTATTAGGTTTGGTTGTTTACAATAGAAAGCCAAAAATAAAAGTGCCCTAACCATAGAAACGTAACTCTCAAGAAAAGCTGTACAGAGCTGGATAGCTCAGTCCTGGTATTTTGGTTCTCTGGTAGCCAGGAGCCTAGGTGCCTACTGTCTTTATGTTCTTCCTTTCTAGAGCTATCCCCTAAATTTAAGATCACCTCATGTTCCAAGATAGCTGCTGGAGCACCAGCCTTCAAGCACAGGGCCAGAAGAAGAAGGAAAGAAGGATCTGAAGCAACTAAAAGAACAAGGATCATACCACTGTGTGGAATGTATATGTTTATTCCTTCCAATCTTAATTATCATCTTTTTCAACACCGTCAGTCCTTCCGGGTGTTGCTTCTCAGCCCCTCTGTTCTTGTCATGAGAATGGAGGTGGGGATGCTGCTATTTCAAGATCCATACCCTTCTCCTGTCCCCTTATTCTCATTAATGAATTAGCTCATTCATCGAACAGCTACTGAGCACCTGTTATATCAAAGGCCCTCTGCTAGTCATAAGAAACATAAAGATGAAAAAATATTCCTGCCATAAAAAGCTTTTCATCTAGTTGTGGAGATATCCAGTGGCCACATTGACCACATTTTCAGAAGTGCTACAAGAGGGGAGAGGGACTGGAAAAGGGAAGGCTCAAAGGAGGTGCACCCAGGCTTGTCTGGAGGAGGAGAGAAGCCTTCATGGAAGGCTTCATGTGAGTATAAGGCTGTTCAGCAACTGTCTAGATTGTCAAGGGGAGTTGTGTATTCCAGACAGAAAAAACAGCACCTGCATGGGCAGCAATAGACGAAACAGCAAATAGTTTGGGACGAACAGAGAGTGGAATGTGATGCAGAGGGAGCTGATAACGATCCTCTGACTTCTCAGAGAAAATGGAGGCCATAAGCATAAGCACCCAAAGCCATGACACGTCCCCAAAGGTAGTGACATCTTTATCTGTGACTGCACCAGATCAATCTGGCTTAGCTTTACGTAAAAGGTTGTGAGTTGTTTTTCAGTTTCCATGGACCCCCAGGATAAGGGTCATGTAATCTGAGCATGCTCAGGTGAACCCAGTGTGCAACCATGGGTGGAACCTAAGAGCTTGGACCAAGGAGCAGGGACTGAATTAACAAGTGGACACCACGTGGCAGGATCCAGGATCCAATCAGATTGTTCCCTGGCATCACCCCTGGGCTGCATCCATTCAGATTGCATCTCCTGGCATCAGCTCTTTGCAAGATCCTATCAGATCATGGCTCGTTACCCTCTGACTACAAAACCAGCCCAACCCCCTTGTTTGGTGACACCCTGCTTTGGGAACTATCCCCAGCATGCTCCTTACTTGTGACAAGTAATAAAAGCCCCCTTGCTATAACCAACTTGGCTGTGTCTATTGACTTGATACCCATCCAGTGAATGAAGCCCTCATTTGGGAGGCAGCATACCCACCTTTATTTTCTACTGTGGTGTTTCAGCTCACCACACCCAACAGAATTGTTGACTTCATAATTTCCTTTGGCATCTATCTCTCCTCTGACACTGCTTCAGTTTGGGCCTGAACCTTTTTCACCTGGTGATTACGGAAATCTCCTAACTACTTCCAGGCTCAGCACCTACCCCGCCTCTCCTGCCCTCTTAGATATCCTCCACCCAGCCACAGAAGTGAATTTCTGAAATGCGCATCTGCTTATTATACACCTGCCCATACAAAGCACATACTGCAGTAGATCCTCCTGGCCCCAAGGCCAAGTTCAAACTCCTCAGCTTGGCATTGTAGGTTCTTGTGGACACCTCTCCCCATGTCACAGCCTCTCCTCGGCTACTCCACACAGACAAGCCACCAGCGACTGCAGAACACCTGCCGCCATGCGACCGAGCCACAGTCTCACAACACGGATCAGTGCACAGGGCAGAGTTTTAGGGCGGGGCTCAACCAGGAGACACATGCCTTTCCAGGTTCTGCTGTCCACCCCAAACTCCCAGGGTGGCTGGGAAATGCAGTCAGCTACGGTGTGACAAGAAGAAAAAGCAGATCTTGAGCAGCAAGCAGTCTGCCAGGGATTGCCTGAACTGGTCTTCTATGTATTTGAGATTTTCCTTTATCTTTTTAATTCTATACATTTTCTCTAACTATCTTGTTAACAGATTGCTCCTATTTTATATTCTTATTTTATGATTATAATATCCTCTCAATGTTCTGTGAAAGTGCTAATTTAGTAATATCACATTCTGGCTTCTAAAAGTTTTCTTATTTTTAAAAAATTATTTCTCTTTCCATTGGGGTCATAAATTCTGAATATTCATTTTCGATGTAGTAACACTGTGTATCCTGTACTATTGTAAGCATTTACTTATACAATCATTTAATATTTAAAACACCTCTCTAAGGTAGGGCCTATTATTAGCCCCATTATACAGATAAGGAAACTGAGGCACAGCATATAAATTTACTTGCCCAAGATCATGCAGCTAATAAGTTAGGGAGCTGGATTCAAATCCAGACAGACTGACCCTACAGTCTTATGGTATACTATCTTCCAGATGGGTGGTGCACTCTGGATATCTGTTCATCGTTAAAAATTAAGCACTAATTGGTTAATTTAGGTCACTGACAGAGATTTTCTGTGCTTTTGTGTAGAGAGGACAAATCACAATAATAGTTTCTAATATGCTCTATTTCACCCAAATCTCTGACACTTCTTTCTCAGTGCAGATTTCTCATACTTCATGGAGAAATAGAAGCCACTGCACATTTTTGTCACCATTACTCTGAGACACTTCTAACAATTATGAAATTTAGAAACAAATTCCTTAAAAGTTGTGACTTTGTGGCTTCATTTTAATAGTAATTATTAACTATTTAAAGATAACTTTAATGAATCTACTGATAATGATCATGTGAGTAATCTATACTCTGAATTCCACCAATGTTTCATGACAAAAGTTATAAATAACATATTTCTATAGTCCTAAGCTGGCAAGATAAATTGAGATCTTTTTATATTATGAACAACATATTTCTTTATTCCTACACTAAGGTGATGATTTTCGATCTATAAAAGAGTGTGAAAATCAATGCTACATACTTGATTATACTTGGTGAGAATTTTGGAGGCACGTTTGTTCTTTTGTTTGTGTTCTGAAAGTGACTTAGCCCATTTTTTAAGGACAATTCCAGCTGTCTTTTTCCTCCACAGCAAATAACAAAAATAGTAATGGGTGGGGGATGGGGGGGCATATGGAGAGAAGTTGGTTAAGGGGTACAAAAATACAGTTAGATAGAAGAAAGAAGTTCTAGTATTTGCTAGTACAGTATGGAAATTATAGTTAACAAGAATTTGTGTATTTCAAAATAGCTAGAAGAATTGTACTGTTCCCAACACAAAGAAAAGGTAAATGTTTGAGGTAATTGATCTCTCAGTTACTTTGATCTGATAATTACACATTGTATACAGGTATCAAAATATCACATGTACCTTCCAAAATATGTGCAAGTATCATATATCAATAAAAATAAATAAAAACAAAAATAGTAATTAATTATTGGGTGATGAGGAGAATAAGCCCAATCCATACAGGAATCCATCCAATCCTGTATCCTCATTTTCTGGCACCCAGTAGACACTCCAGAAATATTTTTGGTTGGTTCAGCAGAGGTTCTACCCCACCCTCTCCAGGTGCAGGTGGGTGTCAGGTGTCAGCCTGGGCTAGGCTCTAAGTTCTAAAAAGCATGTCGGCTGACAGTGTGCTTTGATCTTTAGTGGCACAGCCCTGTCTTTGATCAACAGCACGGAACACTGGACCCAGGCCCTTGCCAGAGTATGCCTTTGAACTGTTTGCTGCTCACCTTTTATTGAAAGCTCTTCACAGAATTATTGAAGAAAAAGTGTTTAAAGGACCTGTGGTCAATGCATTCCTGACTGTGACCCTTTCATGGACGGAAAGCTCTGAAATCCCACCCTAGACAAACACACTTAGAGATGTACATAGGAAATGGTGTGTGTAACCTCACAGGCCTGTGTATTCTTTGAAGTGCACACTGAGATATTGAAGGATCCAGTCTATGATGATAAGTAGGCTTCAGTTTTTGCCACCTCTAATCAGTTGGTAGTAAAGGCCAAGAGCACTGTTTCAAATGGATCTGAGACCAGTTGGTTGGAGCAGAAAAGAGTTTTCTGCCTATCAGCATACCCTATGTATGGGTGAAGAACGTGTTGGGCCAGGGGCTATGTTTTTGGCATTCCTCCTCTGGAAGTTAAGGTAGACTGTCTGCAAGCTGTGTCTGCTGACTGCACACTTTCTAATTTATCCAGAAAATTGCTTCCATTGTGTTGGACTTGGTCATTATGTCCCCAGCTTGTATTAAAGGAAAATTATTAGAAGTTTTCCATGACACCTGTCTTTACTTTTGTTGTCAGAATGTCATAAAAAATACTGGCCTCATATCAGAAAAGATGTCCTTGTCAAACCTAGGTGTCAGAAAAATCTTTGCTTCACTGAAGAATGTTATGCCTACAGGACAAAATATAAATGATATAACATACAGTTTTCCCTTTTTGATTTTGCTTTTTGGCTTTTAGGGATATCAGCTTAATGTTAGTAATTATACAGCATACAATGATGCTAAATTCATCACACAATGATACTAATTTTTATTTATATTTCTGTCAGTCTATCACTCTGTTGATCTAACAGTCCTTATAAGCCACACCAAATCTTTAGTGGAACAAAGCAAAATATATAAAAATAAAAAAATAGTATAGTACATATGTAAATATTTTATATATTCCATGAAAAACAAAAGGTCTCCTCCTTTGGCTTCAGAAAATTCATTAATTTTACAATTTTAAGGCAAGAGTAATAAACACATGCTATTAAGAGATTTAAGTAATCTCAGTAACTTGAATACAGTTTGAGGCTTTCATAGCCCCTCTCTCCAGTATGACTGAAAAACTGTTTTTACTACAGATATTTAGCTTTTAATGTTATACTGGCTTAAATATAGAGAGAAAGAGCACAAAGTTTTAAAATATAAAAGCACTATAAATTTACAATGGTCTTCAGTTTGTTCAGCCCGCCAGAGTGGCTGCCCGTGACCTTGTTCACCTATTGTCTTCCGTCTCTGCCCCTCACTACCTGTCACAGCTCAAAGGTATTCTAAGTGTGGAATTGCTCCGGATTCAAAGATATGTGGCAGAGAGGTGGCTGGAGAGTGGGAAACACAGAAAATCTTGTGAACATTCTCTGCAGAAGCTTCTGTGGACGAATCCAAGAACCACAATAGATGAACTGGGAGGTTTGTGGCAGTCACCACCAACGAAGGCTTAACCCATACACAAATCTTTGCAATTCTTTAATTCTGAATTCCTTAGATCCATGAGGCTCTGTTGCTCAAATTCATTTTAAAGCACATTGGTTTCAAAACCTGCAAGAGTGTTAACTGAATTAAGGAAATTGTTTCTCAAGCTCTACATACATGGGTAAGTTTGGTAGACCAGAAGTATGAGGTTTCTACCCGAGAGGTTCCAGTGGCATGGGCGCCCTATGGGTGACGGAAGGCAGATGGCCCTGGGCTCCATCCTGGGTCGGTGACTTACTACCTGCATGATTTCCAGAAAGTTACTTGGTCGATCTCTAAGTCTCAGTGTCCTCACACATAAAGTAGGGATAACAATAGTATCCAACCCTCAAACTCACTGTGCAGATTCAGTGCAATATCTTAACATAAAGTGCATGGAGTGTTACTAAATGCTCAATAAATATTAGTTCCTGCCTTTTGCTTTTCAGCCTCTCATCTCCCCAGCAATATTTTCAGATGATCAAGAGGAGGTGAGAATTTTTAGTTTTATTCACCCCAAAGATCACATTTCAGTAGTCAAAATAAAAGTGAACATACCATCTAAACAAATAAGTCAGTCACATGGTCTGAGAATAGGACAGAATAATTGAAATAATAATAAAACAAAAAGAATTAAATCTCTGCATCCTTTCCTAGCTCCTCTTTCTCTCTGCCACAGGATATCAGGACAAAGAAAGTGGACAAAACTTAGGAACTTAGGGCAGGGGTTGTATCTGTTTTGTTCACTGAAATATCCCAAGTGTTTAGGATCCTTAGATAGATTTGATGCTCAATTAATATTTGATAAATAGAATAGTGAGAAAGAAAACAGGAATGTTCTGGGATACCCTGTTTTTGGTGGAATTCAAGGATAAAGAAAAGTTTTCCATTTTCTACCGTAGAAAAAAGGTGCTAGATCTTTATTCATTTTCCTCAAGCACATACCAAAAAAGTGCCCCAAAACAAAAAACAAAAAACTACCAGTAAACTGCTTCTGGAATCCCAGTGTAAGCATAGGTTACAAATAAAGCAAAGAGCGGCCCTGGTGAAGATGCTGTTTCTTGCAAGGCCCCTCTAGTTTGGAGGCCTCTCAACCTCTCCTGACCCAGCCTAAACCTCAGTATAAGGTACAACAGCTGAGACGCGAGGATGTCGGTCATTTGTGTTGTATAAACAAGTCTCACCGGTAGAATGGTTTGCCGGCTATCACTCCTTGCTTTGCTGATTGGCGAACCCATCTACAGTTGCCTACTTAAGGCCTAATGTGCTGTGCTATTTTCTTGCCCCAGAGAGTTGGGTCAAGGGAGAAGGATTCAGTTGGAAACATTGTTCTGGACCAGTTAATGTGTCAGCTGAGTTTTCAAAAGAAACTAGCCCACAGCATCAATCTTACCACCCTCTTTAAGCATGATCTGGACATGGAAGATCACTCCCATGCCTTAAGTTAGGTTGCAAGGTTTTTGGAGAAACAGTTTTTTTTGTTTGTTTTTTTGATGCCTGGCACCTGATGAGCAATGGATTGTCTGGTAACCAAAACCACAGTGTTTGTCCAGATACTAACAGAGATTATGGAAACAGTAGCGGGAACTGTGAAGACTGGATGTGACAGGTGACACCCTGGGGTTTACTCTGGCTTAGGCTGGTTTCCCTGGACGTTTGCCTGTGAGATGGATGTGTGTGAGGAGTTCCACTGGGGTGTGTTCTGGGAAGAAATCACCATGACAGTAGTGAAGGAAGACAGATTTGGGAGGAGGAAAATGCTGGACTCCAGAGCTGGGGTGGCCCCTCAGAACAATCCCAGATTGAGTCAAGAGGTTGGATGTGGGCCGCCTGGGGGCGAGAGAGAAGCGTAACTGTGGGAGGTAGCCCCCTTCAGCCCGAGGCAGTGCTCCCCAAGGGATGCCACCATCCCTGACCACACTGCCAACGGCTGGTGCCATGAGCCCCTTGGCTCTGAAGAAGCCAACTGGGTGGCCAACTACAGCTTCCACTAAAACTGGCAATTTAAATAACAAAACATTTAGGAGAGAGTAACTGCCATATAATTTGCATATAAAGGACATTTAATAAATATTTGTTGAATGAATGAATAAGTGGTCATTATGAGGGAAGAATGATAAGCAATGGATTTAAACTTCATCAGAAAGGATTTAAACGAAGCCAAAGAAAAACACAGAATTATAATCAACCACTCAGAGCAAAAGATTTTCCAGTCTAGATATCCATACTGTGACTTTGTCACTTGATGTAATCATTAAGATTATTCAGATTCTGAATTTATTAAGCCTTCAGGCAAACGTAGAGGGAAAAGATCAAAAAGCAACTCTGATTTGGGGAATGAGGATTCGACGAGTGAGGGTCCCCCACTCACTGTCAAAGTAGGAGTTTGATAAAAAATTCAAGGCTTTAAAAAGGAAATAATTAGTCTGCGTGAAGCAGCTGAAAGAAGTGAAAAGCATCATTGATTGGATCTTTCCAAAATTACCGGCTCTTCCTGCTTGGAGCCCTTTCAACTAAGGTAATCATCTGAAGTTCTTCGTGAAGGTCATTTCTGAGCACAGTCTATTCTGCTCAATCTAACAATCCAGAACCTCTGTCTCTGAGTGCTGGGACATACTTAGTTTGCAGCCAGCAATTTAATCAAAACAAAGACGTTCTCCTGACAGTAAGCATTCCTGCATTAGAAGATGCTCCTTACCTTATAAAGTTATATAAATTAGATGCTTGCAATGAATCAGCTCTATCCAGGGACTTCTATGTTAATTTCTAAGATGCTTTGCTTTCTTTTCTCAGCGGTCTTCAAAGCAAAGTAGATTCTAACACTTAGCCCATAAGCATTTCTGTCCCTTGTGATTTATCTGATTAAAGGCTTATAAATAAATATTTAAATATATTTAGGAGATCTCATTTTTATGCAGAGGAGTAAATCTTTTCTTGAAATAAAGAGTCCTTTTAATTTTTAATGTGTAAATGTGTATTTTCCAGATATACCTGTTTAACTCTTCCATTCAACACCATTGGGGAAGAACATTCTGTCTACATAAGGCAAACATAACTTCACGGCACCTCATGAAATTGTTTCTTTAGCTTAGAAAACTCAGGTCCTTTTGGGGATTTTTTTTGGCTGTAATGATAAGGGTTATTAAGCAGGATACTTTTTCTGTGTTACACGATCAACCATTTGTCAGGATCACTGTCTATGTCTGTTCAGCGAATGTAGAAGAGGGGACACATAGGCACACATCCACACACCCGCCACACACACATCCACACACCCGCCACACACACACCCACCGCACACCCACATACACATACATACATACACAGGTATCTCCTGAAACCCGAAATTCCACCGACACCAAATTATATACCCTTTGTACAGAGATTAGCTCTTCCTGGTTCCCTGTTAAAATATCCCTCAACAGAGTACCCTTAAGGTGATGGTGGAGGCAGAGTCTCAACAGCTATGTCTACTTCCCAGTTCCTACATTGAAGGGAAGGAGTGCTAAAGTTTCCATGTGTCAGCACTTACTGCACGAATCAGCACTGAAAGAAATTCAGAAGAATCCAAAAATCGTAAGGGAAAATTTAACAATGTTAGTGAACATTAAATAATATTTACTGATAGGCACTTTTTTAAAAAGCCAGGAATAAAAGTTAATGGTAGACTCAGCAGTGTGACCCTCATTAATGATTTTGTAGATTTTTTTTTTCCTTTCCTGCTATTGTCAGTAACCTGAGCCCTACTTTCTAGGGTGAGAAGTATAAAATCTTAAAATAGAACCATTTCCTTTTTGCAACCATAAATGAAGCAACTGCTTGGCCGCTTGGCCTGCTCTTATTCCAGTTTCAGTCTAAAGGAGAAAAATATCTGGATTCCTGTTCTGAAAGATTTGACCCAAAGTGTAAGTCCAGGTGAGACCAGCCCTGGTCTCCAGTTGTGGTGGATGTAGTGGTGCCTCTGAATCTTATGTTCAGGACTCAGTCCAATGGACATACCTAGTCATTTTTACTTGATTTTTACCCACAGGCTTAGGTATAAGAATAATACTACTATGATTTTAAAATGTCAATTCATTCATTCTACAGGCTTAACTGAGCACCTATTATGAGTCAGGTCCTGTGCTGGGGAGGACAATTTCCAGTGAATTAGATACAGTCCTGCTCTCAGCTGCTCTGACTGTAAGGCGTTGATACTATCTCTTCTCTCCCTAGTGAGAATGAATAATCCTCTAAAACTACTGTAAATTCATATTGTATGAGATCCAAGCTCAGTTTTCATGAAGCCTCTCAAATAGAGTTGGAGCTTTCATGGTGTTTTTTACATGTTCTTTTGTCTATCCTCAACTTTTAGATATTTAAAAAAAATTTTTAAATATGGACTTCAGATAAGCAAATTTGAGATGATTGTGAACTTCTGTTCACACATTTTATCCTCATCAATACACAGAATGTTCCTGGTTTGTTTAATTTTCTTTGGTTTTACTTTTTTTCTCTATTATTCTCTGTTCCCCTCCTACCATAGTCAGATTTTATAATATATTTAAAGTATGTTCTTCCATTCTACCTTTTATACACACACACACACACACACACACACACACACACACACACACACACACAAAGAGAAGCTTAAAAATTCTGGCACTGAGTGGGTTTAATTGGCACAGATGATACTGTGGTATAAATATCTTTCTAACTTTTTCTATTCAACACTGTTTTTGAAGATCTACTCATGACGCTGCATATAAGTCTAAGTTATTTCTTTTTATACTCCATCATATGCCATATTATTCACACATTGGTAAGTCTACTAACAGTGATAGCTCTGCCATGAACTTTGACACATCCTTTTTCTTGAGCATCTGAGTGATTTATGGAGGGTATACTTTAGTAGAATTGCTGGGTTGTTGGGTGTATTCATATTGAATATCAGTAAATTCAGTGATATTGTTTTCCCAGATAGCTCTATTAGATTATATTCCCACCAGCAAGGCATCGGGTCTCCATTTTTCCACATCTTCACCAGCATTTGATATTATGCACCTTTTTAGTTTTTGTGAATCTGATTATAGACTGGCACTTTATTAATGTTTTAATTAATATTTTCCTGATTTTCAGACAGCTTGAGCATCTCTTAATGTTTATTACCCATTTAGATTTTTCCTCTTATGAATTGCCTATTCAAAGACATTGCCTATTTTTTTCTTTTGGTTTTCTTTTTCTCTTCTGTTTTCTTTTTAAAAGTTTGCCACATGGAGAATCGTCTTTAAAAAGGCTTTTAATACTAGGAAAACTTTTGGCTTTCCTAAAAGTTATGAAACTATCATGGTTAAACTTTTTTCCTTGGCTTTCAGGAAACTTATAGCCATATTCGACATGTAATCACAGCTGTGTTTACCCTTTCAGCAAGCGTATTTGCATTTTTTTATTTTCTTGGAACCTAATTTTTTATTTCAATGTTATTATTAACTTTATTTTTATGTCTTTTGTCATAAACGAACTCAAAAGATGTTCTGAAGGAGTCAGGCATAAGTGAATCAATAAGCTTATTTTTTTTTCAAAATGTACCCGTTTAAATTGGTCTTCTTACTAGAACAAAATGTATTCCTATTCACCTAAAAATGACAAAAGGCTTCTAGAATTACAAGGCTGTAGGTGTCATCTAATTCAACCACGCATTTTTCAAATAGGAGATGAAGATCACAGAGGTCACCTGAAGCTGTTTAGGCGATACAGGTAGGGGAAGAAGTGGAATGAATGGCCTAGCACCCAATCTGGGTTTTCTTTTGTCAGTTGATTTCTAAAAACTTCTTTGGTTTCTATTTCACTTATTAGGAAAGGTATATACATGGGTCATGTATCTGTGCGTGTAGCACTGTGGGAAATTGTGTTTGTTTTTTGTAAAGCTTGTGTATTTTTGCTTTCTTTTTTTTCCCCATTGGCATTTATCTCTATGTAATTATTCTGAGATTTCTGGGTCTTAGTAAATGTCCTATCTTTTCTAAAGCTTTTTACAAAATTTTAATCTAATGATGTAGAAGTCGAAAATTTCAAGTCAAACTTCGGAAGCCAAATTAAAATTCCTCTCTTTGGTAATCTCTGAAATGGTATATCCAATATCATCCTACTTGCTAATTCTTGGGTTCTGTTCTTCAATCATACATGAATGACTTGTCTTTCCAGATAAAGTATTGGCAATAGAAAGATTCTTTCTCAATTTCAGGACTTGAAGGGCAAGTTGCGCTTGGGCCTGGAGCTTCCTGACCTCCGGTCCTGGCAGAATTCACACCTCCCTGACAAGGAGGCCTAAACAAACAGGAGCATCACAGCCGGGAAGGATCCCAGTATTCCTGACCTGGATCAAGGGAGAGCTACCCCCACAATGGCAATACTAATGCATTTCACTAAAACTGGCTTCCACATTCACCAAGATAACAGAAAGGGATGTGGCAAATCCTCCTCTGGCTCCTAAAACTGATCAGAAGTGACACATCTGTTCACGCTCACAAATTGTTAAAGCAACTCACAACGCACATGGCCGTATCTATCCACAAGGGTTCAGGGGAGTGCAACTCTTCTATGGACCCAGAAAGGGAGAGACTAGAAATAGTTGGTGAAGACCACTCATGACTACCACACTCTGCAACGTTCAATATTTGTGTCTATGATGATGATACCCCTTGCCCTTATAGAGTGTCACTGTGCCTAATCAGGGGGCAGGCAGGGACGGATCTGGGGATGGGGTTAATTTCTAAGCAGCATGGACTTGGCCTGGGAGGGTGATGCGGATTGCTGGGGAGCTGTAGTGTACGAGAGCCCGATGGCTGACCCATGAGACAGTAATCCACGAGCAAAACAGAGACCAAGTCCCCACAGGCAGTGCTACCGAGTCATCCATGTGCAGGAAACAGGCAGAGAGAGTGACACTAAGATACTGGGGAAGTCAGACCAACAAGAACCAACTTTCCTGCCCTGCTGCTTCCCACAAATACTTCTTGTACACTTACTAAGTGGCAAGTATTCCAGGTTCTAGGGATTTAGCAGTGAATAAAAGTAGAGGAAGCATGACCATTAAAAAGGGTGGCTGAGGCTGTGAGTGTGCACAGGGAGAGAGACCCTGTTTGAAGTCAGATGTCTGTACTCTACACTGAGTATTTCATGCACACCTCGACTCATTTGAAGCACGCAAGAACTCAATGAGGTGAGTATTGGCTTTATGGGTTGAGCATCCCAATCTGAAAATCTGAAATCCAAAATACTCCAATGAGAGTTTTCTTTGAGTGTCACATTGGTTCTCAAAAAATATCAGATTTTGGAGCATTTCAGATTCCAGATTTTCAGATTTGGGATGCTGAACAGGTAAGTATAATGCAAATATTCAAATATCTAAAAAAATCCGAAATCCAAAACACTTCTGGCACCAAGCATTTCAGATAAGGGATAACCAAACTGTTGAACCATTTTACCAATGAGGCAACAGTTCTTCAGGGTGGTAAAGTGACTGGCCCATGGTCATGCAATTGATCCAAATCCTGATTTTCTGACTCTGAAGTCCCTTTTCATTTTATTTTTGGACTAATACATTATCATTTTCAAGTGAACAAAAATATCATGTTAAAAGTTTCCTAAGTTTAAATCTCTACATTCTAAGGTTGATGTTTTCTATCTGAGTTCTATTCCTTGCTGATAATTACAAAGTTTTAAAAATAATTCAAACCACATATATATATGACATTTCTTGCATTTTTTTTTACATGACCACTAAGGAATCCTTCAAACTGACATTTTAAAATGCCAAGCAAATCTATTGGAGGTATTTTTAGAAAAAGGTTACTTTGATTTGAAACAATATCTTGTTATGATAAAAGTAGTCTCATCTCTAAAATAGCCAAATATAGACAGTCAGAAGATGATTACATCAGAATCTGATTTCTCCTTGTAAGAAGTGAATCTAAGTGTCAAAACTGTGCCTGTTCTTTCTGGGCTTACGGCACCAACAGCACGATGTCAACATACACTGTCAGGTTCTTGTGACTGCAACAGGGCTCCCGTTTATAGCAGGTGACGATGGCTCTTGACCTCTGTCATCTACACACACAGACATGTACACACACTAGTTAGGTTAAGTTGAATTGAGTTTAGGAAGTGATAGAAAATGCCTCTAAACTGTTGAAAACCATGCTAGGGGTCAGTTAGTGGTTTTTTGACCACAAGGGTCACACAAATGTCCCTGGCTCTTTCAATCTGAGGTATCCAGATTCTAAAATACCATTCTGAGCAGGAAGCAAAAAAAAAGGATTAAAAATGCTATATCAAGAATATAATAAGGCCAAAATATTCTGCTCTGGTTTCAAGGTAGAATACTTAAACCTCAGAATACACTAGCTAACAAATACTTAAGGGTTGGATGTTACCAGAGGGTTAAAAAATATCCCAAAAGAGAATAGTTGAGAGAATAAGAATTTTCTGAGTCTATAGCATCATCTACGAGACCGAGCTCTGAGTCTAAGCAATCATTTCTGGTTCTCCAGATTGGAAAAGTCACCAGGAGATCACACCACACTCTGTTAGGTAGACGACTATCCGTAAGCCGTGCCCAATTTCCTACTTCTGATTCTTGGGTCCCCCAGTGACTTCCTGGGCTATGAGATTGTCTATTCAGTGAAACTACTTAACAGAAAGGAGATGCAAAAACCTTTTCCTCAGTCTTCATCCTAGAATATCTCACAAAACAAACCATAAGTTGGCAAGCGGTACTGTGGGTCATATGGAGAGTTTTGTGACTTCTCAAGATTTAGTCATTACCTGTCCTTACTAAGATACGAATTGTAGGGTGGTGGCTTCCCCAGGTGAGACTCAGCCTGAATAATCTAACTGCAGAAGTGGAGAGCGCCCTGAGAGAACAGACAGGCTCCCTGCTTCCCGGATCCACTCTGACTCCACCGTAGCTATGGTGCTGTCTTGAGTTTAAAATGTCAAGTGCACACTAACTACTGCCTATAGCAGTAAAATCCATGGTTAGATAACAGGAGTCAGAATGCTTTCTTGGGAAAAGTACAGAAATTTTGGAGGTTCTTGCTATGTACTAACATATGTATGATGATTTGTATGATGTCTCTCAGCCTCAGTTTCCCCATTTAAAAATGAGAATAACAATACAGTGTAGTGAGATTAAATGACATGGCATAGTTCCCCAGCTAGCACGGCATCTGGAGCATAGTAAATATCCACACTTTCCCTTCTCTATAGGAGGAAGTTGATACAGATCCACTTGTTATATAAAATCATAATTTACTTGAGATCAACTTAGAATTTTTTTGTTGCAAAAAGAGAAAGAGAGCAAATGTAAGATAAAAACATCTCAGTTTATGGCGACTCAAGTAATTTGCTTTCCAGCTCAGCAGTGCTGGGCAGAGCTTGGGTAACAAATGAACTTGAATCTGATTTACTTCACTTAGAGCTGCTCTTTAAAGCCATTCTTTGTGGTGCCTGCAAGATGGTTTTGCTTAAGCAGCACGTGATGGCGACGCCTCCCCCAAATGGCCCTTGATAAACCAATCAGTTGCAGTGTTCTCTGCCTCAACAAAAAGAAAAAATATTTCAATCTGGAGAAATATGAATTGTGCTTCCTTGCTAGAAACAGCTGTAAAGTGCTACTGAATAGAAAAATCTAGAAACAAACCCAAGGTTGCTGAGAAGATTCTAAAACCTCAGGTCCTCCTTTCCCTGATGAGACGGCTGTCACTGCAAAGACTGTATAAGGCCTTAGGGGTTTTTAAATCAGCAAAGGTTACCCAAAACATGTCAGTTTACAGGGAACCATCTCTCTGTGTTGATATAGACATCTACTGCTTTTATTTGTGGCTGTATGCAAAGGATATCTATAAAAATATATAAAAGCACATAGTAGGGCATAAAATTAACATGTTGAAAGCAGCATTGCCCTGCTCTGCTCTATGGGATATGAGCTTCCTGACGCACTTGTGCATTTCAGTTAGCAGCAAATAAATTATGTGATCTTGCACAGTTCTCACAAATGCAGGGACAGAGCACACCACACCAAGCGTTGAAAGGATGTGCATATCAAACTAAACAGAAATTTGCTTAAGACAAACACTGCTAGTAACCCTGATTTGATTATGCAATGTCTACATATACCGAAACATCACGCTGTATGTACTCCGTAAATATGTGTGACTATTATGTGTCAAACATCAAATAAAACCTTAAAAAAAATGAAATGCTACCCTCGTACCCCCTTTACTCTTATCACTTCTAGTCACACCCCATGATCAGTTTCAGGAAATGAAGTGTTGGTGTAATCACACTTTCCAGATTATTGAAGTTTAATGTTTGAGCACTGAACTCTTTTATTGTAAGCATTTGTGATAGAAAGTCTCTTAAATGCATCATTTATTTCTCTGCTTTGTGAATTAAATGTGCTAAATGCCATCTAACCTCTTTTCTCTCTCTCTCTCTCTTTTTTGGCAAGTAAGTAGCACTTTTACTTACATTTTAATTTTTAATTTTTTTTCAAATATATAACACTTTGTTATTAACTGTAGTCATTATCTTGTACAATAGATCTCTTGAACTTATTCCTCCTGTCCAACTAAAATGTTGTATCATTTGACCAACGTCTCCCAATCTTCCCCAACTCCATGGTAACCACCATTTTACTTTCTGTTTCTATGAGACCGACTTTTTCAGATTCCACATATTAACTGAGATCATGTGGTATTTACCTTTGTGTGCCTGGCATATTTCACTTAATATAATGTCCTCCAGGTTCATCCCTGTCACAAATGACAGGATTTCCATCTTTTAAGGCTGAATAGTACTCCACTGTGTGTGTGTATCTGTGTGTGTGTGTCTGTGTGTACACACACACACACACACATATACATGTTTTCTTTATCCATTCATCCACTGATGGATACTTAGGTTGATTCTTTATCTTTGCTGTTGTAAATAATGCTGTAAGAAACATGGGAGTGCAGATATCTCTTCGATATTCTGATTTCATTTTCTTTGGATATATACCCAGAAGTGAGATTGCTGGCTCATGTGGTAGTTCTATTTTTAATTTCTTGAAGAACCTCCTGACTGTTTTCCATAATGGCTGAACTAATTTAAGTCCTACCAACGGTGTGCAAAAGCTTCCCTTTTCTCCACATCCATCTAACCTCCTCTTAATGACTCAGTTATTGTTAAATGAATAGTTGAGTAGGTAAGAAACTCAGAGATGATTCCATTCCCCAGGTCAATCCCCACATTTTATACTTGAATGTTAGAGAAGCTAAATGACTCGCTAATGGTCACATAGGTAGATATTATAGGAGCTCTGCCTAAAATCTAGATTTTTTAATTCCAAATTTCAGGGCTTTTTCTAGTAGACAGTAATTCCCAGTAATATTAATCTCTCAGTACTTGCCATTGTTCTTGCTAGGCAGATTCCTCCCTTAGATTCAAGTACGCCCAACTCTCTCACTTATTTTCAGGGTTTTTCTCATTTGTCACCTTCTCAGTAAAGTCCTTTGATGGCTCTCTTTAAATTTGCAATGTTCGTTTCACCCAGGGTATTCCTTTCAGTTTTCTCTGATTTATTTCTTTCTCTACAGCACTGATCATATTCTAACATTCTATGTATGCAATCTATTTTATTTATTGTCTTTCTTCTCCCACTAGGACATAAACTCCATGAATAAAAGATTTTTGTCTGTTTTCTTCATGACTGTGTTCCTAGTGCTAGAATACTGCCTGGCAAATAATAGGTGCTCAATAAATACTTGTTAAGAAAATCACTGGTCTGAATGACTAAAACTTGACAGAACTTTATTTCTGAATAAGTGAGGTATTATCATGTTTGATAATAAAGAGATTTATGGGGTTTTATTTCTGTTGCTAAAAAATATTAAAAAATTATTTGTTGAGCAAAGTCTTTTGGTTAAAAAAAAGTAAAGTGGAGTTTTAACTGGTTAATCTGTAGCAAAAGTTGGCTTCCTGTTAGATGATACGGTAAAATATGTGTTGCATTTACAAACATATTTCTACAAAACTACTGAAAGCTTAGTTTCACCATCGGTGAAACCAAATTTTCAGCTAAAATAATAGCCTATTTATGAAAATCCTCTGTAAGTGCACCCAGTAGGTGTATCATCAATGTTTTGATCTATCCACCTAAAAGTGGTCTCACTTGTTCAATAGGGAGCTGATGTGACCACCTTAAAGATAGTTGATGGGCCTGGTGTGGTGGCTCATGACTGTAATCCCAGCACTTTGGGAGGCCGAGGTGGGAGGATCACTTGAGGCCAGGAGCTCAAGACCAGCCTGGGCAACATACTGAGACCCCGTGTCTAGAAAATATGAAAACTCAGCTGGGCATGGTGGCATGCACCTGTGTTACCAGCTATTAGGGAGGCTGAGGCAGGAGGATCACTTGAGCCCAGGAGTTTGAGGTTGTAGTGAGCTATGATAATCCCACTGCACACCAGCCTGGGTGACAGAGCAAGACCTTGTCTCCAGATAAATAAATAAATAAATAAAAATAATAGTTGATGAGAAATCAATAACAGTGTTTGTCAAAGAACTATTTGTAAAACTTGTAGGGGTTTCTGGGTAGTTTGAAGAGTAATTTTCGGTAAGTTACATCAAAGAGCATTACAACAGTGAGTTTCAAAGGAGGATGAGTCTTGAAAAGATAATGAATGTCAGGATGTTCTTTGCAGTTTTTAGAGTAGGGGATAATTGGAAGGAATCTATCTCTTTAACAATAAGGAAATGGTTAAGTAAATTGTTGACTAGAAAATGGTGCTTCAATTACAATGATAACGATAAAGACTATGGAGCAATTTAGAAAAATCTTGGGAAACAATATTCAATTCTTTACTTTTCTTGATTTGGCCATGTAAAAATATGCCCATAGAGAAACTTGAATGTGGCATTATGAGCAATTAGCAAAATAATTTCTTTTTTCTATTCTCCCCTGTTTTGATATTTCTTAGCATAAGGAATGAAATAATAATAAGAAAAATACATTGATCATGGAGCACAGGTGATAGCAGTTTACCTAAAGTGACTAAAGGACAACTTGATTCAGATGGAAGGTGATCACTAATATTCTCAGACTGACATTTGAAAGGAATTTCCCAAATTGTGACTTCTAGCAGATTTGCCAAATGATAATAGATACATCACCCACAAACAAAAGGGATGTGAGATTAAAAAAGATTTGACCCCTCTTGGAGATTCATGATGTAACTGTTAAAGACTCTGAAAATTTCTGTAGTGAAATAAATGACTCAATTGTACTTAATCCATTTTTCCCCAAATTCTTTGATAACCTGCTATTTTTTCCTAGTCTACCTATTGATATTCTGAGAAAGACCACTGTTTTACAGAGCACCATTTGGGAGCAGTGCATTAAGCACATATCTACCTTGGGTTTTCTCCAAGAAAGTTTTGAACATAAGAGAAAACATAAGAAAGCAAGGGGAAAAATGCTGGGTCCAGTGTGCATTGTCCTTGTAAGCTCTCGGAGGAAGACTGGCCTTGTATCTATCTAATTGTTGGAGTCAGGAGGTAGAGAGGAAACACTTGGAAAAGAGAGGCGGCCAAAAGCCCGTCCATACCAAGCTTTTACAGAGGAGCTGAGTCAAATCCAGAGGCAGGTGATCATGCTGCACTCTTTGGAAATGAACCACTTGGAAGCCAAAGTCTTACCTAAGGTTTATAGAATGAATTCGAGGCTACCAGAAAGGTTTCCGAGCTCACGCACTCCCATCATACCCTGTACTGCTCACTATTGAGAGTGCTATGAATTGTTTTAGGGATTGTTCTCAATAGGTTGTAATCCTCTCTGTTTCTCTCTCTGTCTCTGTAAGCTTTTTCATGACAACAACCATTATGGTCACCTTTGTGTCCACAGTGGCTGGGACTTAGTCAGCATTGAATAAATAAATACACATTGAAGTAATGACATGAAGAGTGAATGAATGAATGAATGTTCTTGTACGCTACAAAATATTGGACCACATGAACTCAAATTCTTTAAGAAGATAGTCATTAATTAACTTTCTATTTTTCCATTAGATTAGAAAGTACTAGAATAATAGTTCTCAATCTTTCCCTAATTTATGTTTTGTTAATTATTTTAAAATTCATATTTATTTTAAATTTCATAACATATGACATTATAAAACATTCAAACATTTCAAATAAAGCTAACATATCTCCTAACCATCATCAACCAGTCCCTACACTGAGCTGGAAATCATGGGTCACTTTGGCACACAAGATCATTCTCTTCAAGGTCTTTCTAATTTAGGAAATAAGAATTACTTACAATTTTTTCAGTGGCTACAGAGGATTCTATAAAATGGTTGTACCATAAGTTATTTAGTTTTTTCCCATTTGAAGACATTTATGTGTTACCAAGATTTGCTATGATGGGAAATGCATCAGTGAACATCTTTGTATCCTAGATTGGGTATATTGAGAAATGAAATTGTTTGATCATAAATTTTAAAATTCAAGTATTACCAAACTATCATCTAAAAAATGGTGCATCAAATTTACATTCCTGTCACAATGTAGAGCATTTGCATTTTCTATACTTTTGCCAATATATTCCTATTATCAAATTTAATAATTATTTTCTAATAATTTGCATGAAAAATGGTATCTTCTTTTGCACTTCCTTGATTACTGTTGAAGCTTAGCAACATTTTTTCTACTATTTGCCACTGTACAATTTCATCCATGATATTTTAGTCACACTAAAATGACATTAAAAATATAAAAAGCACAAGTCATCACTACATGTTAATATTATCTAGTCCTGTTGCCTTATTATAAGCAAAACTGTACCTTTAAACTATTCATAAATATACAATTGTTTATTGATGTGGCTCCTGAAAAGATCTAGCATCACAGGTTTTATAATCTTCCTCAGTAGGAAGTTGGAAAGCTTTGACACCTTATGACAACGTTAGTCACCTTTCTGGGCAAACAGTCCTTCCTTCAAGAAGACATCACTTCTTTTGCTTTGTAAGTGAATCTTCCTCACTAATATTACCTTCTTATGGACAGAGATTATATTTATATTTGTGTAGACCTTGTGCCTAGCACAGCATTGGGCACACCACAGAAACAAATATATCAAAATTGTAATAGATTTAACACCCTGGTCATAGTAAACTTTCAAATGCTAGAAATCACACACTCTCTTTGCTTTCTCCCACACTAAATGCTAATTTTACCATCATTTTAAAAACAGTATTTTTGTGCTGTTATGTAACATAATTATGATCAAAGTAGATAAGACTATTGTGATCTATTGGTAAAAAGTTAACAATTGACTTATCTGGTTTTGCACATAAACACCTCAATCTCTTTTATATACGCAAAACTGAACAGTATAGTCAGTGTTTGGGTAAAAGAGAATAAGTGGAGACATACAGGTATTAGTAAAGATACTTTTCACACACACACACACACACACACACACACACACACACACACCTGTGACGGTAATTGGACAATGTAATACTAGTCTTTAAATTAATAATTTTTTGGAACAGGGATTATTGAGATAAGAAAATTATTACCAAAAGGAGAAACTTACAGTTCTCCTTTATTATTTTCAAACCATATTTGTCATGAACAATTCTGCAATTTTTTTTAAGAAGTGAGTTTGCTTTTATTTAAGTAAAATGTCATTGTCAAGGAAACTGTAGATTTCCATTGTCCTGGAAACTTAAGGTTTAGACTCTGAAAGTTCTCCTGTTTATGTTCTATCAAAATAATTTTGTAATTAGTAAGAAAGAAAAAAAACCCTCCTATATATCACTCATTATTCACTGTTTTGGTGCAAATAACTGAGATAGTTTTAGACTGAGGGAAATTTGTTTTAAGTACTTGAAATATTTTTAGAGAACTGCATTTTACTCTAGCTCAAATAATACAACTTGAAATTCTTCCTCCCAGCCTCCTTCACTTACAAGCTCCTTGAACTTCATAGTCATATAGGAAAAAGACTAAACTGAGAATTGAGAAAATGCATTCTAGTTTGGGCTCTGACACTAAGCATCCATGTGACAATGTGATTATTTTTCTGAATTTTTGTGTTTTACTGAGTAAAACAAGGGATTTGGCTAGACTGAAGGACGCAAACTCAGTTTCCTTGATTAATCTTCCCACATCAAATAATTACAGATTTCAAGTGTTTCTTTAAATCCTGGTGATCTGGTCCTTGGGTCCGCTGTTTTGCATCGAGAGCCAAGGCATAACTGTCCACCTCCAGGTTACAGACTCCCCAGTTCACCTAAGCCTCACGTGGCCTGTTCCATTTCTTTTTATGCACAGTAGACGATATATTCATTCAAATGTGCAACTAAGGGATGGATGAAAGAAAATCTATAGAGCCTTCACGTTCTAAAAGTCAAAACTTTGAGCTCCCAAAGGATTTATTTATTGGCGAGATATCAGGAATGACTCACAGACTACTATGTTCAAATCCACTTAGCATCTTCATATTTTCTTCTCATTTCTCATAGAGACTTGCCTCCTCCTTCCCCAAACAGATCTTTCCAAGGTCTACCTTTTGCACCTGCCCAGTCATTCTAACTTTACCATCTTTCCATACTATCCTCTGGTTTCCAGATTTTGTTCACCTTCCTGGTAGACTTGATATTTCAGTACACTTCTTTCTTTGCAAGGTTGCTTTGCCAAGGATAGAGATTCTTCTTGGCTAACACAGGCAGTTGAGGGCCCGTCCTGGCTGTCCCCCACTTAGCCATGGCTCCTAAAGACTGCAGGCCGTGACACTGTACCAGCCCACTGGCAAGGAGAGTCCATGATGAGGTGGTGGAGCTAGAGGTACACAGTTGGTATTGTGCAGAAAAAATCTGAAGGATGTTTCTGGAATTCATTCACAGAACTTTTCTTTTTATGTAAAAGACTAAGAAGCCCAGAGAAATTAAATGATGTACTTTGTTTCAAAGATAGACTATGAACATAGATTTTTTTTCCTTTGATTCTTGACAAGAGATCAAAGAAGAACTTGAGCACTGGAAGCAGGATGATGGCCTGAAAGCAGGTGAGAAGTCACTAGATACATAAAGGAATTGAGTGTGTGGGCAAGAATGAAGGAGGGAGAAGGTGGGTTGGGAGTGGAAGCAACCCTTCACCAATGGATAAGTACACCTTTGCACCCAGCTGAAGAAATTCATGTTATTTTTTATAAGGTTTTATAGTTGACCTTTGAACAACAGGGGTTTGAACTGTGCAGGTCCACTTATATATGGATTTTTTTCAATAAATATTATGGAAATTTTTTTGGAGATTTGTGACAATTTGAAAAAACTTGCAGACAAAGCACAACTCCTGAGACAACAAGGCCAAGCCCTCCTCTCCCTCCTCCTCCTCTTCCTCAGCCTTCTCAATGTGAAGACGATGAGGATGAAGACTTTTATGATGATTCACTTCTACCTAATGAATGCTAAACATATTTTCTTTTCCTTATGATTTTCTTAGTAATATTTTCTGTTCTCTAGCTTACTTTTTTGTAAGAATACAGCATAAAATACACATAACATACAAAATAAGTGTTAATTAAGTATTTATGCTACCTGTAAGGCTTCTGGCCAACAGTAGGCTATTAGTAGTAGCTAAGTTTTAGAGGAGTCAAAGGTTACACGTGAATTTTTGTACAGGGGTTGGCACTTCAACCCCCACATTGTTCAAGGGTCAACTGTAATAGGAATCTGTACAATTCTGAACAGTCTTAGTTAGCTTAGCAGTTTAAGTCAAAGTGACTTGAAGAAGTTTTAGAACTATAAATTACCAGATAAAAATAGCCTTAACACATTTAAAATTAAAGCCATTAGATAGAACAGTATATGCCTCTAGAAATCTATTAATTCTAGCCACTACTCAAGATTTTTCAGCATGATCACAGAAATGTGTATTTGAACAACATTAAGGCTAATGATTATTTTTCGTTAGCTACATGGCCACTGGATATTTTCTATCCTAAGATTTTGAAGTATGTTGGCTCTTAGAAACCAGAGTTTTTAATAAAATTAAGTCGAACCTTCTATTAACAGTATTTAAACTGTCCTGTTATTTCCTCTTTATCTTCACATCTTGCCTATCTCACTCATTTCATGTATTCTTGCCGAAATATCCTACAGCCAAATATCTACACTCCAAACTGTACCCACAATTACCAATATGTAATTGGAAGACTATTTTTGTTATCTGTATGAATTTCCACTTAGCTGTCTCACCCCATGGATTGAAATTTACTTTCTTTACAACAGCAGAGAAAAGAATACCTATTATATTACAGGTTATAAGGTGTCTGAGTCAGTATTAAAGATACTGAGATGCCACTAAGTAAAAGAATGTAAGTCAAAGGCTGTGTTCTAGGGGTGTTTCACAGTACATGGTTATGATAAAAAAAAAGAATGAAAAAAAATTTTTTCAGGGATGGGAAGACACAAAAATTGATCATTTACTTCACAGAAAATAACCTTAGGTGAGGGGAGATAATACACCTTTCCTTCACTAGGATACGAGGCTTAGGAACGTTCCTGAAATAAATCTGTTGAGCTCAGAACAACAGGAAATTGCCACTTATGCACTTAAAGAGCTTTCATGCTACCAGGAAGCCACCTACTCCCTCGACACTGTACCAGCTGCTAATGGTTTCTGGCTAAGGTTTTGATTTTCTTTGTCTTAATCACCAAGTGATCACCACTTTCCAAATCACAGTCCACTGGCTAATAATGAGTCTAAAATGTAGCACTGAATTCTATTCTGTCTTGAAAGTTCTTAGGTACACTACCAGTCTAATTTGGGTGATATGTGATTCAATCTTTACAACTCATGTGAACTTCTTTGACACCTATCGGGGAAACCTAAAGGTATCACAAATGGGTCATTTGTAAAAGGTTATGATTTAGTTACTTATTTTTTTAGGTATGGGAAAATTGACCAGATACCTTTAAAACTAGCAGTTCTATTTGCAAGTTCTATGACAGCTTTTAAGAATTTATTAAGCTGATTAGACACTACTGTACAAACCAAGTCCTTGGTATGAGGTGGTGCTAGAAGGAACACAGCTGGCTATCAATTTGAGCATCTTTTAAAAGCAGATGTGTTAAAAGTCAAAGCAGGCGTGAGGAGGACATGCAAGTCAGTCTTGGTGCAAGGCACTGCATTTCAAAATGCAATAGCTGGTAAGAATCTTGGAGAGCATTTAATTAAACTTCTCACTTTTAAAATGAAGAAACTGGGTCTTAACATGATTAAGCAGAGACAGAAAAAAACTGTAACTTGAGCTTTGTTATAAAGGCCCTTTCCCCCAATTTTCCAGTTCATTTAATTTAAGTAGAATTTTCCCTGTTTCCACATCAGTATTTCTTTCTCAAGAACCCTAACAAAGTCCTGGGATGTCACTTCATGGATTCTTTGCTAAAACACATGATAACTTGCATCACTTGCACATCTTTGTTATAAATACTTTTTCAAGAGAAATGTAAGATTGCCATATTGACACAAAGAGTGTTAGATTGTTTCCTCTTTCAACAGAGCACGTTTCAAGCCACAGCGGTGTACCATTCAATCAGCTAGGACTGAAGAATTTTTCAGGGGGTGAAGTGGTGATAGAAAAGGGGCAGACGTAAATTTCTCATGCTTAAGAATAAGCAAGAAAAATAATTTGTAATAGAATTTAGTACCAAAATTACAAAAATAAATAAAGCTCAATATGGTAAGTATTCAAGAATCTACAGTAGCATTATTTTCTCTACAATATGGTCTATCCTTTAAAGTCTAGTAACATTTTCTTTGTTAATAGGGGGAAATGGACATGAAACTGCTTTTGCATGATGGAATCCCTTTGAGTAGTCTGTAAATTGTAAACCCTATTTCTGTTGGTTCATTAGTAAGAAAGTTCATATTGTACAGTGCCACAAACTCTTTGGTCACCGAATTGTTAGAAATGATAATTAGCTGGCACTAAAATACCAGAAGGTAAAGTTGTACTTCAGAAGAGTGAAGAGGAGTGAGAGGAAGAGTAACAAGGTGTTAGTTATGAAATATACGAATATATGGATATGGAGTCTATGCTAAGAAAAATGGCCAGTTTATGAGAAAAAGGAGGATGGTATCCATTGTTTCAATTAATATATGTAGCCCATGAATTGAACTACTATTTATATGTATTATATGGAGACTTCATTTTAAAATTTCTTAGACTTGGTTAAATCCACATTAGTTGAAACATAGTATATCATTGTATCAAATCTGAACAAGGCATTTGTATTTAGGTATAATTAAAGATGGGAGCCTTTCTCTCATATTAATACAACTTTTCCCTTTGTTCTGAGGTGAGTCATGCCTTATCTATTTTGGGGCTATTGAGCAAAGATAAGCCTTCACAGATTGAAACTTTGGATAAAGTTTTTCAGATGCAGGGAACACAGACTGCATTTGCCTTTTAACTGTCATTCAACCAGAGGCAAAGACATGGCTACTATATCCAGAAGTTTCTTTTGATAGTCTTTCTGTGATAAATTTGCTCACCCAGATAACTCTAGATGTATGATCAAGCAACAGAAGCATAATTCCGCATGGATCTAAAGAGTGATTTCTTAATCCTAGATACTGCATACAAGGAAGAGAATCAGTTCTTTATCAGTGCAAGAGACTTGATAACAAATTTCAATCAACATTCACTCTTTTTTTAATAAGGCATAAAACAGACAAAATATGAGTGTGAGTGAAAAGTAGTAGTTAAGGCTCTAGGTAGTTCACAAATCTTGAATGAATAACCAAGATACAACACATAAAATGTTTTTAAGATATTTTCTGGATTATTTTTCCTCTTGGTAATTCATTTTTCTTTCCCTTTTTGCCTTCCTACCTCTGAGGCTGGCAAAGATCTTTGCCCCAGGGAAGAAAAGAATAAAAATTCCATGAAATGAGTGTGTGAGTTTCCTAAGACTGTGGTGTAACAAATTACTACAAACTTAGTGCCTCAAAACCATATGCATTTATTCTCCTAGAGTTCTGAGGTCAGAAGTCTAAAATCTGTTTCCCTGGGACAAAATCAAGGTGACACACAAAGGCTGTGCTCCCTTGTCCTCCTCCCCTCGAGTAGACAACCACGTGGAAGAAAAGGACAGCACAAGGTGGAAGAGAGTTAACTAGTAACTCTGGGGTTTAGGGTACTACCCCAGTCCCCCAACCTCTGAAACAAGAAGGAAAAAAATTCAGTTCACTTTTTAGAAACACATTTTTCCTTCATAAAAATTGTAAAGGAAATTAAATTTCCTGGAGAATAAGATAACACTCAACACCAAGATCCTTGAGGGCAGAGAGGATACATTATTTACTTATTTACATGTATTCCCTCTCTGACCCCAACTAGCCTCGGCAGGGCCCAGTGCAGACCTCACCAGTTAATGTCTCCGAATGCATATCAAGGGCTCAGCAATACAGCTACCTTCATTTCATGCGCTTCAGAAGATGCTCAGAGTAGATACTGGGGAAGGGTAGGATGGATATCTCTTTCTTGAGAGAACATTTCCTATTAATTATTCAATTAAATAAATACCTAGAAAGATCTAAGAAAATGTGAAGCAAAATATAAAAACTTAATCAAACATGAACGGCGAAGCAGGCAGGATAGAAAGGGAATACACTCTGTGGCCAGCAGAATGAGATTCCAGTTGCTCTTCTTGCCGTTAGCAATGTTGAGGTCCTGCAACATGTGGCTCATTACGAGGTTAGGTACAGTAAGCATGAGTGAGTCTTTTAACTTTTTAGAGTATGCTCTTCAAGTGTAAAATGGTGGTGGTGACAATACTATCTAAGTTTCTTTTTTGTTGAGATGGTTAAACAATTATACAACTAAAAGCAGTGACAAAACAATAAGAACCAATATTTTTAACCCTATGCTATTTTGCATGCATTTACTATTTAAAACCTCATATAATTAAGACAATTATATATGAAAACTCTTTGTATACATTGCAAATGTTAGTTGTAATTATTATTCAAGATTAATTACTTTTGAGTCAGCATTATAAATTTATATTTATTGAGGACACAATAAAAATTTGGAAAAATGCCTTCTTTCAAGTTAGTTCCTTTCCACTGATTTATAGAAGAGTTTTCTATTCAAGGATTCCCAATCTGAAGACATATTAGAATATTAATAATATGCCTTTCAGAATAGCTATAGCATAACGGTTAAGAGTTCAGACTCTCTGGGCTCAGATTTCAACTCTACCACTTACCTGCTGTGTGACCTTAGGCAAATTCCTTAACTTCTCTGGGCCTGAAGCCTCCATCTATCAAATATAGGTAATAATGTTACTCTGTATGTGGTTGTGAGGATTAAATAAATTAATACACGTAAACAGCTTAGATCAGTATGCCAGTAAACACTCACTAAATGTTGGCTGTTATAATTGTAGTCATTATAAAATAAAGCTGGATTTTATTGTTGAAAAAAATGTATAATGTATAAATGGAGTCTAATTTAAGTTTCATAAATGGAGTTTTATTTAAATTTAATGGATGGTTTTTTCCTATACAATTCTCAAAACGTTTATCCATAACAAGGTCTAGGCATTCATTTAAGAGCAGAGAGATTTCCATCTTTGCTCAAGTATTAATAAAAAGGAGAGAAAAAAAATAAATATCCCATTTTCACAATGGGATGAAACACTACTAAGTAAGACTATTAGTATAGTTTCTCTTCTCTCTTTTTTCTCCACTCTTCATACAAATCTTGACATGCCATAAAAAAATTGAGTGACTTGACTCATTTCAGCCAAGATACCACAGCTTGGTAATGAGCTGTGCTCAATAGCAAATTATTTAGGAAATGCTGTTCAAGAAGATAATGTCTAATGTCGTGGAAGCGGACATCTGCAAGCTACAAGCACAGGACTGGAATCTCAAGTGGGCTTGGGGTTTCAGCAAGGTAAGTTTCCACAAGGTAAGTTTCAACAAGATAAAGGGTTTCTTACTGCTCTGTGCCAAGAACAGCTTTACCATCATGGCTAGCAGTCCTCACGCTTTTGCCAGTGAGCAACTTGCCACAGGACTGATTCCGAGAGACCTAGCACTAGCAGTGTGATAGTTACAGTCCTCAGGGCTCCACACCTTTGCTTGTTGGGTTGGACCCAATTTCTTCCTCCACAGTATAGTAGCCTGGAGAGAAACTTTCAGAGGAAATCAGTGATGCCTGAATAGACCTGGAGTCTACCTTTCCATGCCCTTGCTACAGACTCACAAGCAGCAGGGAAAAGCAACAACAGCAGCTACAAGAGAAAGCAAACCTAGCACCCAAAAGGCTCCTCCAAGTATATAAAAACCTGGTTCTCCAATACAATAGTAGGGAGATGTCAGTTTAAATATTCTATTTCCCTATAGTTTGTTGATTCAATGACTCATTTTAAGGAAGGAAATGAAGACATCTAGTGGTCTTGTTAAGTTGCTTATTCATATTCATCATCATTGTAACCTGTTCCACTACATTTATTCATCCTCTTCCTTCTGAAGGATTCTATAGAAGGATTGTCATCTCAGTCCTTAGAGCACCTTTTATAGATGAGGAATATAAATGGAAAATATTCCCCCTCGGGCTACAGTTACAGAGGTCACATTGTTACAAGATTAAAAAACATCTCAACATCAACATGTGGCATCCTTATTGAATTCCTGGCCATGCTGTCTTCTTCACATAATGTTCATGTTTAGTTTGAGGTACGTTCTCTTCTAATTGACCTATTTCTAACTTAAAAGTATCTTCTGTATTTTACTGGTACCTTCAAAAGAAACATTTTCAGATTAGAATAGTTATTATGAGAGAACAGAACCAAAGAATAAGGACTGGGCTACCTTGACCTTTCATTCATACAGCTTTCCCTTATTTAATATCTCACCCTTGCCCTTTGACCATTAGCAAGGAAGAGTTCACTGCTGTCCAGTGTCATGGGAAAGATTCCCCCCTACCTGCTTCACACAAGGGATGATGACCAATTGCTTTTCATCTCTATTGCAGACTGAAACAATTTCTTGACATATTAAAGGGTATGTAAGATTCAAAGAGGTTAACAATAAAGGTTTTGAAATCTCATGTTGTGAATCTCTTTTAAAAGAAAATACTGGAAATCCCAGGTTGATATAACTAGCTGTGGGCAAAGGTGTGGAATATTATAAACAATAATTTGAGCTGACTTTTATGGAAAATAATTTTTCCATTCTGTAATATAATTATTACAGAAATGTCTTGATGAGACTTACATTTCTAAGAATCACGTGTCCTTCTAAAGAAGAGCAATGGAAGAAGTAAATATTGCTATATTTGATGTTGGTACATTTTTAAATGTGCAGTAATAATTATTCAAGTCACTTGAAAAGTTTGCAAAAATCAAATATTCCAAATGTCCTGGTTAATGGAAGTAATATTCTCCTCTTCATTCCCTATCGAATGTAACTTACTTCAAATTTGTGGTTTAATAAAGCACTTTAGACTTGTCTAAGTCCACGTTCATTATTGTACTGCATGATACTTGCTGATACTTTATGAAGTGTGTATCTGCGAGATGAGAATTCACAGGCAGTTTATTTTTCACCAAGATGAAGATGGCCTTCAGGTGGCTGCATTACCAGGGTTTTGTGTGGACAGAATTCTAGAGATGCTCCCTAAGGTTCCCATCACTTGGTTAGTCAGTCAAACACCATTCTAGGTACTGCTGTGAAAGAATTTGGCAGTTGTAATCAAAGCCCCAAATTGGGTGATTTTAAGCTATGGAGCTCATCACCTGGCCTTGATCTAATTAAAGAAGCCCTTTAAAAGGCAGCAGAGGAAGGCAGATGGGAAGCCAGGGAGGCCCAAGGCACTCTGTGCCAGGGTTAGCTCTGCACATGGGGCCAGGAGTTGAGGAGTGTGGTGCCCTCTAGCAGCCAAGAACAAGCCCCGGCCAACAGTGAGCAAAGAAACAAGAGCCTCAATCTAATACCTGCCTGGCGCTAAATTATGCCAAAAACCTGAATGCGCCTGGAAGCAGATTCTTCCCAGAGCACCCAGATAAAAGCCCAGGCCAGCTGAGCTTTGATTTCAGCCGTGAGGTACCCTAAACAGAGCACCCTAAACAGAGAAGGCTGCCTGGGCTTCTGACCTACAGAACTCAGAGACAATAAATGGATGTGATTTCAAGCTACTAAGTTTGTGGTAATTTGTTACGCAGCTATGGAAAACTAGTAGAGGTTCTGACGCCTCTATGCCTATTAATTTATTTTTAAGAATTATGGTTCAAAGCAACAGTGCAGACAATTTGTTTTACTTTTTAATAGTTTCTGTATTAAAACACCCATTTACCCCCCAAAATCATCATATTGGTTAAAATATCCTAAAATACTTGTTTATATATGATTAATAGTTAACAGAAGGACACAGTATAATTTTTCTCTTCTAAAAGAGATTAATTTATATGATTTGGAATTACTTGACACAAAATATAATATTTTATATTCCAACCAATAAAAATGTGTTTACATCTCCACTTACCAAAAAATTTAGGCTTTAACTTTTCCCTTGATTTTTTTTTCTGGAAGCAGAAGGAAGAATCTACCTCCTCATGTGATTTTCATTACTGTAGCAATATTTGCACATACTTAATTTCTATTGGAAATATTTATTGTAAATATAATTTCTATACCCAGTATAGGCAATACAATCAAATTTAATTAACAGAAAGCATTTGCATAGCCAGTCTGGCTGGACCTTATGCAAATGTAGAAAATGACAAACCTGAAATTAATCACCAAATGTCTGACATTAAAACAAAATTGTCAAGGCAGAAATGTATGAGTCATAATAGCCTCTAATTCCATGGTTTCTGGGCAGATCCCTTCTGTATTCTGATGAAAGCTAGCATTTATTTATATTAAAACCTTTCCAGCAAACCATATGTTATATTTATCTGGGCCAAAATTCCCAGGTGGAGAATATTTGTGTGAAAGATTTCAAAATGATGATCAGTTTAGATATAACCTACATCTTAATTTTTTTGCCTTTCATCTCTGAAGATTGTTTTCAAAAAACAAACATTTTTTTCTCTAATACTTCAACATTCCATCTTGATTTAATAAGTTAGAGCAACTAAGTACACTAAGCTTTTATGGACCAGTGCTCTGATTTATAATATTCACAGAAGTGATTTGTTTTTCTCTTTGTGTGTATCCTTGAAGGATACATTGGAGCAATAGGACTAGCAAATCTCAGCAGACACTTAGAGAGAAAAAAAGCTAATTCAGACACTTGGTGGTGAGATACTAATTTATCATTTCTCAAGTGTTAGTAAGTAAGAACAAAGTGGGGGGAAATTGTTAAACTTTTGAATATTATCTTAGAATTGGGCTATGAAGGCTGATAAATGTCATAACTGTGAATTTCAAAAGGATTTAAATTAGTACTAAATGCAAACTTGGTAATGTAGAATATTTCTTCTATTCTGTGTATTGACCATAGAAACTGCAAAGATATTTACCAAAGCACTTATGGAGCACCATCAGTAAAAGAGAAGAAAATATGGTAAAGAGAGTAAGAAGTGAGAAGAAATGCAAAGTTAAATTTAAAAAATTCAAGAATTAAGGGACAATGAATTTCTTATAACAGACAAGGTCAAAGTACAAAGGACAAGTAATATTTCCTTTAGAGTGTTTATTAAGGTCTGGTATCTCTTTCCTGGAGAGTGCAATCGCTTTACCTAATGCCTGGGTATTGGGATGGTTGTAGTTCTGGCCGCCCCAGAGTGAATCAGCTCCATCTAAATGCAGTTTAGAGTCTGGCATGAAGGGGTAAAACTTCCAGTAGTAAAAAGCCATGGGGAATATCTCCACACTCCCCTATTTTGAACACTCCAAACAATCAGCACACAAAAGCAAGTAGATATTTCTCCAAATTGCCCAGTATTGAGAATCAGCAGGAACACTAGTTAAAAATACAAGTCTCTCAGCTCAGGGACAAATCCTCAGGCAAAAGAAATAGTATTGCCAGGAAAGAATTTCAGTAATGTGCATTTTCATATGTGTCTTGTTGAGTTTTATCATTGGTCAGGCCTGGGAAACACTGTATATTACAACCTCTTCTCCTCACAAAGAAATCAAACAACAAACACCAATATAAATTAAATAACTATATTCACATAAGATGAATAACTAAAGATAAGTTATTATAATCATTAGCCCAAACTTATTTCCCAAGTCAACATTACATTTTTATCCCTTCAAAGCAGTGGGTCTGTTCTAGCAGGCAACACTATGCCAACGCCAGCCACTCCCATCTCTGACAGACTTAACTGCCCTGCATTCTCTCCTTAGTAACACGCATGGAATTCTCTTCTTGTCATCTCACTTCCTCCATTTAAAAACAATTAGTTTCATATGTGTCCAAAAGAAAAGGAAAAAAGGAACTGATAACTCCTTGGTATCTTTCAATAATTCTTTCTCATTGGCTTCTGATTTCTAAAGTTACCCATATTTTGAGTTTCTAGGAAATAGAAATCAGATTGTAGCAAATACCACATAACTAAAAAAAAATTTGTTATCATAATCATATCACTGTATTGCTCTCCTACCATTTAGTTGATTAATAGCTTAATATAAGGTTAATTAGAATTTTTTGTTGTTGACCATTCTGTGTATAACATTTGACCATCATTTGGCATTCTTTGTTAAAAAGGCTAATCTTTTAATATTTTTTCAGAATCTTTTAAACTTTTTATAATATGAATATATGCAAGCCAGACACTACTTTAAGCTGTTACTAAGAATAGTAATAAGCCAAATTTACTTATTTACCTGCCAATTATTTAAAGGTGCTAACCAGAACAGAATTGACCTATAAGCTGACTATTTTCTATTTACTTATTTAAAGAGAGAGAGAGAGAAAAGAGAGAGTGCAGTGGCGTGATTGCAGCTCACTACAGCCTTGAACTCCTGAGTTCAGGTGGTCCTCCCACCTCAGCCTCCCACGTAGCTGGGACTATAGGCTCACACCACCACGCTCAACTAATTTTTTCTATATTTGTGTAGAGACAGGGTCTCTCTCTGTTACCCAGGCTGGTATCGATCTCCTGGCCTCAAGCGATCCTCCCACCTTAGCTTCTTGAAGTGCTGGGATTACAGGCATGAGCCCATGCCTGGCCTATTTTCAAATTTTGATGAAAAAAATTATATATAGTTTTATGATAAAATTTACTTCTTGTGGTTGGTTGTATAATTGGTGGCCTGTTGGTAGAGCTTACAACATTGCTTATTATCTATTTCCTAAATCTCAGTATTTATCGAATTGTAGACCAGAGGTGAGCAGTCTCAAAGGTGTGAGCAGGATCACAGACCTACTGCTCCTAGCCTAAGAAAAGTGGGAGTCTTTCTGTACCATCTTAGTTAGCATGCAACAAATATTGCTTGCACAATTCTTAGAATACAAAAATGAAGTCTTAAAATATACATGGAGGCTCACAGTCTCATAAGAAATTATACATGAAGTGCTCCAGTATAGGTCCATGAAACATGCCGGGCATGTTAATTCTGTGTATTTGGGCATTATCTCCTTACACCTGAAGCTAGTACTTAGGACAGTGCCCAAAGTGTTCTTGATAGATGCTTTGCAAAAGAAAAATAAATTAACTAATGACCACTAGTAATAGAAAGAGTGAACACATTGGAATTATCTAGCCTTGGAGGCTGTGGGTTGATTAAAAGGTTCTTTTCTGGAGAGGCTCAGTTTGAAGTATATGCAGAACATACAGATGGAGATAGAGCCACACGTCGGGAGCTCATGTTTGAGGACAACAATGCCCTCACCTTTGCTTTCTAAACTGACCTCAGAATCAAAGGCACAGAACTGCAGGAGAGGTGATGATTTTTAAATGTCAGAGTGATAACAGCAAATTGAGATGCCAAGACAAAAGTGAATCCATCTTGGATGCTAACCCTCTGTGTTGACTTCTGATTAACTCCAGTCCTGGGAATGTCTCCTGACTTCTACCTTATTTACTGTCACTGGTGCTGGAACTATTCATAGCAACCTTGATGTTATCGTGCCAATTACAGGCTGTGACACACTGCACTCTTGCCTGTCCTGGAGGGCTGCCTGTAACTGTTCCATGGCACTTACGCCCTGGATCTGGGGGTGATGGTGTGGAGCTCTACCTGACCTGCTGTGCTCAAGACCACGCGTCTGTAAGTTCTGTAACTTGCTCCATAAGCAAGAAAACTTTTTTTTTTAATATTAATAGTTTTTTTTATAGTTCTCCTATGTTTCAAGTTTCAAGGCCAGAAAGATTTGCTGACTAGAACTTTGTAACTTTCTGTTGCACTGATGCATTCGTTTTTGAGTTTCTTTCCCAGAAACAACAGAAACTCCTTGCAGCCATGAGATAAGTACAGAGCCTTACACTGCCTGTTTGTCCAGGGAAGACAAGATAAGCGACACCCCACCACAGATTGTGTCCAAGGACTGGCTGGGCAGCCAACTCCCCACATCCCACCTGTACACAAGGCTGAAAAGGTGACCAATATTAACCCCTAGCTCATTACACTGCCAAAATCCCCGCCCTGGGAGAGACTGGTCTGCCATTCTTTGATCATGGAATATATATACTAACATGATTTCTCACTGCACTTACATGCCCTCCACTCCACCCCCAACATCTGATGATACTCACTCCCCCCATACATTATTCATTTCACCTCCAAAAAAACCCCTGGCCCCCTTGGTCAGGGAGGTGAATTTGAGACAGTCCATTCCTCCCACATCCTGGATGATGCATCATTCACAATAAATCCTCTCTTCCTTGACAACCATCATTGTCTCAATAATTGACTTTCTGTGCAGCGAACAACAGAGAGAAGCCCCCTTGTGAGTTTGTTAACGGTTCCCCAATAAATCCCCCTTTACTGACAAACTGGATTTCTCTGCCACGTTCTCTGGCTTTACGATTCCTTTCCCTCTTAGGGGTTGCTTTGCATATATGGCTCTTTCATGAAACAGATCTTGTGATCCTTATTCTTGGCCTCCAGATCCTGGAACATGAGATTTCTGTTATAGAATTATAGGAAAGTATATTTTCCAGTGTACTCTAGTAACTTATTCCAATATTGGATTTCCAGAAGAAATTTAAAGTCAAATCTTCCTTCACCCTCCTTTGAATGCTGAATAATGAAGAACGTTCACATTGTTTAGGTCACTGTTTCTAAATTCTACTCCGGGAGCTTCTTGTCTTTAGAAGAGTCAAGCACTCTTTTAGACAAATAGCATGTTTCGCTTTAATTATTGTAATGAATGCCTAATTTGCCTATCAATCCATATATGACAAATAGTGGAATAAGGAGTTGCCAATTATCCAAAGCATTTTTATTTGGAAAGAGCTTTTATAAATGTTACTGAGGTAAATGTAATGAGACTCCTTAGTTATAACCCAAAGCAGTTATAACCAAGTTTTATGTACAGTAGCCAACAGCAATAAAATGGATACAGGAGACAGACCAGATCCTTATGAAATGAGGAATATTTAGCTATGAAACATAATTTCAAAAGTTATATATGCTAAGAAAAGTTGACAATAGAAACCAAGTTCCTTGTGACTTAGGTATTAGTAGCTTAGGGTGGATGTCAATGTTGTTACTTTTAGTCCATTTGTATCAGATGTCTCAAGACACATAATACTCTCGGAAAAAAACTTGATCAATCACCTTCATCCAGACCAAGAATTGAGCTGTCATGTGGTGTATGAATCTGCTTATCATCTGTAAAATGGCTTGTCTTATTAGAACACTGAAGTTTAATGAGGAACAAAAACTTCCTTTTGAATTAGAAGACTGTTCATCCCAATTATTCCATGTTCATTTGAATAGATTATTAGGAAAAAAAATGTACAATTGTGAATTACATCATGCAGTGAGTATACAAAAACTGTTCAGCCATCTTCAAGAAACGTGTGAGCTTTTGAATAAATGTAATTGGTCAGATTGAAGATGAAGAATTGAAGCACTAAGCCATCAGAGCCCATCCTTGACATTTTAAAGTAATGAAATTCAAAATTTGCCTTTTACACTTATCTTGTACCATATTGATTTCTAAATTACTCAGAGTTTTTCACAGCATGACCAAGCATGAAGCGTGCAGTTGTCCCCCATCTTTTTTTGGTCAGAAGTGGCATTTATTGAGACGAGCCTGTCAGTCACCCAGTGCCCACCCAGCCCTATGGTGTAATCATCTAAGCGAGACTTAACAGGGATTTTGATAGTTTCTTTTTTCCATTCTTTGACGGTCAAACAAATCCCAGAACGAGAGTGGACTGAGAGAAACTGAAAACTGTGACCTGATCGGCTTGTGCTTCTGCTAATTCAATCCTGCACCAAACCAGGGGAAGGCGTGGGGACAATTTTCATTAAAAGTGTCAGCAATTACGGAAAGTCTGAATATTAGTTGTCAAGGCAAAAGCAGTAGGAAAAGACTGCCTTGGGATTGAAAAAGAAGGGCTGACATTTGTTCCTATCTGTAAAACAATACTTTTCTCAGTGTAAGACGTACTCTATAAACTGGGAACTACCTGCATGCAGAGCCGTTTGAAATGTTTCTATCCCTTGCAAACCATTAGTCCGCATGTAACCCTTAATCTCATTTCAGAATTTAAAGTGCGATGCCTATGGGCACAGGAGATCATGCCACACAGACCGTGGCCTGGGCTGTATTGAGCTCTGTGTGGCTGTGCTCACAGATGCTGCCCTTGTGCCAATCAGCCCTGCCCCAATACCCATGTCAATCCTGACTGAGTGGCTTCCTCTCCCCTTGGGCCAAGGCACAGGTCGGTTACCACACTGGGGCCTCTGTGCTCCTAAACTGGTTTCTCCAGTCCAGCCTCCTACCGTATCCCTGTTCTCAAAATTATGCTCCATATCTGACTTCCCTCCAGGCTCCAACTCATAAGTTTGGGATTTTGCCTCACTTTCCTTATGGAATTCCCCTTCTGGTACACTGAAAAGCATTCCAGTTCCCTTCTCAGAGTTGGGGCATCAGTCCTGTTTCTGAGTTGGGCTTCTAGGAAGTCTGAGGCTTTGTTTTGCTCTTGTCAGTTCTCATCTCTAGCATGGCACCCGAGGACCCTCGTCAGATGTGGACTGTGCAATGGGCCACTCTACTGAGTATCAGCCTTGCGCTCTCTGTTAGGGTGCCCCACTGGGAACTATGGGCTTGGACTGGGTTTTGTCTTTACCCTTGACCACAGTCATAATTGTCTCTGGGATTTTCCATCCATCCATCCATCCATCCATCCATCCATCCATCCACCTACCCACCCACTTATCCATCCATCCATCCACCCACCTATCCACCCACTTATCCATCCATCCATCCATCCATCCATCCATCCATCTATCCATCCATTCACCCACCTACTGACCTGCCTGCCCATTTATCCATCCGTCCACCCATCTTTTCATCCATTTATTCTTTCTTACTGATTAAGGGCACTCTATGCCAGACCCTGTGCTTAGTGATGGAGACACAATGGTTTCCAAGACAGACATCATTCCTGATCTAGCAGGGGAGACAGATAAAGAAACAATTCCAAGAAAGTTCAGTAAGTAGCTTTCCTACACATCTGCTTAAGTAGGTGGATCCATTGCCAAGTTCCCATACATTCTGTCTTGTCCTATTTCTCTATGCACACACAGCTATACTCTGTGGAGGCAAAACAGGATAATATTTGCAGTTCTCTTTTTGAGAATTTTAGGGGGAAAACCATTATTTCAAGTCAGGAGAGCAGAGAGCAAGCCTTAATATTATATGCATATTTATATTGTAACCCCTTAGATTTGTAGTTTTGCAATATGCAAATGTTTTTATTTACAGATTTTATTTGCTCTTCACAGCATACCTGTGAGGCATATGCAGAGTAGGTATCATTTTCATCCTCACTTTATGGAAAAGAAATTAAGATTCATAGAAGTTAAAATAGCTTTAGAAAAGCTTAGAATTGAAACTAAAAATGAAACTCATTATTGATAATACAGAATTTTGTCCACTTTATCAATACTCAATGGAACTTGTACAGTTTTGAAAACCTTAGTAATGTCAGTTCCAGTTATTGCTATCTATAATTTTAAACAGGTTAATGCTCACTGGATATCCTTGTATATCACTTGTTCTGAAGAAAAGACAAATAACACACAGAACTCTAAAGTGTTGATTTATTAAAGATATTCCATTAAGTGTTTATTGTTTTATGAATGAACCCAAGTGGGGAGGTGGAAAGATGAAATCACTTGGCTCTTATCTTTGAAAGACGTGAGATCATTATTAAGCCCTGACAAAAACAGCAGGTAGCCCTTGAAACATTCTCCAAAGAACAGTTAGAGACTTTGACTCATGATTGAGGTTCTACTGTGGCATTTTCCTTCCCAACACCCTTTATTGGGAAGTCTCATTTTTTTGTCATCTGTTGTCATATTTAATTAGATTCATCAGAATGTTTTCTTATTTGGTGTTTGTTTCTTCTTTTCTTTTTTTTTTTTCACCTTTCATATACCAATGTGACTTTAATTTCCCCAAATAGTCTGTGTCCTTGAAACCACAGTTAAGGGTTCCTTTTAGAGTCAGCCTCCTTAAGTCCACCATGGTTGGTAAGTTTTAAGATGCCACGCTACTGGGCAAAATGTAAAGGCATATCACACTAGAGCATGGCATCTCCATTTTTCTATTTACTTTGTTTTTGGAATGACGGGGAAAGTCTGGTGTTTGGCATCACATTATTAAAATATGGTTAAAATATGGAAATTTTTACTTTTATATGGATTCTGTACATGTAGATAAACCTTAAAAGTGATGTTATAGTGTGTTGATTACTTTGAAGCAAGGGGATTCTAAAAGTCCAAAAAGTTGTTTTGTGACTCTTTAATTCTCTTAAGCAGAGAACAACCTTGACAGCCACTGGGGGTGAGGTCAGAGGGAAGTGTGACTGCCACCCTGTTACTTCTATGCCATTTGCCATCAGGTGATTTTGTTGCTTGTTTTGTAGATTGGAGAACTTTCTCTGATGGGTCATACTAGCTCTCTGATCCTTTAGGTCTAAATATCTACTCTCTGAAGGTTTCTGAGTGGTAGTGTCATGAACATGTCACCATGGGAGCCCCACGAGAAATATTGTATTCGTAGGGAGGAAAAACACCCCCAAATCCCTTGTGATGAGAGCTGTTTTAAAATTATTTTTTTCTCAAGGGTTTTAATCAAAAGACTTCTCAGGATGGCAAAGTAAGCCATTAGTCTGTCTTCGAAGAGTGCACCTTTCTTCCAAGTTGAAAAAGAATATTTATTCTGTATGGCTAAGATCATAGTTCCCATAATAGTTCCAGGTAAATAGTTATAGAAAATCCACAAGGATAAATCATAACTACACAACTGTATACATAGAGAGACAACATGGATGTATCATTCCTTCAGGAAGAGCAGAAAACATTGGTTTAAGTATTAGAATGAATTTAATGAATTGAAATTTCTCTGTAACTTTACTGACTCTTTTCAATTGTTTTCTCAGATAGTACCCTGAAGGTATGAGAAGACCCAAACAAGTGAGCCTCCCCCCTCCACTCCCCCCCCCAATCTCTACCAAAAATAGAAAAATTAGCCAGGCACAGTGCTGGGTGCCTATGGTCCCTACTACTCGGAAGGCTGAGGCAGGATCCCAGAAGTTCGAGTCTACAATGAGCTGTGATTGTGTAACTGCACTCCAGCCTGAGTGACAGAGCAAGACCCTGTCTCAAAAAACAAACAAACATATGTAACCTAAACTTTTGTACCTCCACAATATGCTGAAATAAGAATAAAAAAAAAAACAAACAAAAAAGAATACACCCAAGATGATAAAAGCTACATGATGTTGATGTTAATCTGAATTAAGATTATTCATATTTGGTAACATTTAAAACTTGGTTTACTTTCAGCCACAATATCAAATCCATCATAATATTCCTCCTTTAATTACATTTTACTCAAAGAAAATGAACATTTTCTTCAGTGCATATTTGAGCACTGGCTTTGGGAAATGCATACTCCAGAAGGGTTGAGAGGAAACTCCCTTTCTATATTAAGGAGGCTAGTACCAAAACTTTGAATCAAGTTGAGATTAAATTTTATGATTTAGATAATCTTTCATTAGGTATTTAAACTAAAGTATTATTTTGGGTGCTTTGGGAGCAGAACATTGATATTTTCTGTTCTCAAGGAGCTTTTTAGTGGGGGAAGATATAGGTTAGCGCGTGCTGTGATAAATGATTCCAAACACAAGTTTGGTTTTGCTCACATGACATGAACAGTGAGGTTGGCCAGGATCTCTGGTCATCCTGGTCACTGGCCAGAGTCAGACATAGGCTGACAAAGATTTCATCTGGATGTGTTTCCAAGTTCACCACAGCAGTGGAAGACACTGGGGATCGCACAAAGGCTCTTAATGTTTCTTCTTAGCAGTGACATGACACCTCTGCTCATATTTTATTGGCCAAAGCATAGTCACATCTAACTTTAAATGGGGCAGGGAAGTATAATTCTACTTTGTGCTCTGAGGGAGAGCTGGCAATATTTGGTGAAAATTTTTTGCCACTAAAGCTACCACAGATTGATGAGATGTGTGTGTGCCATCCAAGTGTCCTTAATGCCATCAGAGGTGCCAGTTAAATGGACTATAGTAAAAATTCAAGGAAAATATCAGTATATTCTTCATTGCTTAGAATTACATTGTTGTAAATAAGAAAGGTGAGAGGTACAGGTGGATGCATCATCTTCACCCCACTGTTGCCAGGGTTGACTGTCTCAACATTAATTAAAGACGATGACTTTCACAGAGGAGGACTGTACTTTTATAGAGGGGGTGTAAATGCAGGGAAGAGGAAAAACTAGAGGGTTAACGGTTTTCCCATTAAAGGTAGATACATATTCATGTGATAAGTTAATATAGGTCTTTCATCAAACAGATACCCAAAATGGAGTTGGATATGCAGTATGTTCATGGAGAAGGGAATAGGAGAAGGTACGGGGCATTCAGTCTACAGGGCTACAGTGTGGGTCTGACCCTGTGGGAGGAGGGGGGCAGGAAGGAGGAGTCTCAGACTGCAGGACATTTCTAAGAAAGGTTTGGGCAGGCTGATGGGTGGTCCACAAGACAAAGTCATTCATGGGAGGGGTCCCACAGTTCACCAGATGGGCCTGTCTACCTACTTCTGAAGTGCTGAGCCATTGGCCAGAAGTTGCCTACGGAAAACACAAACCTTGACACAAATGTGGTGGTAGATTCTGAGCAATCAGCAACTGGTCCTCAGAAAATTATGCTCCGGAAGCAAGAGATCTGAGGTGTGCATTTTAATGGCTATGACACATGGTTTTTAGATCCTGTCAATTCTGTGTTAGCACTTGTTTTCCTTGAATAGTACAATTCCAAAGGAAGCAAACAACTGGCCAGTAATCAGCAAACAACTTCAGAAGTCAAGGAGTGTTAATTCATCCTTGAAACCAAAGTACGTACTGTCATCTGGGGCTGTAGTCTGAGGCTTCACCCTTAGAATTCCAGAGAGAATTAAGAGAGTTTAAGACCCCTAGGGCCACCTAGGAATTGAGATGTGCACTAAAAAATACCTGGGGGTCTGACCTTGTTTCCTATATCCAGACCAATCCCAGGAGAAGACCTCAAAAGAATCTACAGAGCCCTTTTATTTTTAAGGAGTTTTCAATGCTAATGTAAGTCCAATGCACTTTAGCATCTTGCTAATCCACATGCTCATCCAGATGATAACTGGACTAATTGTGGGATAGATTTGATAGTCGACTGGAGAATCTGACTAGGAGCTTTCTTTTTTTTCTCCTTTGCATTTATTACCAACTGAATCTATATATATTTGTAAATTTCTTTGGAAACATTCATCTGGGTACGTTTAATGTTTTTTCTAAGTTTAGACAAATAAATCAACTAAAAAAACTAATATTGGGGACTCAGAGCCTACAAATTATGAATAGTGTAGTATCTAAACAGAAGTCTCTGGGTGACAGACTTAAGAGTAGAATTTCTCTAAGGGGAGGAAACCAATGGTTAATGTGTTTACCATAGCAAAGTCACCGAAGCAATGTTATGCTTATTCTGCTATCAGTAATCAATATTGGAGTTTGCTACAATCTGTGAAGGGTTGTTTTTTGCCCTTGTTATCCAAGAATAACTTCGTATCTCAAGCTCAAAAGTCTGCATATAAACTTAGCGAAGGCAATGTTGCATAGTAGAAAATTCTCTTGCTTATCTGAATGCATAAGATGCAGAAGAGAGGACTTTAAAGAATTCATTCTTAGATCTAAGCTGTTCCTAATGTAGTTTCACCCACCTGAAATCCCCTCATGGATCTAAAACTTACCCAGTCTTTTAAGGGGAGGCAACAGCACTACAAAGCTTTGCTGTCCTTCATTTTATGTTCTGTAGAAATCTTCTAGATGACACCATCTAATACGTAGGCTCTGTCTTGGTGTTTTCAGTAAATGGTTCTCATTTAAACTGAAAGGATAGTATCTTATATATCTTTTATACTCTCCAATCAGTTCTTATCATAAAACCATATACGTATAATACATATATGTATTATACATATATAAAAATATGATAAAAGCAACTTCCTTCCCACATAGACATATTTCTCTTCCTTGTTTTTTCATATGATAATAAATGCAAACAAGAAAGTAATATACTATCATGTGACACACTATTACATGACATACTATATACACATATGCATATGTATATATACTATGTTCTCTTTTTATTCAATTGTTGCCTCCTCAGGGGAATATAGGGTCAATGAAGGCAGGATTAGTTATTTGTTTACTACTATATCTCTAGGCTTGTAATAATACCTAAATCAGTGGTGCTCAATAAATATTGAATGAATGAGTAAATGATATACTTTGTGTTTTGGCATAAATTTTAAACTATATATTAACATCATGTATGTTTATGTGCATTATATGTATGATATATAATATATATTAATGTTATGAATTTTATGTATGTTCACATTTTGAAAACCCAACTTTAAGCTTCTGATTTCCTGATATTTAAAATAGGAACAACATGATGGACTGATTTAGATTTTAGGTTATTTGCAGATATCGGTAAATATGATGAACAACTATATATTTTTAACACAAGAGATAAAATATTCTTGACAGTATACATTATGGTATAAGAATGTTTTTACATTTGTAGTCACTATGTAATATTTAATAACAGAAATGAAGAGGAATTATTATTTGTGGAATGGTAGGGACTTGAAGAGAAGAAACTAGGTGAGCCGGTCCTTGCTCTGTACTGCCATCTGCTGTGTGTTGGGAAAACAACAGTGAACGTGTCAAACCTCTGAAAGCTGAGAGCTGGGAAGCTCCTTAGAAATCATCCAACCCAACTTCCATATGTACAGGCGAGAAAAGAGAGACAAGAGAAGTTAAGCAACTTGCGAGCTTATTGTCTGTCTTGTTATCAGCAGAGCTTAACATGGAAGAAGTGAATTTAGTGGCAAGATTGTGAGTTCTGGAGTCAGGCTTAGTTTAGCATTTTGGCTGCATGGCTTTTGTGAAGTCACTTAGCCTGTCTGAGCTTCACTGTCCTTTTGGGGCCAATAATATCTACATTATATGTTTTCTGTGAAGATAGACAAATATTACCTGACACACAGCACCCTCATGACTGTGCTTAGGACATAATTATTATTGTCCTACCAAAATGCAAGTTCTTTCATAGCAAAGGCATTTTATCTTGAAATTCTCAGTGATAGGAAGTACCCAAAGCAATTGATTCATAATAAATACTTAATAAGTATTTTTTTTAACAAATGAATGAAAGTAAAGATGAGAATTGAGGTCCCTCACATATCATTACAAATTACACTGAAAATCATGTTGTGGGGCTGGATGAGTCTGTGTTGTAAAGTACAAGTAATCCTGACCAATTTATCTCTTCATTTGCTTCTCATGAGATGCCTTAATCTGTCATTATGTCAGTGTGTTTCATGCAAATCAAAATTTCTAGTTCTCATATTTCAGAATGTTCATATTCATTACTCTCAATTCAAACTGAGTTTATAGACAAAGGTTTAACTCCACACTTTCTACCCTACTTTTTTTCACAACAGCTAAATATCAGACTTTTTCAGTACCTCCACAGAAACCGCATGTTTATGATGAACGAATCTCTGAAAAGAGAATATTGGCCTTGGGAAATTCAGGTACAAAGAAGTTATATGAACATTACTTATAAAAATATATATTTGTATAAGAATACTTCCAAAATATAATGGATATGAAACAGTTCCTTATTTTCTGAGATCTAAGCTAAGAGAAATCATAATCATAAAAACCAACTCTCACTGACAATCAGTGACTAACAATCTAGGTTTAAAATAACTGTGGCCAATGACAGCAAAAAATCAGTGAGAATGACGGTGAAGGAATGGTATGAGAGTTGCTGTAAGCATTGTAAACATACCATTTGTCACTCCTTAGTGGTATTTCTTTAGTTATGAGTGACATTGTTTTGTAAAACATTCCATGAGCTCTGTATGGATTCTAAAACTAAATTTGATGAAGTATCTAAGGAGAGAATAAGAAGAACAATGCTTATAAAATGGAAACTAAATGACTGGGAAATAACTTGTTAGGATTTAAAACTTTAGAATTTATGCCCTTTAAGGTCAATTGGTGAGGTACGTCAAGAACAGGTAGGAAATTGGTTATTGATGGTAACTCATCACATTTGTCTGTCACCTCTTTTGCTTCAAACCCTGAAAAATGATGGAAACAGTATTTTTTAACCCGCTCGCCCCCACAAAAGCACCAGAAAACAGATAAGGCTACCACTGGCAGAAAACGAGTTAAGAGGTTTCTGAGAGATTAAAGGTGAAGTAATCAGATGAAAGAAGGTGGTGGGGAGGTCACATCCTTAGCGTGGACTGCTGCAGAGAGCACAGTGCTGCTGGGCTCTGCCGAGTGGCATTGACAGAGGCAGGAGCAATAAGGAATCACAAAGGACATCGCCAGATCAACTGGGGAACTTCTTATGCAGTGGCTGAGGGGCTCCACACACACACTTTTGCCCCTATGATCAAGCAGTGATGGTCAGAGCTGGGGATGGGAAGGCAAACTGTGCCCCAAGTGGCTGGTGCTACCCAGAAAGGCGGCCACGAGCGTGAGTGTGCTGCCCTGTCAGCAAGATCTCATAGTCAGAACCTATATCCTTAGAGATGCAAACAGAGACTCACAAACACAAATATGAGCAGACGGCCAAGGATAATTAGCAACTGTTTTAGTTGCTAAAAATCAATACCACCAAAGAGAAAGACAAAAGTCAACAGTAAGGAGAATACCCTAGGAGACATGTGTGATAGAGCAAGCAAATAAAAGGCTATATTGAATATAATTAATATTCTTATACAAATTACAGTATTATGTGCCCTAAAGAATACATGGATTAGACAAACAAATAGAGATCTTGGAAACTTAAATTATGAATTAAAAAAAATCACTGGTTGAATAGTACCATAGATATAGGTGATAGAATATATTAATGGGCTAGATGATGAATGGGGAAGAAATCTCCCAAACAAAACATTAATAAACAAAGGGAAAGTGTTAGCAAAAAGGTAAGAGATTTGGAAATAATGCCACAAGTCCCAACTTTTGTTTTAGAGAATTATACAAAAGAGAATAGTGGGAAAATAAGTAAATAATTTAATTAAAATATCCTTAGCTTAAGAGTCACAAGTCTTCAGAGGGAAAGGATCCTGTACAATGCCAAAAGAATGAATGAAGAAACTCAAATTATACATTATGTTTACATATCAGGAAGTAAGGATAAACATGAACTCGGAAAGGTTTCTAGGGAGGACAAAAAAAGAGAATCAGTTTGAGAGGATTTCTTCATAAGCTCTGAATATAATGGTGCAATAGCTTCAAATTCAGATGGAAATTACTTTTGAAACCATAATTTTATATCTAGCTAAATTAGCTTTTTTCTTAAAAGAGACATGGGTTTTACTCTGTCAAAACAAGACATGTATATAAGAAAAAGGAAGTTGAATATGAGAAATAGTGGTACTTAAAATGACATGTTAATCATACCTATCTGTAAATAACTGTTGATGTACAATGTGAAAAATGAATAATATTGAACTGCGATCCCAGACGATCTCAATGAGGGAACGAGCAGGACTTGGGTAGTGAGGAAAGTTGTCGGAAGGAAGTAATAGCATGTTAATGTCAATATCTTAATTAGGGAAGAATAGAGATAATAGCCAAATCAATACATTGATTAGTGTGCTAAAGATTTAAGTATAACTTCTACAGGGTTAGAAATAAGATTCTTGAACATCATTAGGAAAAATGAAAAGAAAATTGGATAAAATAAAAGGAAGAAAAAGGAAAAAAGAATTTTAAATAAAATTATGATTTCAAACATATAAATTATCATAATAGTTCAAATGGATAAAGTCTTCTACTTAAAGATAGAGGCTTTTACATAACATGGAACAAAAGAAAAAATCAAAACTACAAAATTCTCACTTACAACAGATATACCTAAAACTAAATGGCACAGAAAGGTTGATAAGAAGTAGATTTAAAAAGATATACCAGAATAATAATAATAAGAAGATAAGAGATGAGGAAGTATTAATATGAGATAAAATAGAACTCATGGCAAAGAGCATTAAAAAGGACAAAAAGTGATCTTTCCATATGTATTAAAAAGGTTTAGCCCACAAAGACATAATAATTATAAACATATACAACAAAAATTTTCAACCATATGAAGCAAAAATAATAGTCATGAGAAGTTAAAAGTCATGTTGGGAGAATTTAATACATACCTCCCAGAAATATATCTATAAAATGATTAAATTTTTAGGCCAGGCGTGGTGGCTCACGCCTGTAATCCTAGCCCTCTGAGAGGCCGAGGTGGGTGGATCGCTCAAGGTCAAGAGTTCGAGACCAGCCTGAGCGAGACCCCGTCTCTACTAAAAATAGAAAGAAATTATCTAGATAACTAAAAATATATATAGAAAAAATTAGCCGGGCATGGTGGCGCATGCCTGTAGTCCTAGCTACTCGGGAGGCTGAGGCAGTAGGATTGCTTAAGCCCAGAAGTTTGAGGTTGCTCTGAGCTAGGCTGACGCCACGGCACTCACTCTAGCCCGGGCAACAAAATGAGACTCTGTCTCAAAAAAAAAAAAAAAAAAAAAAAGATTAAATTTTTTTTGAAAATGATGATTAAGGCACTATTTCTCAGATTTTAGTGACCAAAAGAATCATCCAGAAACTGGCTCCATCTCAAAAACTCAAGGCTGAAACCTTTATTCTCACCTCTACTTAACTGCGATTTGCTTCTTTGGGGCTTCCAATAACTTACGAGGAATGTGATTTTTTTTAAATCAGAGATAAGCCAGGCTGATGTGGGAGACTGACCAAATGATTATTTTTGTCTATTCTAGGCATTTACAGTTTTTACTATTATAAAAATTCTCCAGCTATTAACATAAATATTTGACTTATTTCCCAGGATTGAGTTTTAGAAATGGGAAAATATGAATTTAAAAGCTAAAATGAAATATAAATATATATGTATGTGTGTGTGTGTATGTATGTGTATGGGGTATATGTGTGTGTGTGTGTGTGTGTGTGTGTTTTCAAATACCTTACCAAAATATTTGTTTGAAAAGCAAAATTATTGAGAAATCCCTGGTCTCTATTTGTATCTTTCCTTGGGACAATAAAATCTGAATATAACTACCTTTTCATAAGAGACAATAATATGCACATCAAAAGGATAAACTGATAATGCTTGTAATTATTTAAAGCTCTCCTGGTCAATTGTCAATTTGCTATTTAAGATGCTTTATAATTTACTTTAATGATACCAGCCTAACAGCCCAGCTAACCAAACCTCAGACTGCCCAGCACAGCACCGCCTCCCACAGCTCCCAAAACACACATGTCAGCATTATCTCAGGAAGACAACGCGGCTATTGCCACATTGGAAGGTAGAATTACCTCTAATGATAGTCCCATTATTTTAATGCTTACTCTTTCACAATGTATAACAATGACACTATTTTGAAATCCTTACTGCAAAAAAAAAAAAAAATGTCTCCGACATTATAATAGGTCCAAAAGGATGGAGCTGGCTGTCTGAGCTGTCTCGAAGAAGAGGACGAGACAATGATAACCTTCTTACTTGCAGCCTGTCATGATTTTCTAACTCTGTTCAAATACCCATCCATTGTTACAGAGAGAATTTCAACTTTGTTAATTCAGAATTCCCATTGTTCCTAAGTATAACACAGCCTCAAGAGCTGTACTGTAAGAGAGGAGTTTCAGTTTGACTTAAGGTCATTTCCCCCACTGAAAAGTATTTCTTTATTACAGAATATGAAGAATATGCTCACATATGTGTGTCTAAATTTTAATAATCTCTTGGTTGCTGCAGCTGCCTTGTAGAGACTAAGGACATGTGCTGTGCCTGTCTGTGTTACACACTCCACTACTGCCGACAGTGAATATTAAACAGGTAGCATCAGTTCTGCATAGACATTTGGCATTATAGAGCAGATCTAAGTCCATGTTTTCCCTCAGACTTTCTCCTAAGAAGAATTCTTTTAAGGAGCCCAGCCAGTTTGGAGGCACAAAGCAAGAGGCCCTTCCTGCATTTTTAGTTGAAATCTGATTCCATTGGGAATGGTGAAACATTTTTCTTTTGATTGAGATCGGCTTCCCTTCAATGTGCTCTGCCCTGAATAGTCAATGTGTTAATTATATTAGAAATCATAGTCCTTTAACTTCATTGTCATAATCATTATCATCATTATTTTCATCTTCATAGTTACTATTCATTATTACTTATAGCTACTTTTACTGTTATGAGTTATAGATAAGTACTAACTCACCTAACTCTCTCAACAACCTCATGAGGTAGGTATTATTATTATTGTTACACCTTCATTTGACAGAAGAAGAGATAAATGCAAGGGAATTTAAGGAAGTTGCGTAGGGTCACAGAGTTAGTAATGTTGGAGTCAGAACTTGGGCTCTGGAGTAAGTCTGCTTGCATTCAAAATTGGGATCCCTCCTTACAAACAGTGTGACTGTAGGCAGGTTTCTTATCTTCCCTGAATCTTAGTTTCCTCATCTGTAAAAGTGTCACATAATAATAAACACACACCAAGGAGATTAAGAGGGGATGGGGAGAGGAGAAGTATAAACTGAGAAAGGGGAGATTAGAAAAACTGGATGAATCAGCCTGGGTTACTAAGCTTCACTTTTTATACTTGTGCTGTTACCTATACATGTCTAAGTAACCAGGCTCTTAACCCATAACCAAATTTTAAAAATTAATAAAGAGCAGTATTTGGTAAATCCAATTTTCTCATGCAAAGGAGACTCAAAGGGAAAAAATTCATGCAAAACCTAGAACACGTAGCTGTTTATCTAAGAGGAAAATGGAATTAGGAGTTCTCACTTTGGTAAGGAAAGAACTAAGATATTAAAATGCCCCATCATCACTAACACAACACGGTTTTCCAGAAGGTGGATGAATTCATTTTAATCCTCTGACTTTACACTTTCAAATCATGGAAGTCACCTTCAGGCAGTGCTATCTGAGGATAATGAAGGGGGAAAAAAAGAGATAGAAGCGTATCTAAAAATTGTGATAAAAGTGTTTTAATACATAAATCAAAGTGACCTTATTTTAATGTTAGCAAGAAACAAAATAAATAAGCAAAGAGGTTCTTTACCTACAGCAAACTAAGTCGATAGAAATTCTATTAATTTCCTATGAAGTTTTTTTTTTTGACATTAGCTGCTCAATAAGAAGTAGAAAAAAAATCATTTTCAACACTGGGAGGAGAAGACATTTAGATATTAAAAATCACCCTATTTTGAAGATCCTCAGTCAAATGAGTTAATAAGTCAATGAAAGTCAGGTTATTCATAGCAAAGCTTTTTTTAGTGGGCCATTTTAAACTCTGATAATTTAAACACCACAAACAACTAACCAAATAAGATGTTTTTGCAGATAAAATAAAGATAAAAGGAATAAAACAGGTCAATGTTTTCAACAAAAAGCATAAGGTGGAGGTGAAGGCATGGTAGAACATTCTTCATTCTTCACAACTTGTTTATGAGTAGGTAACCTTATTTATAGGAATAGATTATTTTAAAGAAAATCAATGAAATTCATCTTTCCCCACAACTAATATTTTATAAAGCCTGAAATACTTACTCATTAAGACATATGTACATAGTAGATGAGAATGCTTCATGTAAAATAAAGACCTTTGAACAAGGAGCCAATAGAAATGGGCTCAAGATTTAGTTCTGTTAACTGCCTGACCTGAACTTGGATAAGTATATTCACCTCTTTGTACATCAGCAAATTTTTGGGAGGTCAGATTGTTGGATGGATATCTTACTTCTTACGTTCTCTCTACCTCTCATACTCTAGCTAGACATACTGTTTTGATTATGTAGTATCTCAGGGCTTGAAGGGGTTCAGGAAGATTCTCTCACTTAAATTCTAATAAAAATGGCTGTCTACTCTATTTAGAACAAAGGGAGGGAGGGAGAATCTGTTATCACAGAAATAAATCCATTCTTAAATCTCACCATTGCCAATTTTCTATAATTTCAGCATTACCCCCCAAAACTCATTTTAATGTTAGTCTTAATTATGGAAGGCAAATCAATTGCAACAAGTTAAAAAATAAGTTAATATATAGGATTTTAAAATAGTTCAGGCACTGATATTATCATGGCAAATGTCTTTTCCACCACGGCCCAAGGAGGTTTTTTTTTGAAACATTTTATTTAAAGTGTCAAATCAAGGCTCATCTATGATCACAAAGCTGAACCAACATCATAAATTCCTCATTGAACAAACACAACACGCAATTTTCTGAAAACCTCAGATAAAGACCATTTGTATTTTCAAACTTGCTATCTCTTTTGTTCTGTAAATGTAAGTTTTCACTGCGATGTGAGCACATCTCAGTCTGGCATACGGTTGCACTCAGAAAACGTTTTCCAAATAAATGGATCAATCTCTACACCTATCACCCACAGGACAAATCAGAATGGTAAAACTTCCAGCTTTTCCTAGAGAAACTTTGTTTCCTGCTCAGAACACTTTTCTTCTTTTTCCATGAATCTAACCTTTTGAAGGTCAAAGCTTTCATCTCACTAGTTTTCTTGACAGTAAACCTTTTCCACTTTAGAATCACCGAAATTTACCAAGGGGGATTTTCCTCTCATTCACTTCCTGGGGGCAACCACCTGATATTAAATAGCTTTCTCAGTGTTTCATTACATTAAAAAAAATCAGTGGCAATAGTTTCTCCAGATATGTGTTCTTGTTTGAATACCACGTGGTGCTGGAGAGTAATAGCAAGAAATCTTCAAACATTTTCATTCGACTGCTAGTGCTAGTCTCAGCTGTGACTGGGTCAAGCTTTCTTTACTGAGTTAGCAGAAATGCTAGGAAGCAAATAAAAAAACTATTTCTTCTTTCCTTTCTTAACAAACACAACAAAATAAAAAAAACATTTATCCAACTGGAATAAAAAATGAACTGAATCTCTAACAACTAGAGAAGATTTTAGCAACTATACCCCATTTGAAAGCACCCACACTTCCTTATGGCTACATTTACACGGGGGAAATGGGGCTGGGTCCCCAGTTAGTGTGATTATTTAAGTTAGGGGTACACTGTTCCTAAAATATGGATAGTAAACAATGAGTGACAAAGTCCTTGGTGAACAAAACCACAGAGATGGCTTGTTTTGTCTGGCATCATTAATCTGGAAAAAAACAACAGGCAGAGAATGCTATTTAATTATCTAGAACATAAATATTCATAATAGCATTAAGTGAAGCAACAAAAGATTCAACTTTGATATTTCTTTCCGACAGCAACAAGTCAAGTACTGTTTCTCATTATAGAGTTGCTCTTTGTTCAGTTCTGTTTAAATGCAACATGAGTTTATAGTGCTTTACAAGAGACATGCTGATTATTTAAGGAAGAATCTAAAGGGTTTTTTTTAAATCAGAGTCTGTTGTCTGAAATCTAATAATGGAGCTCATTGTCAGCCCTCTACCTGCTACAGCTCTAGGGTTCCTTCCACAGTTAACTGTTTTCTCTCTCTCAATGCCTATTGCGTTTCCTCAGAAATAAGTACACAACTCATTGCAGTGAACTCACACAGTTTGGAAGTGCATAACAGAGATCTGAAACTTCATTTTTTGGTTCTCAGCTTGGTTTAGTTTCCCCTAAATACGATGTTTTTCTTGTCTCCTTAGAAACGCACCACATATTTTATTTTTAAATTATGTGTAAGGGAAAGAACTCACCGTAGCGGGTATGTTTGATTGGATCTGCCATAAACTTGCTAGAACTGAGTTAAGAAAGAAACAATAAAAGTTTCATTTATCAAGGAATTCAAAACCTAAGCCATACCTTGTAAGTTCAAGAAACCATATTTTCATGTATGAAATTTACTAAAGATAAGAAATCAATCCAATGAAGTGGGGAAAAACAAACAAAAACCCTAATGCGAAAGAGTTAAGTTTTGGAAAATAAAGGGTTTGTATTCTGTATTTGGAGGTAAACTATCACTTAATATCATTAGTAGAGTCTAGCGTCTTGATTTAAACACTTTGATCTCACTATTTATAGTAAACTGTAAAAACTCCCATTTTTTCTCTCACATAACACAGTTTTCTTTCTTCATGGTGTTTATCACTATTTGTTATCATATGTTAAGTCCTTGTTTGCTCAATGTTTGTTCTTGCCACAAGGCTGAGCTCCACTGTGGAAGGGACTGGTTCTGCTCAGAGAAGGTTACCACTAAATATCAGCTGAATGAATTACCTTCACTCTACGCTACCCAGAGGGTCATGGTTAAAGACTTTGTCCTTTTAGCCTGTAATCCTAGCACTCTGGGATGCCGAGGCGGGTGGATCGTTTGAGCTCATGAGTTCGAGACCAGCCTGAGCAAGAGCGAGACCCCGTCTCTACTAAAAATAGAAAGAAATTATATAGACAACTAAAAATATGTACAGAAAAAATTAGCCGGGCATGGTGGCCCATGCCTATAGTCCCAGCTACTCGGGAGGCTGAGGCAGGAGGATTGCTTGAACCCAGGAGTCTGAGGCTGCTGTGAGCTAGGCTTATGCCATGGCACTCTAGCCCGGGCAACAGCGTGAGACTCTGTCTCAAAAATAAAATAAAATAAAATAAAATAAAATAAATGCAAACACGTTACATTTCCAGTAATTTTTTTCTGATGCTAATTTAAAAGGTATTTAACTCTAATTAGAGAAGAGACATGTTCAAAATCAATGTTCCCATTGATGTTTAATTTCCTAAATCTTAAAAATTATACTAGGAAAAGTAAGCCATTTAGGAGTTGCTATAGTTTGGATACGGTTTGTTTGTTCCTATCAAATCTCATGTTGAAATGTGATCTCTAATGTTGGACGTGGCGGTCTAATGGGAGGTACCTGGTCATGGAGGTGGATCCCTCATGAATAGATTAATATCTTTCAAGGGGGGATGGTGAGTGAAGCTATACTTACTTTATTAGTTTCTAAGCTGCTTGTTAAAAAGAGCCTGGTGTCTCCTCTCTCTCTCTCTCTCTCTCTTTCTTGCTTTCTTTCTCACCATGTGATCTCTGCACATACCAGCTCCCCTTTTCCTTCCACCATAAGTGAAGCTCCCTGAGGTTCTCACCAGAAGCAGAAGCTGGTGCCAAGTTTCTTGTACAGCCTGCAGAACTGTGAGCCAAATGAGTCTCTCTTCTTTATAAATTACCCAGACTCAGGTATTTCTTTGTAGCAACACCAAAGGAACTACGACAGGAATATATGGGTCCCAGAGTCCTGCGGAAATTTAGCTATTAGATAATCTTTGCAGGTCATTTAGGCATTCTGTGAAGGAAATATTTGGTACTTGGTTCCAAACCACAGGAAGTGCCAGCTTACCTCACAGGAATCTGAACAGGCCATGCACACAGGCAGAACGCCAAAGCCCATGGTGGAACATGACCTGGAGACAACGTGCAATGGCCTCACTGATGTGAAAAGTGTGAAGGGATTTCCAAGGCTAGGAGTTCTTCTATTTGTTGAAAACAACAGATACTTCCCTAAGTAAACTGGATCCTTTTTCAGAGAAGTAAGTTATTAAAGCTTCAGAGACTTTACAGAATTACAGTGGGATCTAATCTCTACTATCCTCATACATATCCTTCTAGAAAGGTTATTCTGTATAAACAATAATTAACACTAAAATCTTGAGAGATTAAAGCCCCTATAATCAAAAACTGAAGTAGGCAGGATCAACATTGGAAGAGCTGATTGGACTCATAAAGCTCTGTGTCACACACTTTCAAGCTTTTGGAAATTGCACACATTTATATTTAAATAGAAATCATCGACTAGATGACCAAATTTAAGACAAGTGGCCATAAAGCACATTCAGAATCTCTAGGGAGGGACCGATGAATTGTCATGTGCAATAGCTCCCCAGGGTGACATGTGAAATGAGCGCTGACAACCTGCAGGGCAGCTGAAAGAGTCAACGCGAAGTTAGGCACTAGAGACTTCAACATGGGATACGGTTATATCCCCCAAATCTCCATTTTTCAGATTAAAAAATGGTGTACAAAGAGGTTACATAAACACTTCTGTTAGTGCCAATGCCACAGTTTTAGAAAACACTGAGTCTGTCTAACTTACTTTGAAGTAACTTCATACAATCTGGAAACCTGGTATTCGACCATGTTTCTTGGGTGGAAGAATGCAGGGTTCTAGGGAGGAAGGTGGGAGATTCAGATGGATATGTAAATGGATGGAGGTGGAACCTGAGCACTCTTAAGCAGTACAGTTTGCCAAGTCCAGCTTTAGAGCCCTGTGATAACAAGATAAAAACCACAGATTCAGTCGCCATGTGGACTACTTAGCAGTTTTCTATTTTATGGCCACAGTTTAAATTCCTAAACTTTTACTGTTTTGCAAATAGTTACTCTTGTTCTTAAAGCATAGATGAAGGAGTGTGGTTTGAGGAAGAAAACCATCATCTTTGGTGGAAGATACCTGAAGTCCAGCCCATACTGGTTATGGATGCTCAAAGCATCGACTTTCCGTGTAAATTCAAGGCCAGCCCAGTACAGATGGGGCAGGTTTGTACTTTTGGCCCCATTCAGCATAAGCTGTCCAGCCAGCATCATCAGCTGGCAGAGGACACAGGACAAGAAGAGAGAGGGAGAAAATTGGTGGTGGTGGTCATGGGGCATTGGAGTTCTTTTTATGGACATGAGCCAAGGGGCCACTTTTTGGTTTCATTTTCTCCAGATTCAGGATCTGGTGCTTGGATTAGGGGAAAAATCCTGCATATATAGTGCAGTGTTAGGAGTTGGAATAGACCTGCCTTGACCAGGGGAGAGAAAAATGGTAGAAAGCAAGCTGGACTTTATATATGTGAGATCTTACTAAATCACTCATGTTTCATCTATTTCCATATGAATAAGAAGTTATACAGGTGTGGCTTTAATGTGGATACGCATCACTAGCTTGTTAACAGTGAGATTTCTGGGTTTCATTCCAGAGTCTCTGATTCAGTAGATCTAGTAGTGGAGCCAGGAATCTGTAATTTAAATCGTCTCCCTCAAGTGAGACTTACACACTCTTTGAGAAACAGTGGCTCAAACCATCCATTAACCAGCAAATGTAACTCTCATAATAAATTTTTGCTGTAGTTTAATTCAGGATATTAAAGTGTTCGTTCATCAAATTCTTCATTAAGAATGTTCAGAATAAAGACAAATATGCTTGGTATTGTAATCCTCCTAGGAGCAGTTTCTTTTCCCTTTGCTAAGTAATTTCCAATTTTAAAGAAAATTTCAAGTTCAATTTTGTTCTATCAAGAAAGCTTTATGACATTGAGTGAAAGAGCTACATTCCTATTTACTAAGAATGTGAACCGAGGGAACAATGGATTCGAAGTTCTTCTTCATGCCTAAAAATAGGCATACTGTAGTACTTTCCTTCATAAAATTTGTTTTCGGGGACCCAGGATTTAATTTTAAATTCTATTTTACTGTGCTGCACTATGGCTTTTAATAAAATTTTATTAATGGTAACTGGAAGTTACTTAAAGTGGAATACAAATTAAGGAAATGAGCAGGACTTTTCAAAATGGTTTTTCACATTTTCTGTTGAAGGAAATCAAAATATTTCACCCCAAAATATACTTCTTTAATGTATTTCAACATGGCTACTCAGAAGGGCTGAAAATATAAGAATAGCTGCAAAGCTGTCTTTTGTGGGGTAGATTTGCATGCAGCCAAGCTTTCTCCGAGGGCCTCCCTTGTCGGCATCTAGGAAAGATTAATTGAGAGTCAGACACCTTTAAAGGTCTGAAAGAAATATTTGCCATCTATTCTCTCTGAGGACTGTTACCTGTGAGGTTTCATTTATTATAGCAAGACCACCTTTGCTAGCTGGGCCTCCTCTTCTCTCCCTCCCATAAACTGTCTTGCCACTAAAACCTGATTTACCACCATAACCTGTTATTTGGCCATGCTCCAAGCCCTCATGCTTTCTGCAACCTCAAGATGGTATATAAACTTCTGCACCCCATCGGGAGGGAATCACTCTGTGGTCTCTGCCCCTCTTTGCCCCTCTGCCCTGCCCACATGACTTTTTCCCTATTAATCTTCCTTTTGTGAGTTGATTTTTCAGTGAACCTCTGGAAGGTGAAAGGGAAATTTTCCCTTGGCTCTTATACTCCATTTTTACTGATGGGAAAACCGAGACTGTGATAGGTTAAGTAAGTTGGGAAAGTTAGGCAGGTGGTGTCAGAATAAGATTCCAACTGAGATCAGTCTTTGCTGTAGGGCACACGTTCTGTTCCGGGGTTGGCTTTGTGACATCTGCTCAGTCATGTGGGGCCCAGCGGTTGGCAGGGCTTCACACTTGGTTTCATGCTCCACTATGGCCACCCTGAAATTCTTCATAATTTTCAGCAAGGGACTCCACATTTTCATTTTGCACAGGGCCTTGCAAATTATGTAGCTCTCTTACTTCCATGGGCTGTTTCAGGTTAGGATCCCTCAAATGTTTCAAACTCAAAGCCAGAAATTCTGATGAATTTCTACTAATGAAGAGGTGAATGTACACATGATTCTCACCATTGTTGGGGGCGTAGAGTACAGCTGCTTAGGGAAGGAACACCCGGAATATTCCATGCAAGGGGAAGGTTTTATGCACTAACAGGGATTTGATCTTATATACTCTGCTGTTTAGGTTTCTGAACAAATGACTTTGTTTTAATTTTTTTTTGTAATATTTTGTTTTAATTTCTCCTGGTTATATTGGGGGAGAAGCACCACTAGATGCTGATCTTCCTCTCTCTATAAAAACAGTACATCTTCTTCTTTATTATAAAAGTAATGCATGCTCTCCATGGAAAATATCAAGAAAACAATAATTAATCAAGTAGAGAAAAAATTTTGGTGTAAATAATTTTTTCTGATGCATTTATATATGTATAGGTATACATTTTTATTTCTACTGATATCTATCTATCAAATGAAGGAGCTCAGGGAATTTCATCCTAAAATTAGAGTCCTTGGTATAAAGAGTATTTTGAATTAAAGGCCCTGAGAGAGCAATGGGTATTGGAAGGGGCTTTTCCTCCAGCTTCATACAGATGAGAAGGACCCATCAAGAAGAACAATTGTCTTTCTGTCCCCTCCCTGATATCTCGGTATCTACTGCAGGAAAGAAGATCAAGAATGCAACCAGACCTCGCCCAACCCATTTTAAAAATAATACCTGCCTCTCAGGTTAGTTTAATTTCCAAAGAGAATCATTTACAAGTCAATCTGCTTTCCCTCAGCCATTCATTCTCCCATGTATCTATTTATTCTCCCTAGTGACCATTTATTGCCCCTGAACAGAATTACCCATATTCCTCATCTGCCCCTCCCCTCTAAAATGAGGGGATATAGACCTCTGGACCCCACTGGGATAGTGGGTAATCCCTGTGATTCTCCCCATGCACATGGGAAATAAATCTGTAATCCCTTTATCTTATTAATCTGCAGTATTGTGAGTTGATCTTTCCGTGAAACTTCTGGGGTGACCTCTGACACTACCTGGAATCATAGCACTCATGGTTTGAATTTGAATGCTGTGAGGTTTCTTTTTTTAATTTAATTTATCCTAAAAAATTCCCTCATGGGAAAAAAAATGATTCTTTACCATAACTTGTTTAACAATCTTTCCATTGTTAAAAATTTAGATTTGTTCTTGACAAGACTCAGAATGTGCTACCTCAAAATATTGTACTTTGGTATGCTTACTATTTTAAGTTGAAGGAATTTGAGAAAACTGCAAAAGCAAAAAGGTCTCCTTGACCTTCTGCCACCCTTCTCCCTTGAAGCAGGTCATGTGGCCCTCGGGTGAGAGATGTCCACCCTGTGCCCACAGGAAAGGAACATCCTTATCTCTGGAGACTCAGGGACACAGAGGAGAATCTGAACAAACAGGCCTTGCTAAGGTTTTCCCCAGTTTATTACCATTGTCACACCTCCTTTGTCCATCATATTTCTCCACAACTATCCACTTCTTCATCAAACTTAGTACAAAAATTCACAGGGTTAACCATTTCTTTGGGCCTTCATTTTCTTATGAAGGCTTCCATATCATGTAAAACGTATTAAATAAATTTGTATGCTTTTCTTCTGTCAATCTGTCTTCATCAGCTGCATTTTCAGACCCAGCCAGGGACCCAAGAGATTCAAGGAAAATCTTCTCTCCCTTACATTCTCTTCTTTTTAAATCTTGTTTTTTTTTCTGATTGAATCTAAATCAACGAGAGCATGCTGCAAGGAGAAGCCATCAGCTAAATTCAGGATGGTTAATGGAGAACACATTGCACACTCAAACCTGAGATTATCAGTCTACTAATCAGGAGGGTTTTCTGTACTTCCAGGGCATACAAATACAGCAGGTCATTCTATACCATAAGAAAATTACTGAGGCAGGCCAGGCAGTCTTGGTGCAAGTGAATGGTAGAATTAAGTGGGTAAATAAAAAAGGAGAGGGGAATATACTATTTGCAGAATCTTTCCAAATGTCAGCCTCTTTAAAAACCAAGAAGCTAATTATTTACTGCACAGACTAGTCACCAAGGCAGAAAAAAATGTGGGTGGGCTTGAGGTTTCATTATTTCTCCCAAGCAGTGATTATATGCATCAGCATCTGATTCACTTACATGCTAATTAGAGGCTTTATCTTCATTGAAGAATCTACTTCCTTTGTTCAATTCAGCAAAACCAACTTAAGGCAGAAGTTTGTTATGTAGGAAACCTTTACCCCTCCTTGTCACAGAAGAAACTTCCTTCACATTTAGGGCAAGACTATCAGTTTATACTTCGCATACATCTAGAGTTGTCATACACTATTTTTAGAAATAGATTTAAGGAAACATGAAAATAGTTTGAAAGCAAAAACAAAACCTTCTAACTGCCAATATCCCCTTTACAAACTACGAGTGGGTGTTCCTTTGCAATCTTAGGGCTTCTTGTTGGCAGCTCACCCTGCTTGATCTTAGTGCCTGCCCCAAAAGAAAACAAAATGTATTTTTCCACTTTAAACACAGAGGGATTTCCTTAAATAACCTCAAAACATAACGACCTGGGCCAGTCAAACAATTGGAAATCCCAGTCCTGCAGTTTTCTCTGACCCAACTCCTCCCACCAGCATTTCCGAGGTCTTTCTATTTTTCATTCTCTTTTCAATTTTCAGTTATCCCTATTTTGCTTACTGTGGGAACTTCTGTTAAAAGTGATAACTGACTTTGCTCTCAACTTGGTTTGATTTAATAATCTGGTAACTTAAATGAAACCTAAGCAGGGTAGAAACAGGGGAAGGTCATCTGTGCCAAATAATTACCTTTCATTTATTTGAAAGGTGAGGTTGTATAATGCTCAACTCTGCTTTTCCCTGGTGGGGACGATAGAAGCTACAATAAAGTTGAGACGTGGGGACAGCACAGAAGTACATGATGGGATGGGGGTGGGGTGTGGAAGGATCTGGGGAAGCTGGTAGATCAAACTTGAGAAAAAGAAGGTTGAGAAGGCATTCCCAAGAGCGCTGGATTTTGAAGAATAGGTTTAGTCTGCCATTTGCTAAAGCTGGTTTAGACGCAGTCATTTGATTGTTCCCTTGGTCTTAATCTTCTTAGTGTAATGACCCAATAACAATATGAATTAAGACACTCTCTAAACTGGGAAATGCTAAGTAAAAACAGCATTATTACTAATTTAATTATTCAATTAATATAACATTTAATGCTATAAATTTTCCTATAAGCAATACTTAAGCTGTGTCTCCCACAAGTTTTGATATGCTGTGTGTTCATTTTCATTCTATTCAAAATGATTTTTAAATTTCCATTGTGACTTTCGCTTTAATCCATGGGTTATTAAGCAGTGTTTTGCTTAATTTTAACATATTTGGGAATTTTTCTTTCTATGTTTTTTTTATATCTGGTTTCATTCCATTGTGGTCAGAGAATATACTTCATGTGTTTTCAATTCTTTGAAATGTGTTGAAGTTTGTTTTGTGGCCTATAGTATGATTTGTCTTGGTAAATGTTCCAAGTGCACTTAAAAAATGTATATTCTACTATTCGGTGGAGATTCTAAAAATGTCAGGTCAAGTTGGTTGATTGTGTTGTTCAGTTCTTTCATAGCCTTACTGATTTTCTTTACTGAGAGAGAAGTGGGGAAGTTTCCAACTATTATTGTGAATTAATTTATCTCCTTTCAGTTCTATTAATACTAGTTTTTGCTTCATGTATTTTGAAGATCTGTTGTTAAGTATATATGTAACAGAGGGAATGGCCTGGAAAACTTGCCCCACTCTTTTGAGAATTGCAGCCTGGCCTGCCTCCCTGAGGCAGGGTCTTTTATTTTCTTTTAAATTTTTTATTGATACGTAATAATTGTACATATTCATGGAGTACATGTTATAATTTGATACAAGCATATAACATGATTAAATCAGGGTAATTGGGACATGATTCATCTGAAACATTTATCGTTGCTTTATGTTGGGAACATTTGAAAACTTCTAGCTATTTTGAAGTATAATAAATTATTGTTAACTATAGTTGCCCTATTGCACTATTGAACACTAGAACGTTTTCCTTCACCAGCCCCCCAGGTGGGTGGCTGGCAGAGCTCACAGGGTTTGTTTTTGGCAGAGATGGGAGATGAGAATAGTTAACCACAGTAATTGTCTGAAGCCAAGAACCCTCCCTTTAAAACCTCTGTATTTCTGCCTATGTTCGGGAAATTTGGGATTCTGAGATGAGAAGGTCTACCATATCTCCTCCTTTTCTGGCCAGGTAGACTCTCTTTCCTTCCTCCTCACACCGCTTGTCCTTGTTCTTCTGATTTGGCCTCATGGACAAGTGGCCCAGCTTTCGGTATCATAAATACATTTAGGATTGTTATGTCTTCTTGAATAGACCACTTTATCATTATGTAATGCTCCAGGCTTCTTCTGATTTGCATTTGCATGGTATTTATTATAGTAAAACTCTTAATCTAAGTGTTTCTTTATATATAAAATGGTTTTCATGTAAATTGTGTAGAGTTGGGCTTTGCTTTATTATTTGAGTTGACAATATCTGTCTTCATTTGGTATGTTGAGACCATTTACATTTGTGTTATTATGGGTATGTTCAGATTAAAATCTAATATCTGACTAATATTTGTGGTATTTGTTCCATTTGTTATTTGTTCCCATTTTCCCTCTTTTTCTGCTGGTTTTTCAAATAAGTAACCTTTATGATTCCTTTTTTCCCTTATCTATTGATCTATTATTCATATTTCTTAAACATTGATGTAAGTAGTTTTCCATAGGATTTATGATGTACTTTTAAAATTTATTGTACGGCTAGGCATGGTGGCTCATGCCTGTAATTCTAGGATTTTGAGAGGCTGAAGTGGGAGGATCATTTGATGCCAGAAGTTCAAAACCAGCCTGAGCAACATAGTGAGATCCCATCTCTACAAAATATAGAAAAATTAACTGGGTGTGGTAGCATGCGCCTGTAGTCCTAGCTACTCAAGAGGCTGAGGCAAGAGGATCACTTGAGCCCAGGACTTTGATGTTGCAGTGAGCTGTGATCATGCCACTGCCCTCTAGCCTGGGCAACAAAGTGATACCCTGTCTCCAAATAAATAAAAAAATAAAAAAATTATTGCAGTTTATCTTCAAGTAATTTTGTTCTGTTTTACATGGAAGGTAAGACCCTTACAAAAATATCCTTCCAATTTCTCCTTCTGATCTTCTGTGGTGCTGTTGTCATGCATTTTACCTTTACATATGCTACAAACATACATTGTTACGATTTTTCCTTTAAACGATCAACTACTGCATAGAATGATTAAACATTAAGAAAAGCTGTACTTTTATTTACCTTCACATTATTTCCCTTTGCGTGTGTATAACTGCATATGTATACAAACATACATATCTTCAATTTTACCATTTCATTGTGAGAATCCAAGTTTCTGTCTATTATCAGATTCCTTCTGCCTAATGGATCCCTTTAACAGTTATTGTGGCATTATCTGCTGGTAGTAAATTCTCTTACCTTCTGTTTGCCTGGAAAAGTTTTTTATTTTGCTTTGATTTTGAAAGGTATTTTAACCTAGTATAGAATTCTGAGTTTTTTCCTCTCCAGTACTTTAAAGATGTCATTCCATTGTTTTCTGACTTTTATGTTTCCTTGTGAGAAGTCTGCTGTAATTCTTATATAATTCTTTTCTTCTGAATCTGTTTGATCTTTGGATTTTAGCAGTCTGAATGTGATGTGTGGGTGTGTGGATTTTTTCTTCTATTTATATTTTTTGAGGTTTTTCTGAGCTTATTGGATTCTTGCTTTGCTCTTTCATTATATTTGGAAAATTCTCCACAATTATATCTTAAGATAATTCTGTCTTATTTTCTCTTTGTTCCATCTCGGATTTTAATCAAATGTATGTTCAACCATTTGATGCTGTCTAACAGCTCTTGCATACTCTGTTCTGTCTTTACCTACTTTTTTCCTTGTCACTCAGTTGGGTAATATCTATTGACTTATTGTCAAGATCACTGATTCTTTCTATGGCTGTGCTGAGTCTACTGATAAGTCCATCAAGGGTATGATGCACTTTTGTTACTGTTTTTTATTTCTAGCATTTCCAATTGGTTCTTTTTTACAGTTATGTCTCTGCTGATATTTCCTATCTGTTTGTGCCTGTTGTTTAATTTCCCAATAAATTCTTTAACATATTAAGCATAGCTATATCAACTTCCCTGTTTGATAGTTCCAATATCTAGGTGGTATCTGAGTCTGGTTATGTTAATAATTTTGTCTCTTGGTTGTGTTTTTTCTTTTTTCCCTTTGCTTTTTTATGTGTCTCATAATTTTTCAGTGAATCACAAATATCAAGGTTAGAATAGTATGGACTGAGAGAAATAATATCTATGCCTGAAAAAGATACACTTCTTCTAGTGGGCCTTCAATGCTGGAGTTGAGTAAGTCTAGTTAGGGGTTATGCTGGGTTTGATTTTGTTGCTATGGTTAACTTCAGTGTGTCACTGGCTTCAAATTCCTCTAGTGTTATCTTGTATTTAGTATGGGGGCTAGGGTGTCAATGGGTTTGTCTCAATGTTCCTATTCCATCCTCAGCTTTCTGCTTTCCCTGGGTGCCTGCAATACACAATGGTTCTCTCTTGCTCTTGCCACTCAGAAGTAGAGCTCTATTGCTAGTTACCTGGTGCTTATGAGGCTGGGGGGAGTGGAGCAGAGGGAAGGCTCTCTGTTGTTATGGTCCATCATTAGTCTTAGGGAGGCCCTGTGTGTCTAAGTCTCAGGGGTGGGCTTTCTTGGTGGTCCCTCCCCACCTCCCAATGACAGCCAAACTCTGCCTTGTGTCTGTGGTAGGTCTCCTGTGAGAGATGATTTCCTGCCCCTCCCTTGGTGGTAGAAGACACCTAATGGTATTGGCCCTGGGCTCAGAATTCTTTCCTAACCCTCACCCAGGTATAGAGGTGGTTTTTTTTTTTCTATTCTTTTATTCTTTCTTTATCTAAAATAGGTCATACTTGTGCCTGGGGGCAACATGGTTTGCTGCTCTTTCTCAAGCAGCTTAAGGCTTTTGTTCCACAGCAGGGAGAGGCCAGATGGTGCTTCATGTTTTTCCTGAAGTGGTGGTTGCTCCCGTCCTTCAGGCCTATGCTACCAGGAAAGGCCCCATCCTGTCTCCAGCTCTCCTCGATCCTTCCTGTGAGCAACCAGTAAACGTCCGTGGAGAAAAGCCTGTGGCAGGGTGGGCGCTCCCTTTGTGTGTGCAGCTTTCAGGGTGCTGCATTCTCATGCTAGCCACACTCAGTCTTTAGCAATTTGTTAAACATTTTAGCTGATTTCTTTTTCTCTCCTTGTTTGAAGCCTGGCGTCTTCTCTTCCCCTCCTCACAACCCATATCTCCTTGGAGGAGCTTGTCTTTCTTGGGATTTCAGGCTGCTTGGTTTAAGCTCTCTGATGAGTTTAAGAAAATTTATGATTTGGTAGTTTATCTGACTTTTTTTTCTTGAGACAAGGTTTTGCTCTGTTCTCTGGGCTAGAGTACAGTGGCATCATCATAGCTCACTGCTACCTCAAAGTCCTGGGCTCAAGCAATCCTCCTGCCTCAGCCTCCTGAGTAGCTGGGACTATAGGTATGTACCATGTCCAGCAAATTTTTCTGTTTTTTTTTTTTTGAAATGGAATCTCACTATGTTGATCAGGCTGGTATCGAACTCCTGGCATCAGGTGATCCTCCTGTCTTGGCCTTCCAAAGTGCTAGGATTACAGGTGTGAGCCACCATGCCCAGTCCAGCCTGTCTGGCTTTTTTTTATTGTTAGGGTGGAAGCCATACTCTTTCCAGCTAAATTACCACAGCCTAGCTGAATGTAGCAGCTTATTCAATTATATGTATTGTGTGTGTGTATCTATACACACACATAGACACCTATAGACATTCATATACACGTGTGCCTATGTGTGTGTATATTCCTGTTTCCTTTCAGAAACACAGCTTATAAAAATGAAGACTGCATTAGAACTATTGAATAAGAATGTTTTATGGAATAAAACAGAGATGATAAAAAGGCAAAATCTAATTTAGTTACATCTAGGCTTGGAGCTTTCTCCCTATAAGGACAAGTAGGAAACCGTAATTTTCTAAAATTTGTTATCTAAACTAGGTTTTGTGGGGAACCAGAGAAACCAAATGCTGATTTAAGAGATACTGATAAAACTGGGGCTGGGCACAGTGGCTCACACCTGTAATCCCAGCACTTTGGGAGGCCAAGGCAGGAGGATTGCTTGAGGCAAAGAGTTTGAAAACAGCCTGAGCAATAGTGAGATCCTGTCTCTACAAAAAATAGAAAACTTAACCAGGCGTGGTGGTGCACACTTGTAGTCCCAGCTACTCGGGAGGCTCAGTCAGGAGGATCACTTGAGACCAGGAGTTTGAGGTTGCAGTGGGCTATGATGAAGCCATTGTACTGTAGCCTGGGTAACAGAGCGAGATCCTGTCTCCAAAAAAAAAAAAAAAAAAAAAATAGAGGTGTTGATAAAATTAATAACTAGATATGAGCATGTGGTAAGCTTACTGGTCTTTAAAAAATATTTAAGCTGGGCGCGGTGGCTCACGGCTGTAATCCTAGCACTCTGGGAGGCCAAGGCGGGTGGATCACTCAATGTCAGGAGTTCGAGACCAGCCTGAGCAAGAGCGAGACCCTGTCTCTACTAAAAATAGAAAGAAATTATCTGGCCAACTAAAATATATATATAAAAAAAAAAATTAGCCAGGCATGGTGGTGCATGCCTGTAGTCCCAGCTACTCGGGAGGCTGAGGCAGTAGGATCGCTTAAGCCCAGGAGTCTGAGGTTGCTGTGAGCTAGGACGATGCCACGGCACTCACTCTAGCCTGGGCAACAAAGCGAGACTCTGTCTCAAAAAAAAAAAAAAATTTAAGAAGCTGATTTTGTATTTTGTCTGAATGGAACACCTCCTCACTTGGACATGGAGGTTATTTCTAATGCACATATGAAAATAAAAGTTAAATCCAAATCTCTGAATCTAAACATTAATCATTTTAAAAAGTTGCCTTTGATGTACTCCTCCAAGTTTGTACACTCAAGAGATACAAATTAGAGAACTCCACAGGGGCAGAGTTTGTTTTGCTTTTATGTGTCTGTTACTGAGTGAATGAAAACATGCAGCTGTTTTCTATCGCTATAAGCAATCACCTTGTCTCCTTCCTTTTATTATAAAATGTGATGGCTTTTTTTTTTTTTCTGTTTTTATCCTCTTGGTCTCCCTGCATACCTGCTTCTTGTGACTTCTATGAAACTATGCTATTCTGGCTCTAATTCTGATTATCCTTTCTTCTGCCCCTCAGACCTCTGAAATGTTAATGTTCCCAGATTTTTCATCCTCATGTCCCGAACTCTTGCTTTTAACCTTCAATTTAATTCAGGACTCTCCATGTATTTAAATCTTTTAAGAGCACATATGACCTTTTATAATTTTCTTCATGTGGTTCTGACATCATCGTTGTCAGGATTCTTCTTTAGTATTGTGTGATTTTACTTCCATTATGAATCAATCCAACCCCCCATTATATCATCTAATGTAATGGCTGGAATCAAAAAACAATTGATATGTATTATGTTGGACTTCTAAAATTAATATTAATTCAAAGAGATTTCTCTTAACTCTTCTTGGTTCCTCAGTTTTAACTCTTAGTTCTTTATATAGTCATAATCTTGTCTCTTTTTATTATCATGGTCAGAACTTTCAGAGGAGATAAAAACACTAAAGATGGTAATATTTGTCACATTTCTGATTTTATTGAAAATGTCTCTATGGTATATAATTATGGATAACATTGGCTGTTAATTTAAAAATAATTTTTAATTATATTTAACAATTTTTAATTTTGCATTTCCATTGTCATCTCTATGCAATATGTGTTCTTGATGAAGTTCTCTTGTTTTTTTACTATATCATGAATTCTATTTTTTGTAGAATTGATTCTGTTCTAACTGCCTTATATAAATTCATTTTTTACATTTTTATATACATATTTTCTTCTTTGGTATCTGCAATTTTCCTTTTTGTCTCCTTTTCCTATCTTTTTAGTAGGATCACATTTTAAGTAATAAAACACGGATGCCTTCCTCCACACCCTTCTTCCCCTTCAGCCAGACTACATTTCTTGTCTGCTGTTATATGTCCTTTTGGCAGATATGCTTTTTCCTTTGCTCAAGGCACTTATTACATTCTTTTTTTCTGGCATTTTTTCACAGGTCTCATGTATCTCGTCCTTGAATGAAGAGTGAGTCAACTGACCCATGGCATGTGTTTCCTTTGGGCCCTCCGGGTTCTTGAGGACGCTGCCAGACTCGCCCTCCTAGATCCTAAGGTGCAGTGGACTCTGATGGGTTCAGAGTCCCCAGCCAGCGTTCCTGTGACTAATGGCTCTTTCTAAAATCTGCGTCTACTGGCCTGAAGCAGCAGCTTTTGTCCAGGCTGCCTGGGAGAACGTTCTGGCTCAGCATTTACTGGCTGTGAGTGCTGGGCCAATTATTTCCTCTTCCTGCTCATCCATGAAACTGAGCTAACAGTGGTACCTGCCAAAGGTACATGAATTAATAGAAGTGCTTAGACTAGTGCCTGGTACCAAGTAAACACTCTGTGAGTATTAGTTGGTGCTGTTTTTGTCATCATTGTTCTTACAGGGGTCTCCGCGCTTTCCCAATCCAGCTCATCCTGTGTTTTATTCCCAGACTAATCTTTCTACAGCACAGACCCAGTTATGTTATTCAACCACAGAAAACTTTCAAAGGCCCCCACTGTTTACCACATTAAGGACCAGCTTCTGGGCGGGGCATTCAGAGAATTCTAGCACAGGGGCCAGGACATCACCCCCACCTCTCCCTGGTCCATTGTGCTGTGCTCAGGCCATGGTGGAGATTTCACATTTTCCTCAACTTATTCTGTTCTCTTCTGCCTCAGAGCTGTCCTTATTGCCCCCAATACTTGCCATCTGTCCTGTTTGCGGCCCTCACACCTCATCCTAAATTCTACCTTCCCCACAATGCCCAGCAGAACTGCCCCATCAGGTGTGATAGCTTGGTCTTTGGAGTCCTCATCGTCCTTTGTTAGAGCCACACATACTGAGAGCTACAGTGACGTGCACAGTGGACGTGGCCACTCTCCTCTCTTCCTCCCCTTCCAACGCCAGGCTTCTCACAGGCAGGAATTAAACTAATCTTCCTGTGCATTCCCTGAAGTTCCAGTGACATGTCTTCACATGGTGGGAGCCCTGTAGACAGTTGTTGTTCTGAATCGAACTAATACAGATAAACCCTAGTTAAGGAGTATAAGGCACAGAACACATTTTTTGGGTTATACTTTGGCTGCACTATACAGCACAGCTTCCTTAACTTGTTAAAAACAAAAGTTTTACATGTTTCAACAGAACAGTCAGAAAGATACACTTTCCCACAAGACTTCAGAAACCCCTGAATGTCAACAAATATGGTGAGATAGTTTTCCACAAGCGAGGGCGTTGATGTCATTCACTTAGCATCATTTCAATCCCTCATATCATTGATGGTTGCAGATTCATATCAGAAGTCAAATAAAGTAAAATAAAATACAAGAAGCCCATTCTTCAAGTAATGTCCACTATAAAACTCTAGAGAATGAGTATTTAAATTGGAAAATACAGGAACAAGGTTGAATGTCTTCACAGTATAAATCAATCGATGAAGATTTATTATAAGTCACTGAGAGGCCATTTTAAATTAAACTGTAAATTTGGCCTAAATCTCAAGTTTTAAGTTATTTCCAATAATTTAGCAATGTGGCTTAAAGCCATGTTATACTCATTTATCACTGAGTTTGTGATAAAATGAATTTACTTCAACTCAGCAATTTTTATTTAGCCTTTGAACTTTTCAGTTAATCCAAAGAAACAAGGAGGTGACAGAAACGCATCACCATTTAAAATAATTTAAGTGCAATCTATTTCTAAAAGTGCCCATTGCCGCTGTAACCCCAATATCCAAAATTCAGGGAGAAAAGAGGGTTTAAAAGTAGTAACTAAACAAAAAACTGCTTAACATAAAGCTTTTTTTTCCATTTTTAAGAAGCAGCAGTTGGTTACTGGGTTATCTCTGGCTTAGACATAATACATAGCCGGAAAAAGAGAGATTCCTCATCTCCTCAACTCAGAGGCCAAGGCCTACAGAACAGCATATTCAATGCCAAGATACCTACAATGTTGTAAAATCACTGATATAGCTGTAGAACACATAAAATCCTGGGCCCCTCCTGAGAATCCCCCATACACGACACTTCCTCCCCTGGAATCCTCTCCTTCGTGCAATTATTACAAGAGTATTTCACTGGTGGAAACTAAGGCTGCCCTATCAGCTGTCACATCCTGGAGCCCTGCTTGTGTTACCTTCCCACGTTCTGTGGGGCAGGACAAGGCCAGAAGGAAGAGTAAATAGAAGAAATTTCATCTGTCTTTGGAAAGTTTAAGACTGGTCACTGCATTTCATTCAGCCCTTTTAATTGTGCAAGACAGAAAGTGTGCTCCCACATTTGCTAAAAAAAAAAAAAAAAAAAAACCCACGAAGTGCCAGTAGTACTTCCTTCAGCCGGCAGAGGGAACAAGGAACAGAACTTCATAGACATGGTAATGCACTGCTTGTCTTCACAGACAAAAATCAAAACCCAAATCCAGGTTTCCTTTGTTTCTTTAGAAAAATCGTACATAGAAAATTAGCATTTTTAAGGGGGCTGTTCACCAGGGCTTTTAATGTCAGAACAATATGGCTACTTTAGTACTGGATGTGCCCAGTGCCAAGATGTCCAGACCCACCCTAACCAAGGCAGGCATGAGGTGGAAGAGAACAAGACACAGTTCAAATCTTAGTCAACTCTTGGATCAACTCAGAGTTTATAACTCTCAGAATGGAAAAGACTTGTGAATTCTGTTATAGCTGTTTGCTGCCAGTGAACATTCTAGTTACATTCTGATCATTTAAAAATAAAATGTACTGGATTTTCTTTAACATTCTGGTCTCTAAAACTTAGAAAGAAATGGAAAGAAAACCACATAGGCCTTATTAAAAGCAACCCAGTGCAAGCATTTGTTTTAAAATTGCCGGGCTAAAACACAGCGCCCCTGGATTACAACAGCCTCTTTGCTGAAGCAAAACACACACTGAGCTTAGATTCTACTTCCTTCCTTTTGAAAGGAAAGGGGGAGCCTGTCGTGGAATGTGAGGCACCATTCAGCCTTTTCACAAGCCCTGACACTCCTGGCAGGTTTAGACGGAATCACACAGGGAATTTTCCACAAGCTAAATTTACTAGGGAGAACTGCTCTGAAGATGTCTGCGTTCTAGAAGAAGCACAGGAGCCAAGAGTGATCCAGGAGGAATATGGACCTTCGTTTCCCATCTCTCGCTCCCGTTTCCCAACCTACTTACTCTCCGTGGCCCAGAGTGGATTCCGGTACCTTCCACCTCACCGCTACCAGTGAAGGGATTTCAGGGTTTCCTTCTGGGGGAATTAAATATTCTAACAGTTAGACCTTGGTGATGGTCGCTCTACACTGTGGATGAATATGCTAAACACCATTGAACTATACACTTTAAATGGGTGAATTGTGTGGCATGTAAAGTGTTTCTCAGCGAAACTGTTAAAAAACAAATTGATTTCTCTCTTTCTGACTAAGATAGTAATGAAGGTAACGTAATGAATAGTAATGTTCATTCTCTCGCTTTTCAGCCAAGATGAGAGTCAAAGCAACATAATTTGACTGTCGGATTCTATTACCTTTTAGTTTTTTTATGCTTCCATTTGGTGTTTGTGTGTCTGATTTTCTTTCTAGATGTTTCTTTTATTGCTTCAGGTCTGACTAAAAGTCTTGTTTTTTTGTTTTTTACTCTCAAAGAATTGAAAATCTGTCTTTGGGGTGCAGGAAATGCCACCCCGAAATATGGCCCCTTGGCACACTGAGTATTTTAAGCTGAAGGAACTGGGAAAACTACAGATGCAGGAAGGTCCCTCTGACCTTCTCCCGCCTCCTCTCTCCCCAAGTGGGCCACAGGAACTAGAATTACTCTTGCACCTTCTCCTGAAGCAGGACATAAAAAAAAGAGAAAAAAAAGCAAACCTATATTTATTACCCAATGCCAATTATGTATATATATGCAAAACAATGTTAGGGATCATTTCCTGTTACATAAAAATGATTTCATCATGTGATACAGAAGCTAAATATTTTAAAACAGTTTAGGTAGCATTTAATAAAGAAAAGTGCTAAGACTAAGGAAGGAAGTGTCCTCTGCTTGGTATTGGTCAGACACATCTGGGGCTTGGTGTTAACACTAAACAACAGAATAGCCTGGAATACTTCCAGCAAAAAGAGAAAGAGCTCAGGAAAACTTAGGAGAAACCTACACCTACCTTCAAATAACTGAAGGGCTATCAAGTCAAAGAACCAGTGCCTTTTTGACATAGTTCTTACAGAAGAAAGTTGTATTTGTTGTACATTTGGTATAAGTTATAGGTAGACTTATGCAAGAAATTTGCAATGTTTGGAGCTGTCTATATGGGACTAAGTTCTTTCATTAAACAGTGAACTCCTATCTGAGAAGTGTGGTTCATGATCTGGACTCAGTATCACTGATTATGTTGTAGGAAGGATGTACTAATTCCAGGCCCAGCTTGTGACTAATAGCTGGTAACTTTCCCACACCATCTGCAGCCATGCTGGGGGTGGACTTTGGGAAAATGGCTGTGAGTGTGGACTCACCAAGCTGTACCAATTGGAGTTTAGACCCTTTGCTTTCAAGGGGCTCATATGACTAGATTGGGTCCATCAAAATAATCTCCCTTTTGCCATATAACATAACATAGTAAAGGGAGTGATATCTCCTCATCTTCAGTTTCCAGCCATACTCAGTGGGGAAGGGATTATACATGAGCAAGGGTCATTGGAATTGTTCTTAGAATTCTGCCTGTCACAAGGTGACTGTAGTTAAAATAAAATATTCAATGGTTATTGTAATATTCAGAGGAGGCTAAACTGTCATTGACTTTAGATCTCTTGCTTCACTACTTGACTACCCACATTGGTGGTTTCTAGCTCCTGATCTGGAGGAAGGTCCTTTCCAACTTAATGAACCAGTCCGCAGGTGTGAACCAGCAGAGGCTTTCCTGAGCCGCCGCTCCTGAAATGATTTTCCTCCTTCTGAGATTCACTCCTAGAATGTTTTGCTCTAGGACTCCGGCCTATATCAAATTCAAAACTGATCCAGCCCCAACTCTAATGAATTTAATTACCATTAATCTTAAACCATTCCAAATTATTTTTTCCTTTTAAATCCTCACCCTTTAATTCTTTCTTATTCATCTCCTACTACGAAGTAGGATTTAGCTTCAGTTTTCCTTTCCTAGTTTGTTTTTTTATGGGGCCTGGGGGAATTCCAGTCTTAATTTCTGAAATATATATTTATATTAAATATATGTGTATACATACATATATTTCACATATAGATTTCTCTTGTGTCCCCAAAAAAGGCTATAAGTCATGCATTGCTTAATGATGGGGAAACATTCTGAGAAATGTGTCATTAGGTGAATTTGTCATTGTGCAAACATCATAGAGTATACTTACACCAACCTAGATGGTATAGCCTACTATGCACCTAGGCTACATGGTATGGTCTATTGCCCCTAGGCTACAAACCTGTAGGCATGTTACTGCGCTGAATACTGTAGGCAATTGGAACACAATGGTGAGCATTTGTATACCTAAACATATCTAAACATAGAAAAAGTACAGTAAAAGTATGGCATTATAACCTTAAGGGACCACTGTCATATACATGGTCTATCATTGACTGAAATGCTACATTACGTGGTGCATGACTGTATATATATTTGGTAATGCGATCTACTGTCAAGCCATTTAATTCCCTCAGTGCGTACTGATGGAATGGAAACCGACTATAGAATTAAGCTTAATAAACCGTAATTAGGAAAACAAATCATCTGTAAAAAATACTGTGCACAGGCAGTCTTCAAATTATGAATATGTCAGGTCCCCAAAGTTCATTTTTAAGTCAATTGTTTGGAGCCTAGTCCCAGAGATACTATATTTTTGGGGAAATGCTGGTGAGTTCTGTGGATTCCCTGTAGATTTTATTAGCCCATAATGAAAATGAACTATAGTGGTAATGGTTCTAGAAATCAGGATCCTGGGAACATGAAGAAAGGGAGAAGGAAAAGAATATGTTCTTCTCTCTCTTTCTCTTATTTTTGTGAATCGGCCATTTGGGGGAATATTTTGAAATAAGGAGTTTGTTTTTCATATCTTTCAAACACTCTTTGCACATTGTGTTAACTTACTTTTATCCCTCTGCTATTGCTTGGAAAGTCTCCCTAGAGCCCCAGGATCCCTTGGCTGCCCATCTGGCCTCACTGGCCACCATCATCATGCTCCCTCGTCCAGGCGGGCTCTTCCTCCAAAAACCCTCTCTGCTGACATACAAACCATTTTCATTTCCAAATACAAATTAAGTTCTGACCCTTTTCATGAAGCTGTTCTCACCTAAGCCCTAAGTGCTTTGATGTTGCCCTCTATCAGGTTGAGTAATCTCCCTTCTATTCCCAACTTGTGGCATGATTTTATCATGAAAGGTTGTAAGATTTTGTCACATTCTTTTCTGTGTCTATTGAGATGATCTTGTGAATTTTGTGTTTTATTCTATTAATATGATATATTATATTACTTGATTTTTAAATAAAATAGAGTTAAAATGTGTTCTCTCCTCTTCTATTATTGGAGAGAGTAATTAAAGGATGGGAATTAACTTTTTTATAAAATGTATGGGAGAATTCATCAGTGAAGCACCTGAGTCATGGATTTTCTTTACGGAAAGTTTAAAAATTACTAATTCAATTTTTAAATTACTGTTTTTAAATTACTAATTCATTCTATTATAGGTCTATTTAGATTTTCTAATTATTTCTTGAGTTAGGTTTAGTAGTTTATGTTTTTCTAGGAATTTGTCCATTTTATCTAAGGTATCTAATTTGTTGTCATATATTATTTATACTATTTTCTTATAATCCTTTTTTATTTTTGTAAGATTGATAGGGCTGTTCACTGTTTTATTCCTGATGTTCGTAATTTGAATCTTTTCTCTTTCTTTTCTTGGTCAGTCTAGTTAAAGGGATGTCAATTTTGTTAATCTTTTCAAATAATCAATTTTTGGTTTGACTGAATTTCTCTCATGTTTTCTCTTTTCTATGTAATTTATTTCTGCTGTAATTTTTATTATTTTCTTCTATTTGCTTTAGGTTTCGTTTGTTCTTTCTCATCCAGCATCTTAAGATGGCGGCTCAGGTTATTAATTTGAGGTCTTTCTTCTTTTTTAATATAGGCACTGACACCTATAAGTTTCCCTCTCAGCACTGCTTTAGCTGCATTCCATAAATTTTTGTATGTTGTATTATTATCTTCATTCCTTTCCTATTTCCCTTGTGAGTTTTTTCTTTGAGCTATTAGGTATTTAGGATGTGCTATGTAATTTCTACATATTTGTGAATTTCCAAAATTTCTTTTTGTTGTTGATTTCTAGTTTAATTCTGTTGTGTTAAGAAAAGATAATTTGTATGATTTTAATTCTTTTAAATTTACTGAAGCTTGTTTTATGGCCTACCATATGGTGTATTTTAGAAAATGTTTCATGTGCACTTCAAAAGAATGTTTATTCTGCTGTTGGGTGGAGGGTACTCTAATTGTCTGTTAGATCTTGTTGGTTTATCCTCTTGTTCAATCTTTGATTTCCTTTTTATTATGTCTAATTGTTCTATCCATTATTGAAAGTAGTGTATTGAAATCTTTATTACTGTGGATTTGTCCATTTCTCCCTTCAGTTCTGTTAATTGTTGTTTTATGTATTTTGAGGCTGTGTTGTTAGGTACATATATGTTTCTAATTGTTATTAATATATCCTCCTTGTGGATTAACACTCTTATCTTTGTGAAACATCCTTTGTTATCTCTAGCAATAATTTGATTTCAAACTTTATTTTGTCTCATATTAATATAGCCACTCAAGCCCTCTTAAGTTTGCTGTTTGCATGGTATACCTTTTTCTATCATTTTACTTTCAACCTATTTGTATCTTTGAACTTAAAGTGTGTCTTTTAAATAGTTTATAGTTGGATCTTGTTTTTGTTCCACTAATCTCTGCCTTTTGATTCAACTGTTTTTATTTAATATTTTTATTGTAATATTTGGATTTAATCTGCCATTTTGTATAGTTGTTTTCTGTATATCTTATGTTTGTTTCATTCCTCTGTTCCTTCTGTGCTGCTTCTTTTGTATTAACCAAACATTTTCTAGTGTGATGTTTAATTTATTTTCATCATCTTTAGTTATTATTTTCTCAATGTTTTCTCTAGTGCTTACCATGTATGTTTTAACTTATCAAAATCTATTTCAGATTTATATAAAATTAACTCCAATGAAATAATGAAATTTTATTCATATATATCTTTATTCCCTTCCTCTCTTTTGGGTTCTATTAATGTTATATATAGTGGGTTATGTATGTTACAAACCAAAAATACATTGTTATAATTATTACTTTATATAATCTGATGTCTTTTAATGAAACAGAGGAGAGGAAGTACATATTTATGTAGTTCGTTATATTAACCATCTTATGTACCATTTATGATTCATTATTTTCATGTGGATTTGAACTACCCTCTGGTGTCATTTTCTTACTCCAATATGGTTTTACTCCTACCCGCCTTCTCTGTGTTGCTTTTTCAAATATATATGTTAGAAACTCAAAATTTATATATGTTATAAACTCAAAAATATAATGATATACATATTTTTAATTCAATTTCTTTTGAAAATGCATTTGAATGAGGGAAATAAACATTTGATTATAATGTCTTTTTATTTACTTACATCATTAGCTTTATTAGCACTCTTTTTTCATGCAGATTCAAATTATACTCTGGTGTGATTTGCTTTTAGTTGGAAAAACTCTCCTTAGAATTTCTTATAAGCCAGGTCAAGAAACAGCTTTTGATTATCTGGGAATGTCTTTATGCTGCCTTCCTTTTTCAAAGATAATTTTGCTAGGTTCTTGGTTGACAGTTTTTTTTTTACTTTTAGCACTTTGAATATGTCATCCCACTGCCTCCATTATTTCTAATGAGAAGCCAATTGTTAATTTTTTTGAGCTTCCCTTGTAAATGATGATTCATTTTGCTCTTGCTCTTTTCAAGATTTTCTCTGTATTTTTCAACATTTTGACTATCCTGTGTCTGGGCATGGATTTCTTTGTGCTTCTTCTATTTGGAGTTTATTGAGCTTCTTAGATGTATAGATAAATGCTTTTCATCAAATTTGGGAAGTTACCCAACATCGTTTCCTTGAATTATTTTTCTACTCCTTTATCTCTCTTCTCTCCTTCTGGTACTCCTGTTATGCATAAGCTGGTATGCTGACGGATGTCCCACATCTCTTAACAGCACTGTTCATTTTTCCTCATTCTGTTTCTCTTTTCTGGATCACATAATCTGTATTGATCTATATTCAAGTCCACTGTTTCTTTCTTCTGCCAGCTAAAATCTCCTGTTGAGCCCCTCTGGTCATATTTTCATTTATATTATTGTACTTTTCAAGTGCAGAATTTCCATTTAGTACATTTAAAATAATTTCTCTTTTACCGGTATTCTCCATTTGATGAGACATTATTATCATGCATTTTATTTAATTCTTTAGACATGATCTCCTTAAGTTTATTGAACATATTTATAATGACTAAAGTCATTGTCTGCTAAGTCAATCATATAGGCCCCTTCAAAAGCAGTTCCTACTTCCTGCCTTTCTTCTGTATATGGGTCTGCTATGAGCTGAATCTGTTGTGGGTTGAAGTGTGTTACCTCAAATTTCATATGTTGAAGTTTTAACCCCTAGTGTTTCCAAATGTGACTGTATTTGGAGATAGGACCTGTAGAGAGGTGACTGGGTAAGATGAGTCATATGGGTGGGCCCTAATCACTGTCACTGGTGATGTGTGCAGGCATGCACACAGGGAGGACCCTGTGAAGATCCTCGGCAAAGACCACATAGAGGGAGATGGCCATCTACAAGGAAAGAAGAGAGGCCTCGAAAGAAACCAACCCTGCTGACATCTTGATCTTAGACTTCTAGCATACAGAATTTTGAGAAAATAAATTCCTGTTTTTTATTGAAAACTGGACATTTTGCATAATACATTGCAGTAACTCTGTGTATTTACTGCCTCTCCTCCACCCTAAGGGGTTGATGTTGTTGTTTTCTTGGCCATTTATTTATGTACTTAGTGACTTGAACTCTATTTTCCACACATGTGCAGCCTCTTGTTTCTATCTTTTAGCCTGGCCTCCTACAGGTTCCCCTGGTCAGCATAAACCACTATTGCTTATAGTTTGTGCTGAAGCTCCCTTAGCCAGTCGTATGTTTACTCTTCACCATGGGATGTGTGTGTGTGGCTCACAGGCTGCTATCACAGTTTAAATGATTAAGCATTTGCCTTCACATTTTGTTAGGGACTGCCCCCTAGGATTTTCCCTCTCCCATCACTCCTGGGAAGGTGGAGTCTTAGGTGTGTACACAGGCTTTCAGATTGTCAGGGATAGGAGTGGTTTTTGTTCTCCAGCCTACTTTTCTAGGTGTTGCCTTGGGTGAGAGTAGCTTAGGGTTCCATCAGTTTTTGGTGAAAGGTTGTGCTCTAGTGCTGGTGAGGCTTCTCCTGCCATTTGTTGATTGGCCTGTGTGTAGTTTAGGGATGTTTTCAAATCTGCCCACATCCTGGACTCACTGCTTCTGAGTACAGCCCAGCACTGTGCACAGCCTTCCTGACCACCCTGGTTATGCGTGATCCTACGAGGGCTCTTCTTGCTGTCTTTCCACTGTTCTCAGGTAAACTGATTGCGCTGCCATTTTGCTGGCTGCTGCTTGTATCATGGAGCTATGACTGCCTTCTAAATTGCTCCCCACCGAGATGTTCATTACTTTTGACAGTGCCCTTAGGTATGAAATTCTCTGTGCTCTGTTCCAAATAAAGTCAGCTCCCTCAGGCAGAGCTGTGGAGTTCTTCATCCTTGAGAGTGCCTCTTTGACCCGCCTCTCTGCTAGAGCAGAATCTCTGTACAGCTGCAGAAGAGCTGGGGACAGGACACGGTAGCTGGCTTTTCCCAGAGTGACACCCTGCCCCACCAGCAGGTGGCGAGGGGGCTATGCGTGGCCTCCATCTTCTTGACTTGCCTTTCCTGGGATGGAACTTCAGCCTTAGAAGTGAGCTGGGATGAGGGTGATCAGGACCCCACTGTTCTTGGCTTACTATGCCAAGGATAGAACTCTGTCCTACAGATGGGTTAGGTGGAGGAAAGGAGTCTTGGACCTCTGAGTCATGCCTGCCTGTCATGGAGCTTCTGTAAAATGTGGCCGGAAGACATGGGAAATGCTGACATCCCATCACTTTCAGGGGGAAATTGCTACCATAGACTGGGAACTAGGGGAAGAGGGGATGAGTCCCATCTTCCTGGTTGCACCTGCCTGGATTAGAGCTCCTCAATCAGCTTCCCTAAGCTTGGGGTGGAAGGTGCGGGTCTTGTCTTAACAAGATTTAGTTGATTATCTCATTTTCTTGAATGACTACTTCTTTATTGTCTTTATGTCCTTAGGAAAATTCTCTTTAAATAAATATTTTTTAAAAAATGATTTTTTAGGCCGGGCACGGTGGCTCACACCTGTAATCCTAGCACTCTGGGAGGCCGAGGTGGGCGGATTGTTTGAGCTCAGGAATTCGAGACCAGCCTGAGCAAGAGCGAGACCCCATCTCTACTAAACATAGAAAGAAATTATACGGACAGCTAAAAATATATGTAGAAAAATTAGCTGGGCATGGTGGCGCATGCCTGTAGTCCCAGCTACTCGGGAGGCTGAGGCAAGAGGATTGCCTGAGCCCAGGAGTCTGAGGTTGCTGTGAGCTAGGCTGACGCCATGGCACTCTAGCCCAGGCAACAGAGTGAGACTCTGTCTTAAAAAAAAAAAAAAAAAAAGATTTTCTCCATTAAGTGGATGTTTGTTGGGGAGATAATCTGAGGTGTTCTTCACTCTTGTCCAGAGTCATCTTTTCCTTCGCATAATAAACAATGCAAATAATACAAATAATGACTCCTACCTTTGGGTATTCATTTTCTTCATGACAAAGACTATATCTTCTATTACTTCCATATTTTTTATATACTAATAACTTTATTTCAGTATTTTAAATGATGGAGCCACAGATAATTAGTGCACTTTAAGACACAGTAAAGAGCTAACACTCTGTCCAATCAGTTTGCATTTGAACAGCACTTGAGCACTTTATTGTTTTTCAATGCTATTGCAATGATAACAGCACTTTGTCCTCATTGGGAAGTGGCTAGGATGTTTCTAGCAATGTGCAAATACAGCCAGGATAACAGCCAGGCAGAGCTGGGACTAGAATCCGGGGCTCCCTACTTCCAACTCTTCCACCAACTCCCAAAGAATGAACTCTTTAAAAAGAAATCTGTTTATTTCCTGTCTAGAATAGTAGCTTTTCTACCCACAAGGATTTGGATTATTATTAATCTGGAAATTTTCTCTTTCCATATTTTAATTCAGTAGCAATGTGATGAAACTTGTGCTTTTGATAAGATTTCCTACGAAATGAGACATCATTTGGATAGATAAATATTCTCACCGGCAAAATTGCTTGACATATGCACCTATTCTTTATCTGTTACAATGACTGAATTTTAAGTATCTCTCTGAGGTTAAAAAAAAGCCATTGAAACTGAGGGGGAAAAAAAACAACCTTTTAACAGCAGAGGGGGCTGGCTGAACTAATAAAAGGGAATGTTCTGAATTACAACTCATCATTTAACTGAAGGACTCTCTTCAATACAATCACTATTTTGAAAATGAATATTTATCATGCCTGAAAACTAATGAAGATTAATTATAATGCCATTTATTAAGAGACCTTTAAAAACTGTCCTTTGTTTGAAAAACACCCATAAAATTAAGCTCCTACCTGTTCAGACATTTATGTTAGCAATGGTTGAAAAGAGCAGTGAGCTGCTACTAAATATATCAGAGTGCCCAATTAAATTGTTACAGGTCGCTATGTGGCGTCACTGGCTGGTAGAAAGGCTGAAGTTAAACCCTTCGCTGTCAAGGAAACAATCAGACATCAGTGGTTCTGTCTAACCCATGGCATGACAGGAAGCCAATATGAAAAGGTGATATGCACATCACTCTTGGCTTTTCATAGCCATTGTCCACAGTTTAATCTTGATGTGAATCACTGAGACATAACTGGTGATCGTAAAATCTGCAATGTCAGAAGGGTAATGATAGACAGGTGGGAATGAGATCCATGCTCAAAGCAGCTAGGGAGGTGTGAAGATTTCTCCTGACAAGAGAAGAGATCAAAATATGGCAGAGTAATTGCCCACCATTTCCACCGGCTCTTTTTCTTCCGAATTCAAAGTATTCAGTCATGCAAACAAATCAATTGTAATGTCTGTGTGCCTTCTCCTTCCTTCCTTCCTTCCTTCCTTCCTTCCTTCCTTCCTTCCTTCCTTCCTTCCTTCCTTCCTTCCTTCCTCCCTCCCCTTTCTCTGTCTCCCCTTCCCTCCCTTCTTCTCTCCTCACTTTCTGTTTCTTTCTTTTATTCATTCAACAAACATTTCCCTAGTGCCTACAAAAGGCTAGGTATTTTGTTAGACACTGGGGATATATCAGAGAATGAGAAGGACACTGTCCCTCTCCTCAGTACTCACATTCTAATGGTGGTGGTTGCGTGAGGTACATACCGACAGTGCGCATTAAACTAATATAAGGTGAGTGCAGGCTACAGTAACTGCTATGCAAGAAGTAAACTGGTTAATGTGGCAGAACTTGTCTAGAACAGGCTTGGGGAGTAATGTGGGGTAGAGATTGGGTCACTTTAGTTGGGGCCATTAGGGAAGGCATTTTTGAAGACATACATCTGAGACCTGAGAGTGAGAAGGAACTGACCGTGAGAAGAACATTCCAGGCAGAGGAAACAGCAAGAGCAGAACCCCTGGGATGGGAAAGGGTGTGGTGGACTCAAGCACTGAAAAGGAGGCACAGGAGATGACGCTGGGGAGGCTGGAATGGGCAAGAAGATGCCGTGACAAAGAGTCTTTGCTTGGCCAAACTTTAGTCAGCCTTCTGAATTTTCTCCTATGCCCATCTGTGTACTTCCTTGTAAAATCCAGTTTTAGCAAAGAACCTTGCAAAGTTAGTTTAGCAAGAACCCCCCACCCTCAATATCTGATCACCTCTGATATCTGATCAAGTTCCTCCACCATCCTCCACCATCCCCCAGACGGTGTCTGGTGACTTCGCCTGTCTTTAGCTATAATCCCCCTCGCTCCTGATGTTTCCTCTTAGTAATTTTCCACTCACTGACCTCTACCCTGCTCCTTGGCTGTAAATTCTCACTTGCTTGTGTTGTAATCAAAGTTGAGCCCAGTCTCTCTCCTCCACTGCAAGACCCTGTTGCAAGTGTTCCCTATGCCCATTGTGATGGTCTTGAATAAAACTTTTCCTTACCATGCTTTAACAAGTATCATTGAGTAAGTTTTAAACAGTAATGATCACAACGACAGCCAGTGTTTACTGTGAGCTTGCTATGTGTCAGCTCTTCTAAGAAACTAAAGTGTATGATCTCATTTAATCGTCATAACAAACTGAGCGGATAGGTATTATTACCTTCTTTTTAAAGGAGAGAAAACTAAGTCTCTAGACAGGTTAGATAATTTGCCTAAATAATGCCAAAATGAGGAGTTGAACCAAGGTTGTCTGACTCCAGCATCTGTGAGCTTAAGCACTATATGCTTTGGTGATGGACAGAATGCAATCGCATGGAAACTAGCAAGCCAGAAAAGAGCTCTGTCATTGTCCAAAAATACTGTCTACCTCATCCCTGTGATCATTCAGAAGCAGCTCCACAGAGAAAGTCACATAGGCACAATATTTGCCTTCAGGGTATTCAATTCATAACCAGGAACAAGACAAGTGCACATGGGTTCTAGAATGAGTTAGAAAGATACTAAACCAAAAACCTGAAATGGTTACAGTTCAGATATCACATGCAGGTCAAAACTTTAATGATAGTTCACTCTGGTTCTTAGCTAAGTAATTTTAGCCATTTCAGAGTGAAATCTTATTCTGTAATTCCCAAGAAAGGCTTTTTCCCCTCATTACTATTTTGTTTTGTCTTTCTCCTTCCAAAGGGGTGATGCACGAGAGAGGAATGAAGCTGCTGTTCAGGACCACGTTAGTCACGAGGCCTTACCTCATGCCGGCAAGTCTCTATGATGCTGTCATAAACATATTTGCATGCTTTTGCACAGTTAGGATTTTCTGAACAAATTTTACTAAATTCTGGGACTTGGGCTAAAAGACTAGCTTGCAAGTTAAATGGTGGTGGATCAGCTCATGAGAGTCATCCAGAGAGATTTACCTCCCTGGAGGCTTGTGTTTTCATTTTGAGGGGAAACTGAGACCCAGGGCCAAGGAGAGAGCCCTGGATTGTAAAGCTGGAGACACTCGATTTATTTTCTCCCTGGAGAGATTTATTTGTATTCCAAAGGCTAGGAGTAGAAACCCAGGATCCTCCTCAAGGAGCAAAGATTCTTCTCCCACCCTTCAGGAGAACAGGGACAGCTGTCCCTCTCCTATATAGCAGCCCAGGTTTATATTTGGGGGATTCTTTGTCTCCAGCAGATCCTGCTACCTATAAGATGAAATTGGCTGTCACCATATTGCCCCAGGGACAAGGATTGGGGCAAAGGGAACTGAAGTGGAAATTACTGTGTGAGTAATAATAATCAATCTGCTCTGCTCCAGGAGCCTCATGTTTGCATTCAGGGCAATATTAATAATAATAAATACAGGTATTGAAAACTTACTGTCCATCCAGCTCCTTCTCCCTTGCGGGTATCAACTGGCAAGGTGGGACCTGGGAAGCAGCAACCTGTGTAGGTGGGTGGTGGGAAAGGGGGGACTGAGGAGAGTTTTAGGGACAAGGAGCTCAGACTCTGGGCCAGCTCTTTTCCCGCACTTTGGTTGCAGAAAAGGAGGAAGCGGGTTCAGCTGCACCGTTAAGTTAAATGTAGACAGAGGAAGTCGAATTTCCAGTGTGTAGAAAAGGGACAATATACACTCTCAAGGTCACAGTAGACCCTCAATAAATGTTTGCATAAGGAGGCACAGAAGAGAAGGAGGGAGGAAGACCGGAAGGGTCTAACGAAGTATATTTGTTAGAATATACTCAGAAAGCGGGACAGAAACAATGTTCTGGCAGGAACATATCAAAAATGACAATCTTATGTAATGTTTACCTAATATCCTAATCCCTAATACGAAATGATCCTAAGTGCCCAGGTGGGCAGAGCAATTAGAAATGCTGATCTACTCTCTCTTTTTTTGTTTTTTCTTTAGAGACAATGTCTCCCTCTGTTGCCCAGGCTAAAGTGCCGTGGTGCCATCGTAGGTCACTGCACCCTCGCACTCTTGGGCTCAAGAGATCCTCCTGCCTCAGCTTCTCAAGTAGCTGGGACTATAGGTGTGTGCCACAATGCTGGGCTAATTTTTAAATTTTCTGTTGAAATGGGGTCTCACTATTTTGCTAAGGCTGCTCTTGAACTCCTGGCCTCAAGCGATCCTCCCACCTTGACTTCCCAAAGTGTTGGGATTAGAGGCATGAGCCTCCGCACCTGGCCCTGATCTACTCTTTAATTATGAAGGAAGAAACTGGAGATGCCTACCAAACAGATTATGATCTAGGAGTTCTGGAAACTACCATGAAACTTGTTAGCAATTGTCTTGTGAACACAAAAAGTGAGGGCCATCCTCTCTCTTCCCCAGTGTCTCAATCTGAGCTCAATTCGTCACAGAGATTTTGGACAAAACAGAATATTACTTACCAGGTAGATTTCTGATAACAATGTTTGGGTTGTTTTGTTCCTGAAAGGGATAAAATATGCTATCCTGGCATATTGACTATTTGTGTTAAGGGCACTTGAAAAACAGCAATTGCCAACAGAGCACTCTGACCTTCGTGCTGTTCCTTAAAAGCAGAAGATGAAATTGCCACATGAAAGATGCCCTCCCAGAAAGAAACAACATTCTTATTGTCAAGGATGGGATGTTAAGACCAAGAGAATTCTGAACAGACCTTGTTAAAACAACTTATCTATTAAGCCTCCAACAAAATTTAGTTGTTTTCTTCACGACTTACTATTCTTTGTTCAATTCAGTATATAAGTATCTCACTCTAACTGCTTCTCTTTATTCTTTTATGAGGGCTTCTGTGCCACATAAAGCTTGTATTATGTTTTTCTACTGTTTAGATGTTATGACAATTTAATTTTTGAACTCAGCCAAGACCCTAAGAGGATGGAGGTGGAATTTTTCTGCCTCTACATCCCCAGAATGAATGCTATCAGCATGTAGTATTATTGGGAAAAATGTTTGAATAATTCTCCTGTCTCCAGAAGTCATATCTCTCACCAGCTATAAATAACTTCTGAATTTTGGTTGAGGAAACGAAGATCTCAGCTTTTTGGGCCCAGGATCTAAAAACATAATGACTGGTCAGGGCCTCTGGCTCACAGAATACAGAATAGCTTTTGACCCCAGGCAGAGTTTGGGCCTCAGCTGACACCATCAGCTCATTTTGAAACAATGGCCTTGAATTTTCAGAAACCCTTCACTATAAAATATTTTGCTTATCTCATTAATGACCATTAAAGATGTTAAAGGTAATTCATTCAATACTTTTTATTTTCTATTAAGGGAGAATGTTGATGTGCTTGGCATTTCCTCTTAAGGGTTCAGAGTTCATGAGAATCACATTATCTTAATATAGATTATTTCCCAGCCTGCAACAGAGAAAGGCCATGCATGTGTTCTTGGGTTTAGCCGTTGTCAAGAGCAGTAGAAACTTTAATGGACCTTCTTGGAGATCTCTAGCCAGAATTAACGGGCAAGGCAAGAACACCGGAGTCAGGCCCTAGAGCATGGCAGGCAAGCATGTGGTATAGGTTGTTGGGTATATGTCATAGCTTAAGTATAACAATGGCCAGAGAAGGCTAGTGATAGAGTTGCATGAAGCTCAGAGCTCAGTATACAGGAGCAATGCAAAGAGTCAGTTATTGCAGACTTAGCACAAAGAGATGCAAGTCTGAGGATTCATTTATTTACCCAAGATTCATTAAAAAGGCACATATTAGCTGGGCATGGTGTCTCATGCCTCTAATCCCAGCATTTTGGGAGACTGAGGTGGGAGGATCACTTGAGGCCAGGACTTCAAGGGCAGCCTGAGCAACAGAGAGAGACCCCATCTCTACAATAAATAAATAAAATAAAAACAATCAAAAGCCATACTAGTACTAGGCATTATGCCAGGCACTGAGAGGCACTTAGACATGTGTGTAGGGGTGATGGGCACATAAATGGACATTACAATATACATCAGTGCACATGTTTGCAATATGCAAAGGCTGTCATGAGAGCACAGAGAAAGGGCATCTATCCCAGTCTCGTAGTGGGGCTGGGGGCCCCAGGGTTGGCTAGAGAAGGCTTCATGGAGAATGGATGCCTGAGCTGAGCTGTAACAGATGCAGAGCAATTCACCAGACAAAGGAAAGCAGGATTCCAGCCATCAGGGACAACAGGCTCGTCTGGTCTCACATTGTGTTGCCACAGACTGCAGGCTCAAGCAAAATTAACAAAAGACCCAGACCCAGTGTCTAGCTGTGCAGATGTAGGGTTGGAGTAGTGGAGACTCAAGAGGCAGGTCTACATGGACCGTGGTCATGGCCAGGGAAGTGTTGTAACCCCAAGAAAGTTGAGCTGTGCACTCAAAATAAAATAAAAAATCCAGGAAGGTCATGTATTAGGACACAGGGCACAAACTCTAATCACAGGGAAATCTAAGGGATGTTGAAGAAATGAGATTGAAGACAAAACAGAGAGACTAGATACAGCTTGACCTGTTTCTTGGCTAGAGATTTACTGCTCTTTATGTCTTGGTCTGGGGCCAAGAACTTCTCCTAAGGTCAGAGTACTGCACTGGGTCCACAGGTGGATGCTATAAACATCTCCAGGGCCAGAGTGACTGGAGCCGCAAGATCAGGGAACCGCAGAGACAAAGGGACAATGCATCAGCAAATCAAAAATAAGGGCACAAGCCTGAGTCGGTGAGACTTGATGAGTGAGGCAGTTTTCTGACCTAGTTCGGGCTTTCTCCTTCCTTTCCTGTGTGGCAGGAATCAATCCCAGCACAGCTGGAGACGGAAGCTTGCAATTTGAAGCACCTGGCCAAGATAGCCTGCGCAGAGCGGGGGACCCAGCTGTAGCTTTTTGTAAGTGAACCCTCTCATGGGTGGGGGTTGGGGAATCGTATTAAAAAATAAATAAAAGCTACGACAAAGATGGATACAGCAGACCTCTCTACCGTTATTAAACACTTTGTCTCAGAGCTGACTTTGTATTGCCCTTAAGTGCAGAGAATAGCAAAAGGAAACTCAGCAGTGTACCAACTCATTTGCTCACAGTTACAAAGGGACAACTTCTATGATGATCACATCTCTCAGTAAAATACAACGCTCCTTCACCATTCAGCTCAGGGTTAACCTGTTAAATACCATGCACACACACACAGTTTAAAATATTTGCATAGCACATTTTTGGACATCTCCATGCCTATTTGCTTTGATTATATAGTTGTCCAAATGGAGTATACGTATGTGTGTGTTGCATATACACACACACAGTGTAAATATATAAATATTTAAATGTATCTCAATATATTGGCCATGCACTTCTAGTTCTAAAGAAATAAGGATGCATTTCTTCTTGGAAGATCCTTTTAGGGATTTACAGCTGCTTAGCATCATAAAATGGCTTTTCCCCCTGACCCGCCACAAGTGTGTTGTGCAACTTCACAGCAGCAACCTCATTACTCTTAACAGTGGTTACATATGGTGCTGAAAGACGGTTTTTATTTTTAAATCACAGAAACCCCAAAATATAGATATCAAAGACACCTTTCAAAGGCAACCTCTAAAAAGGATAACGTCTCATCAGACAGCTAGCTGTCCCAGATTAATGAAACCTTTTTTCCCTCAGGGAAATGAGAACATCCTACAGGAAATAGCAAAAGGTATCATGACAGTATCTCCAGAAGATGAATTTCCTTTGCTTCATTTTTCTGTACATTTATAGCAGTAGCCTTTCAGTTCTACCTTAAAGACAGATTTGCATGATAATATCTAGTAATTTGGCTCAGAATAGTGTGATAACAGTTGAAAAATTCCAAGAATAACTGTATCATTTCAGAAGAGGAGCTGGAAGAAGCCACCGGAGTCGAACCTATAAGCAAAGTGGCAATTCTGGCCCTTAGCAGGGGCTACCATGCACCCTCAAGCTCACTCAAAAACCATGCACCCCCTCTACACACTCTTCTCAAAGTAGGGTGTGGTATGGGATAGCTGAGAAAATAGATTAGCAGACAATTTAAGAAGAATAGATATTTTTCCAGAAGGGGAACAAAAGCCACATTATTTAATCTCTTGTTTCCAACATACCAAGGCATGGAATATTGACATTCTTCTTGTAATCATTAGTCAAATTTTACTGCAAATATGGAGGTATACAAAAGTCCAACATGGAAAAAAGACAGGAGAGAAAAGAAAGAGGAAAGGGAAATAAAACTAGGATTTCAGATTCAGAGGAAAACATTTAGAAGCATTTTAGTTGACTTATCAATAAAACAAAAAAAGTCAATTGATTTCAAGGAGTAAAACTGAAGATACCACACTAGTGCTTGATAGTGATTTTTCTAAAACATAATTGTGAGGATCACCTATTTAATACAAAATAGGAAAAACGATATTAAAATACTATTAATATATTGCCAATTTCTCTTCTAGCGAAATAGCGAATTAAGACTTCAGAAAATAAGACCTGAAAGACAAGAGACTTTAAAGATATCTGTCCTAAGTATGGCACAAATTGTATTAAAAATTGTCATATGTGATTTTTTGGCTTATTCAATTAAATTATCCAATCACTGTGAAAAGAAACACATACAGAAGGTTCATTTTATGTGGCTTAAGGCTGCATAAAATAGGTTCATGTGTCAAAAGAAATCACTGAATACAATAGTCCACAGCAAGACTGAGGTTTTTCAAAAAGCATTCTGAGTTTGAGATAAACCTTATTTTTAATGGGACCTTTTCTTCCTTTGTTAGAGACATAATATTTCCCCTTCAGATCACCCGCAAGTTCAATAACAGCATTCCGTGTCACTAGAGGCAATTACATGGGCCTTTCCTATCCACGGGTTCCACATCTGTAGATTGGACCAACCACTGATGGAAAATATTCGGAAAAAAATACTGCATCTGTGCTGAACACATACGGACTTTTTTTCCTTGTCATTATTCTCTAAACAATATAGTATAACAACTATTTACATAGCATTTACAGTCTACCTTGTATTTTAAGTAATCTAGAGATGATTTAAACTAAGTATATGGGAGGATGTGCACAATTTATATGCAAATACTACACCATTCTATATCAGGGACTTGAGCACCTGCGGGTTTTGGTATCCGTGGGGGTCCTGGAACCAATCCCCCTCTGATATGGAGGGAGGACTGTATGTATCTCTTGCAACCGCTGATTTCATATGTGAATATATGATTATACTTCTTATCACTTATGCGCCACTTCCTGTGTTCTAAATCCTTTACAATCTCCTTATGTTATTCAAATGAAGCCCTCAGTACACAGGAAGGCAAGAGCCATGGGAACACCTGCACCCTCAGAGTCCTTAGGAAGATAAGGGGATCCTCAACAGGTAATATGGCCTGGAGGAGCAGGAAAGCGGAGCTGATATCAGCAAAGATCCGAGTTAACTCACAAAACCTCCAAGGCTGCACCACATTTACCGAAATGGAGAGAAAAATACATGCCCAAGGTCAGAGTCAATGATGGGAATCAATGCAGGATCTCCTGACTTCCACTATAACATTCTTTTTTTTTTTTTTTTCCAAAATGCCTGAAAATTTTCCCTCTAAAGGCTGTGCTTATTTTTCTAGAATAAGTTAAGGATAAATTCAAAACAATTAACGAGCGCGTAGAGTTAAGAGAAGTGTTTTGGGTTTGGTAGGAGGGAGAGGGGAGAAGCCTTTGCAGTCAAAGGTCATCCATAAGCACAATTGCGCTATCTCAGCCTAATTAACGACATCACAATAGAAGGGCTACCGAAATGTGACAGCCAGATTACTGCTTAATGCATTCAGCACAAGAAAATAAAGATGTGATTTTGGTAAGTTCCACAGAAAGAAAAACTAACGTAATGATCTTTGGAAATGAAGACAGGAAGAGCCTTTAAAGGGTCCGTATGTTTAAGAGGAACCCAAAAAGAGCTTCCCATTTCCAAACTAAATTAAAGTATTACACACATGTGCCATGGCTTGGGCAAGCAGGCAGGTGACAACAGGAGCACCACCCACCGCACTGCAGTGGCACAGCTCTGTCTCCTTACAAGATCCTATGGGGCCATGTTGGCCGGCTCCTCTCCCTTTCCATAATCACGAAGAAGAGAGTGGGAAATCGTGGTGCGTCCTGAAATGAAACTGGTCAGGGCTACTGGTCCATCACCACGAGGGGCCACTCTGCTTTCTTGTAGACTCGTGATTCTTCAAGACCATAAGGAACGCTGCCACCTTCCCTGAGACTTCTGGATCACTGCAAGGTGAGGAAGGATACATGGGAAGCTGGGGCTGTTTTCAATTCCCTGTGACAATCCCACCCTCTGAGCAATCCCAATGCCAGCCTGGTATTGGACAGGACAATGGGATTCAGTCTACAGCTCTTCCATGAACAGGCTGGGATTCCTTAGGAAAAGAATCTCTTCTTTCTAAAATAATGATTTGAAGGAATAATATAAAAAGCTAGAAAATAATATTTCAAAGTGTTTTTTTGACCACCAGGTAAAGACTTACATTTCAACAATACTGTGACATAATCAGTACTGTTCTAACAATTTATTACATATCTGAAAAGAACATTCTGGGCCCTGGGCATAGAATGCTAAACAGATGCCTTATCACCTTTTCTTAGAAAAGCTTAATCACATGCTCATTTAACCACTTTTCTTTCATGTGCAAACTTTCTCAAACATTGGAATTTAAACTATTAGAGTCCGTTCAATTTCTTTCTTTCTTTTTTTTTTTTTTTTTTTTTGAGACAGAGTCTCACTCTGTTGCCCAGGCTAGAGTGAGTGCTGTGGCATCATCCTAGCTCACAGAAACCTTAAACTCCTGGACTCAAGCAATCCTTCTGCCTCAGCCTCCCGAGTAGCTGGGACTACAGGCATGCGCTACCATGCCCGGCTAATTTTTTTTTCTATATATATTTTTAGCTGTCCATATAATTTCTTTCTATTTTTAGTAGAGACGAGGTCTTGCTCTTGCTCAGGCTGGTTTCGAACTCCTGAGCTCAAACAATCCGCCCGCCTCGGCCTCCCGGAGTGCTAGGATTACAGGCGTGAGCCACCATGCCCGGCCTAGGGTCCATTGAATTTCATTACAAGAACATCACTACATGTTTCATTAAAATCTCCTATTTCTCAAATTGTCTGAAGGGGGAAATTCCAGAGGCATTGCAGATACAAATACACACACATATCACCATGAGTGAGGAGGAAAGGAACACGTAAACACAGACAGTACCTGGAATAATGATTATTTAATGAGAGGTGATCGATTGAGTAAATGAATGCATAAATGGCAACAGCAAAATTGGGTGAAGATCCCAATGACATTTAAATGTGCATTAGTATCTCTTATCATTTCAACTCTTATAAGTTTAGGACATTCATTTATTGGATATTTATACACTGGGCACCTACTGTTATATCTTAGACACTAGGAAAACAGCAGCAAACCAGACAGACTCATTTCTTGCCCTTGTGAAGTTTACATCCCAATAGAGAAGGCAGGTACCACCTCCTCCAAGCGCGCGCGCACACACACACACACACACACACACACGCACACACACGCACACCCCGAACACAAATATGGATGAACAGAGAGCGGCCCATGGTGACGAGTGTCAGAAACGCCACAGACAAGGAGCTGACAGAGACTTTGTAGGTCGGGGAAGGCTACTCAGGGAAGATGACATTTTAGCAAAGACCTTTTAAAGGAGGACACAGGGGGCAGGAAAAAAACTCAGAGAGTGTCTGAGCAAGAATAACAAGAAGTTGGCCTTTTACAAAAACTGTAAGGAAATCATCCACCCTGGTTGGTGAGGAGGTGGCCCTTGGGAGGAGCCATGGGGAAGGTGACGAGGGGTCTGAGGCCATGTGGAGAAGGAGTCACTAAGGAAGGGAATATTTGCATCTAATTCTATTAAAAAAAACAGAGTCATAAACATATGCGATATTGATAAGCAATGTCTTTAATAATCATGGACAATATCACTGTTTTTTTTTTTTTCAAAACTATATTCTGTGACTATGTCATTTGTATCCTAAGGCAACCGCAGACATTCAGGATCTCCACAGAAACACACAAAGACCATTGTGGTCTCCCGTTTATCAGCTTCGGGAAGAGCGTGTGCGTCTCTGTGCATGTGTATGTGAATGAGAGAGAGAGAGACAGAGAAAGAACAATTATTTACTAAACACTATGAGAGGAAAGTCAAACCGTGTGTGGGTTTGTGTCATCCAGGCCATCATAATCTTTTTATTCCACATGACGAATGGAATAAAAAATAATGAGATTTAAAGATAAAACAGGAAGAGCTGCAATACTTTAAGGTGCAGGTTGTCAAGCTTTTCCTCAAAGGACCAGAGAGTAATATTTTAAGCTCTTTGGGCCATATTTTTCTATCACTACTATCCTGCTCGGCTTTTCTAGTACAA